>NC_138905.1:138608509-138929752 GCF_965231255.1 Vanellus vanellus | reverse complement strand
GATAATAAGAAAACAACTGTAAAAAGTGTGGTTATGTTTTTAAGGAAGACCTTTTAATCATCTGTGTTTATATTCTAGTTTATAAAGTCTCAAATCTTACAGTGGTGTGCGTGCACCTGAAAACTGAGGTAAGAGAGGCATAATTAGCTGAATAACCACATCAGTAAAGCCATTGCAGGAAAGCAACAGATGTGCAAGGAAAGGTTAAAAGGACTGACTAGAATAGAAGGCATCTTGAAAAGCAGAAACTAGAGGCGTGAAGTGAGAATTGCACAAATTCAGCCCGAGACTGTTCTTACAAGAAAATGTTAAAACACTGTGCAAGTGGCTCTTTAGCCATACAAAAGAGGAATGGGGACCTCCGTGTAAAGAACATATATGCATACAGTAATATTCAAAGACATGATTGAGGATTAATAACAAAGTCTTCCCAGTGATCCAGAAGTATGTGTTGAAAATGACTGAGGAGAGGGATCTTGATTTATCACCTGAATTGTTGAGAGACATCCAAGTATTGTCATTTGGGTATGTCACTGGCAAATGCCATTGTGGAGGTAGGGAAGTACTACTAATTGTGGCTAGACATGTTTCAGAGGGGGGTTTCAAACGGTAACAATTGCAGAAAATGTTGTTAGGATGATTAGGGGAGGGGAAAAATCATTATATGAGGGGAGACTAGAAGCCATAGATTTGTCTAATACAGCAAAACGAAGATCACGGAATTTTCAGAGTTGGAAGGGACCTCTAGAGATCATCTAGTCCAACTCCCCTGCTAAAGCAGGATTGCCCAGAGCACATTACTCAGGACTGCATCCAGGCGGGTCTTGAAAATCTCCAGGGAAGGGGACTCCACAACCTCCCTGGGCAGCCTGTGCCAGTGCTCTGTCACCCTCACCGTAAATAAGTTTTTCCCGTGTATTTGAACGGAACTTCCCGTGTTCCAACTTGTGCCCATTGCCCCTCGTCCTGTCACTGGGAACCATTGAAAAGAGCCTGGCTCCATCCTCCTTCAACCCACCCTTTAGATACTTGTACGCCATAATAAGGTCTCCCCTCAGCCTTCGCTTCTCCAGGCTAAAGATCAAGAGGGAATAAACACCAGGAAGAAATGAGAAATGTTAAAAAGTAACTTGCGGCAAAGAACTAAAGGGATGATATGTTTAGATTGCAAGAAGACCCTCAAAGATTAGAGGAACGGAGTTCATTTGTGTTCAGTCATAGCACTGGATTGACTAGTCCAAAATGTGTTTCTACTGATCATTGGTAAATATTTAAAGGAGGCTATATGATACAGTTTGTATGATACAGTGTAAAATAGCGAGGGATTGGAAATGGTGGCAAACCAAATCCTTTCCATTCCTGTTTTCCTGTGAGTCAGGTGGCACTTCACTTGTTTCTTTAGCATGTAGATCATGAAATCAGACCATCACGTTTGCAAACCAGACTTTAATCTCCTGCATGCCCTTGGAACCTTTTGCAGATATTAATGAAATGCATTTAACTATCTCTGTTAGAAAGATTACTCAAGGCAATTTAGATTGCCACATAAAAAGTGGAATAAAGATCAGTGTTTTTAGTAAGCGTATGGGTAATAAAAGTACTTAAATAGGATGATATTCAGGGGGATGATATGATTTGACCAGGCTTTTAGATAACTGTATAAATGCTCTTTTCTAAATGCTGTCACAGAATGATGAATTATAACTCTATTTAAAAAAAATGCTTTTGTTGAAAGATAGGAGAGGAAATATTTTTTCTTGTTTATACATAGTATCAACAAAATGTTTTTCTTTTTTTGGAAAACAGGCGATATCATCAATCTTATTAAAGTGAAAAACACTGAAGCGGGCTGCAAATAGGACAAGTTCAATGAATCGGCAGTATTTCTTGCTGGCAGTTTTGAGTTTTATACTGTTGTCTGGTAATAACCATGATGAGTTATTAATTTCGTCAGGATATGTTCGCTGTCCTCTTCTGCCCACCTTTGTGAAAAAGTAATCACTATTATTTTTTTGAAGTGCCATTTAGGGAATCCAGTTGCTGGTGTGAACTTCTGCATAACTACTGTAAATATGTTAAATGATGTAAGAGCTGTGACATTTTTGAGTGAGTAGACTTTTACTGCCAGTAATATAAATGGTAGTGCTTTGGAAACATGCTAGTTTGACAGCTCTTCAGAGACTCAAAAAACAACAATTTGAATTCATTTGGCATGCATATGGCACAAGTTGCCAAAGCCTCCGTAGTTCAGGCATCCTGTGTAATAATAAAGTTATTCTTTCATCTAACGCTACAAGTTTCCTTCACACAGGTGATTAGGTTTGGGTTTTGGTGGTTTTGCTTGTTTGTTTTAAAGACTGACTTATTTTCAGTGCTCAGTATCAAAAGCGTACTTTTCTTGGCAGTTAACAGACAATGGTTTCCTTGAACAGGCCCATGAAGAACTGGGGATGTTGCAGCGCATGCCCTACAGTACCTACCTCAACTACCCAAGGAAGAGTGGCACTTAGAGTACATTTCAAGGAAGTGTAGAAGTTAAGTAGAGTCAAGAAGTGATGGTATTGGAGCAAGACAACAGGCTATGTGTGGTCAGCATGTTCTGGTGTATATTTTACGAGCTGCACCAGACCTCCTTTCTAACTGGGCCCCTGTCTTCTTTACCTGCTTGTCCTAATGTATAGAATACTAATACTCTTTATGAGTTCTCAGACCTTTTCATTCTTACCCTGTATATTTTATATGTTATTGTTTCAATTAAAGTAGCACAACTGCAATAATGCTAGTCAAATGTAGAAGAAGCTGTAAGAGAGAACAATTTGGTGGCCATCTAGACCAAGGGGGATTCCTCCTATCCCGGTCAAATAACACCCAGCTGCTGCAGTTCCCTGTCCCCAGGTCGAGCTCACAGGGAGGCTGAGCATGCATTCCCCATGTACGTGTACACATATTTGTGCAGAAATGAGTCTCTCCAGTAGCTGAGAGACTCATTCCCCACAGCAGACTCTTGACCCCAGTCTCTCTCCTGTGTCGCAGCCCTGATTACTTTTCCCCATTGGTTCCACTTCTGTGACATCTGGACCTAACTTTGGCGGTTGTGAGACTGTCACCTAGATACCGTTAGCCTGTACATATTTAAGACCGATACACTCCCCGTGGCACTGTTGGCCTTGTGAGTTCAGTTCCCCAAGGGTTGGCAGGGATCCCTTCCGACGTGGTCATCCTTCACATGACTGCCCCTCACCTGCCCGTGAGACCCCACCAGCCCTACCTGTGCTCTTTAACTTTTGGCACTTCTCACCCCGCTGTGTGTTACAGTCAGGTGTTTCTCTTGACGTGCCCAGTAGTTTTTCATGGTCAATTAGCTGAACTTCAATCTCTGCCCATTGAAAAAAGAAAATAAAAATCCGTTACGAAAACTGAAGTTACTCTGTTAGTTCCAGGAGGTGCCAATCTAAATTCTGTCAATAACCATCAAACTCTGGGGAAAAAAAAGGTGGCACAATATGTCATAAGTTAGAAGAAAGGTTTTGGTCTCCTTTTTTCAGTGATGTTTTGATTCTAATTTTGGATTATAACTATTGTATTTGTATCCTTTCTAACAGTACTTCAGGAGCTCTAATATTTTTATTTATATCTTTCTCTCCGGCAAATAAGGATTGCTATCAAAACCAGATAATGTAGGTTTTTGAAAAGATAAACTGCTTTATGCATGTTACAAAATCTCAGAAAAACTGGAATGAAATTACCAGGCCCTGCTTGGTCTCATTCCCTTTACAAGGGCTGCTGAATACCTCTCATCTACAGACCCTCTTTAGCTATTTGTGACTTTATTATGCTTTCCTTGACTCAGCTGAATTTTTTTTGTTCCCCTGGCTTTTCCGAGACCTAATTGGTATTTTGAAAAAAGTCATCCCTTCCCTGAAAAAACGGAAGTTGCTTTGCCAAAGGTCATTGCAAAGCTTGCTTCCCAGCCTTTTGAGACAGATGTTTGAAAGGTGACCCACACATAGCCTTTCAGCCAGGGATGTCATTTCTGATGTTGCTGTGAAGTTCTCCTGTGTTAAGAGCCTTCTGAAAATTTTAGAAATTGCTATGCTGACTAGAATGCAGAAACTGAAATCTCCAAAAGAGCATTCACGCAGCGTGTCCAAAAACTGCATGGCTAAAAAGAAGCATGCCGGTAATGACTGCTGAGTGTCAGAATGGAGAGTTGAGGAGGAAGCTAGGGAAGTGAAGGGCCAATACAATTTGAGGAGGAACTAGTGTGAATGGCAACACTTGGATGACCTGAGTACAAGACAGTCATTAGGAAACAGGAGAGGAGGAGGGTTAGATGGAGAAGAATTGATCTGACAAAGAGTCGGGATTGGAAGGACGGAAGACAGAGGAAGTAACAAATGACGTCTGTAATTTTTTTGTAACACGGTGGCATTGACTCATGATCCAGTTATGACCTGTGATAAGCCTTGCTACAGTTCTGCAGAATGTCCTTCATTAAACGTTGGTCTGGATGCTGTCTGGTTTTATTATAAATTCTTTGCTTATAAATTCTCCGTATTTATGTCTGTCAAATTGATAGGAGCATTAGGTCTGGAACATTAGTATTTTACCTTGCAACGTTAATATTTTACCTTGTCAAATGCCCCAAAATACATGACCCTGTGCTATAAGAAGATATATAGTCTACATTATTAAAACATTATGAGAGTTCAGGAGTGGCATAAGGTGAGTTAAATATTGCAATTCTTGGTAACTGAATCAAAATTTGTCATATAAAATGATATTATTTCGTTGTCATAAAATGTGACTGCTAGTAGTTAGTTCTAATGTATTCATTTCGTGCTGTGTTGCTACCTTTCACAGAGGTGTTATTAATATTTTAATTATGCATACTAGTGCCACTGGCTATATGAGACCACAAGATGAATACAACAATACAACTCTTCTGCACAGACTACATTTGTGTTGTATGTTATTATAGACCTTTAATTATAATTGTATAAAATCTGTTCTTGAATTTACACATCAGTCGTTGTCACAGCGAATAAGGAGCCAGATTCTTCGCCATAAATCAGCTTAGCTTCATTAATGTCAGCAGAGTCCCACTGATTTACACCAACAGAAATGACACAAAAGCACTTGTTATATTTTACTGCTTCTCCCATGAGTTGCGCTATTGCAGTGTTTCATGACTCCTAGAATAACATTTGATTTTTTTTCCCCATCTTTTCCTCTGTGTGCTTTCATTGTTTTGTCAGCCACTTGAGCCTGAAAATATCCTTTCCTAGTGTAAGGGTAGAAAGGGTTTGGTATTGTGATGTTTTTCTATAGCTGTTGCTGAAACACTTTGATTTTTACTTTTTAATCAGAGATAATAGCCAAAGTCTGTTTGGGGGTTTTTTGAAGGGTAAGCCTGTAGCCTTTCTGACTTCATTCTGCAGTCAACCATGCTTAAATGTTTATGGACATAAATGGACATCCTCTCAGCCCCATCGTAGAAACGAAACTGCAAATAATTGAGCACCTACTTTGCTTAATTAGGCCTGCTGAGTTCATTACGGGGACCTTGATGCACTTCTCGTAGCTAAGTGTGTTATGGGGTCATTTGCTGGATCGGGGTCTCAGTTGTGACTCGGAAAGGAAAAAGACCTGGTCCGAAAACAGGGATCTGCCTGCACTGCAGTCACAGCAATACTTGCGGTGAATCCTGTGGTCAGCGCATCCCAGTCAGCCTTAAATGAGCTGGCTCGGGTACCAGTACAAATCTTGCTATGGCAGCACCAAGCTTAGGCTGTTGTGAAGCTGGGCAGATTAAACCTCTGCTCTGCTCTGCTCTGCAATGCAGCAGCCGAGCTTCCCACGGCACCCGAGCGCACTGGCTGAAAACTGTGTAGATTTCGGGCTTCTCACAGCTCACTACTCAGGTCTTCACTTTTATAGATGGTTGTCCTTAATGATGGACTCAAATTTCTAGCCCGACCTATCTTCTGGTGGAGATACTCCCTAGGGATGTAGTAGTCTTTTCTGCATGGGAGAGTCTCATAGATTTTGTTACAGTTAGCAGGCTCCATGAGAAGTTGCAGCTAGATTCTGTGAATAATTGTTTTTTCAGCTTGGTTGCTGTTTTGGATCAAATAAAATATAATGCGTATTACTGTTTTTTTCTCTTGCTGCTCGTTCCCTGTTTGGAACAAAAAGTACTCCAAAATTCACTTTCTTCTACGCAAAATGGCCCGTTCAGTACTAAATTCACAAAACTGCCTGAAGATGGGAAACTGCGTTTGCTTTTCAAAGTGATTCATGCCTTCATGTTGGCCAGTTTTGTCCTTTGCCTGGTGAGGTAAGCCCATGATTCCTGTTCCCCATGCAAGATCACCCAGCACTCGGCTTTCCTGGTCATGATGGCACTGCTTCATGTTGCGTGAACATGAATGAAATGCTTACTGAAGCAGAGGTGGGACCAAGTGTGACACTTGTCAGATGAGTCATTTGGCCTTGCTTCAGCTTGCCTGGGGATAACATTTTGATGAGACGACCAATGGACTTTACAATGCAGCCTTATGCTAAGCAGATAACAGTCAGTCTTCCTTCTGTACTGGGGGAGCTTGCTTGGTACCCAGACCCTGGAAAGCTGAGGAAAAAGCTGGGTTTTTTTTCCAGTGCCTGAAGAATGCTTCTCCTGGGCAGGGGTGAGTCCAGTCTGAATCCCAGGTACCTTTCTCCTCTGGTGATCTTGAGTTTTTAGCTCCTCAGCTGTTGATCCTCAGGACAACGTTTTACCAAGACCAAAACCCACAGCAGATAATCTGTATCATGTGGCTTGTTCCATTCAGTTCCATTTATTTCATAAAAGTACTTTGGGCTGTGTTGTTTGATGTATACAGAGTAATGCAAGCTATTTCAAAAATGTGTATCTACGGTTAGAGATGAAAATGTTATCAGATACTATGCTTTGAATTTGCAGTAAGGCTGTATTCAGAAATAACAAGTAGATGTTTTTGTTTGAGCTCAGTACTTTTATTACCCAACACCTGTGAGCAGAAGCGTGAAATCTCTGCTGTTCTGTAAAATGCCTTTGAGCAACCTATAATGAAAACACAGAGAGTATTCTTTATCTGCTTGTTCCCATGTTTAGCATATACGTAGTAAAACCTTATAGGAAAAAGCAATCAATGAGAGTTATAAATTAGTCTTTTTTGAATTTGGTCTAAGACAGATTTTTGCAATATAAGCTTTGGGATTTGCCGAGAAAAAATATTTCTTTCTAACGCTCATCTGTACATTTAGGTAGGACCGTAAGTACAACTTTTCTGCTTGGATCAGAAGTCCATCCAGCCCATATGCTTGCACCTGACACTGGACAGGGGCTAACAGTAGATGCTTGGGAAAGATTCAAGGGAAACTTGGCTGGCCAACCTGGCAATAAAAGCTTTAAAGTAGAAAAGATGCAGGAGATTCCTCAACAGTCGAAGTGGTGGACACGGCAGGCACACCGAGGGCCTGGGGTGACGGGAACAGAAAGACCACAGCAATCAACAGCATAAGGCTGAAGTAGAATCAGCTGAAGTGTAGGCATGTGAAAAAGAATGTGCTTGCAGGACAGCCCTTACGTGGAAGGGTCTCATGCCCTTTCTGGGGAATCAGCACGCTTGGATGCCTCTCTGAAATGCCCCCCCAGCTACTAATTCGCACACAATGGGAAACAAACAGGAGGAACGTGTGTGAATGTGCGTGTATGTGCCTGCGGTTAGAGGGCCATAACCTGACCGGTGTCATGGAGACATGTTGGGATAGCTCACACAACTGGCGTGCTGCAGGTGGGGAAGGTGAGGAAGGGGACTCATCCTTCATGTGAAACAGCAGCTGGGAAGCAAGGAGCTCTGCTGTGGGGGTAGGAGCGTGAGCCAGCTTACAGCTTGTGAGTCAGGATTGGCAGGTAAACCAACATGGGTGATGCTGTAGCGAAAGTCTCTTATAGGCCACCTGATCAGGAAGAAGTAGATGAGACCTTCAGACAACTGGCAGTAGCCTCACGTTCACTTGCACTGGTCCTTACAGGGGATTTGAACCACCTTGATACCTCCTGGCGTGCAACATGAAGCAACAGTTTTGTGGCACAGGTAATCGGAGAGCCAATGAGGGGAGATGCTTTGCTGGTTGTCATACTTGCAAACAAAGAAAGGCCAGTTGGGTATGTGAAGGTTGGGAGGAGCCTTGACCGCAGTGACCATGAGATGGTGGAGTTCAGGAGCCTGGAGGGAGGAAGCAGGGCAAGAAACAGGGTCATAGCCTTAGGCTTCAGATAAGCAAGCTTTGGCCTGTTTAGGGATCTGCTGGGAAGAATTATATGGTATCTCACGGCCCTGGAGAGGAGAAGAGCAGGGCAAGAGAGCTGTTTGATCTTCAAGGATTATCTTCTCCAAGATCTAATTTGGTCCATCCCAACAAGCAGGCATTCTGTGTGGAGGTCAGACATAAAAAAGAAATGTACAAGAGCTGTAAGCAGGGACAAGTGACCCAGGAAGAATAAAGAGACACTGCTTAATTGTGCAGGGGTGGTGTCAGGAAAGCCAAAATCCACCTGGCGTTGAATCTGGCTAGGGATTTGAAGGGCAACAAGAAATGTTTTTTACAGGTGCATCAGCAGTGAAAGAAAGACTAAGGAAAATGCGGGGCCACTGCTAGATGCTGCAGAGCCACTGCTGACGGAGGACACAGAAAAGACTGAGGTACTCAATGCCTTCTTTGCCTCGGTCTTTTCTAGTAAGGCTGGCCTTTAGGAATTCCAGGTCCCTGAGACCAGCAGGAAGGTCTGGAGCAAAGAAGACTTGCCCTTAATGGGGGATGATCAGGTTAGGCAACACTTAAACAAACTGGATGTAAACAAGTCCGTGGGGCCTGATAGTTTGCGCCGAGTGCTGAGGGAACTGGCTGATGTCATTGTGAGGCCATTTAGTTATCTTTGGAAGGTCATGGGAACTGGGGAAGGTTCCTTTCAGTGAGAGAAAAACAGACGTCACTCCTGTCTTCCAGAAGGGCAGGAAGGAGAATCTGGGGAACTACAGGCTGGTCAGCCTCACCTTGATCCCTGGGAAGGTGGTGGAGTGTGACTAATCCTGGAAATCATTCCCATACACGCAAAGGACAAGAGGTCCTGAATATTCAGCATGGAAATCATACTTAACCAACCTGACAGCCATCTACAGTAACATGACTGGCTTGATGGATGGAGAGCAGTGGATGTTGTTTACTTTGACTTCAGTGAGACTTTTGACAGTCTCCCATATCATGCTTATAGACAAGCAGGTGAAGTAAGGGTTAGATAAGCGAGGTGGATGGAAAACTGGCTGAATGGCTAAGCTCAGCGGGTTGTGATCAGTGGCACAAATTCAGCTGGCGTCTAGTCACTAATGTAGTACCCAGGGGTCAATACTGAGTCCAGTGTTGTATAACATCTGCATTAATGACCTGGAGAGTGAGGCAGAGTGCACTTTCAGCAACTTTGCAGAAGATAAAAAAAACTGGGAGGAGTAGTTGGTACACTTGTTGGGTGTGATGCTGTTTAGAGGGACCTTGACAGGCTGGAGAAATGGGCAGACAGGAACCTTATGAAATTCAAGAGGGGGAAAATGCAAGGTTCTGCATGTGAGAAGGAACAACCCTATGCACCAGTACAGTCTGGGGGCTGACTAGCTGGAAAGCTGCTTGGCGGAAGAGGACCCGGGGATCCTGCTGGACACGAAGCCAACAATAAGCCAGGAAGGTGCTCTCATATCAAAGGCAGCCAACAGCATCTGGGGCTGCATTACATACAGTATTGCCAGCAGGTTGAGGGAGGTGATCCTTCTCTGTTCAGCATTGGTGAGGCCACATCCAGGACACTGGGTCCAGTTTGTGGCTCCCCAGTACAAGAGAGACTAGGACTTCCTGGAGCGAGTCCAGTGTAGGACTACAAAGATGATTAAGAGACTGTCATAAGAGGAAGGCTGAGAGATCTGTGACTCTTCAGTCTGGAGAAGAGAAGGCTGAGAGGAATCTTATAAATACCTGATAGGAGGCAATGAAGAGGAACCCAGGCAGGGAAGGAGGAAATGGGCCCAAATTAGAGTACGTGAAATTCCATCCAGACAATAGAAAACACTTATTTTCTGTGAGGGTGGTCAAACACTGGGACAGGTTGCCTAGAGAGGCTGGGGAGCCTTCATCCCCAGAGGTATTCAGAACCCAGCTGAACACTGTCCTGGACAACCTGCTGTCGGTGACCCTTCTTGAGAAGGAGGTTGGACTAGATGATCTTAAAAAGTCCAGCTTCAGGTGCTCAGTGATTCTGTAACTTCCCTAATAGAGTTTCCTATCTTCCAGCAATCTGAGTCTTCCTGTGCAGAAGTTGTATTTGAAGGATGCGTTTGCATTTTGACCAGAAATTGGTTGACTGTTAGATTTATTTAAAAGGTCACGTTTATAGATCTTTACACATATGATACTTCTACTGATGATGTGTGTAGAATGAGACACGGGATGATGATAGACAACACCCCAAAACTTATGTTATTGAAGCTTTTATTGCTGTTATCAATTAATTTGCACTAAAGCTGCTACAGACTTTCTCAACAAGATCCTATTGTTTTGGACACTGTTGAGTTGGAAGCCCCTGTAAATTAAACAGTACCGCCTGATGTTTCCAGGGATGAGAACTTGACAGGGCCATACAGCTGAATTGTTAGAATGGCATGCTTTTTCACGTGCCGTTCAGCACTTTCCCAAATAAATCCTGGCCATAGGTTGGGATTTGGCATGAGCTGTGGTCTCTCCCCACAAGGCTTTTTGGACACGGTACCTTGTGTTGTGGAGGTTAAGAGAATAACTACAGTGCAGTAATAATGTTGGCACGGGCTGTTCTGTGCTGCTTGCTCTCAGTGCCAGGGAACAGCCTCTGGCATAATTAATTTATTAGTATTGCCATAGTGACAGAAATGTTCTCGGGCCAATATTGCTTGCATATTATTTGGAAGTACATAACAGGGAGGTGGGGGATGTTGGGAGTCTTTAAGTCCATTTCCAGAACAAGACTGGTTATCTGTTGAGAAATACCTGGGGAATGAAAAATGAGTAAGTACTTGAAGAACACTTTTGTCTTAGTTAAACTCCGTTTTCAGTATGTATGAGTATCCATTTTTGTCGGTAATCCAGCTGGCTGAAGCTATTTTTTGCCAAAGGAGAGTTTCTGTTTCCTAGAGAACCCGTGTTAAAGAAATTATTCCCTTTCAAGGCTTGATAACAGATACTTTAAACACATCCTGTGTAAAGTTGAAAAGGTGCACTGTGTTGTCATTGAATCTTGCAAAATATGTGATGTGTAGTGTTCTTACTGACCTGCTTTTGAGGCTTTGCATTGGTTAAGAACTGCGTGGCAGCCCACAGCCACTGTGGCCATCTGCAAAGGCGATGCCCGTCAATACCTGCTTTGGTGTCCTACCTACTGACAGGGTTAGGTATACTTCAAGGAGAGATTTATCAGCTGAACGGTAGAGACAGACAGTGAATGCGTTTGTTCTCATGCTTGTTTTATGTGCCATCGTATCTTGCTTCGCATCTTACTGTTGTAATGAATTATTCCTTTAAAGTTGCTTAGAAGACTTCAGAAATTACTTTAAGATATGCAGGCACGTGTTGGCTCTTGTATTTAGCCTCACAATTAGTTAGTTATACCATACTTCTGAGAAACAGGAGCAAATCTGCAGGACTTTCCTATGGACATTAACCCTTGTCATTGAGGCAGAAAATGCCTTCTGGTTACAGATGGATTGTATTAAAGAGGAGATCCAAAATATGGCTGCCTGCTTTTGATTGTTGTGAGCAAGGTTGCGACATTTTACACTTTTGGTATGTGAAAGTAACCAAATTATTTGTAGCACCGTGGGTTGCAAAGCAAAGGGTTGTAGAAGCTTCATCCGTCCAGAAGCTTTAAAGGGGTGTATAGGAAGCTTCATCTACTTTCCACGTATGATTTATCGTGATCTGTAGCTGACTTACTGAACAGAGCAGCCAAGCAATACTTTCCAGCTGATACGTTCCCATATTTATGGTTGAATTTAATCTGATCTAAGATAAGGCAGGATAAGCCTATATCCAGTATATTATCCAGTATCCAGTACATTAAAAACAGTGAGTCAGAAAAGCCCTCACTGAGAAACAGGGAATAAATTTGTGCTGGTAGTGTTTTTGTAACTGTGATGGGTCTAGAAATAGAAGCGAGGCAGTGCTTGTTAGCAGAGCTAGTATCTTTTACTGGGATGGCAGAGGTAGTTTGGAAAAACAAAACAAAACCAAAACCATGCTTTTGGGCAACAAGATTTTCTGGTTAAAAGCTTGACCATGTTTTCAGCCACGTAAACTGCTCCAATAACTTGTTATTAGGCAAACTGGTACTAAAAGTATTTTTTTGTGCCTAGAAGCTTATCTTTTTTCATTTACTGCCATTCTTACAAAAGATACCGTTCCTGCCTAAATAAATAGGTACAATAAAGCCTTGCTGTAAAGCAGCATGCGTTCCAGTGTACCTGCAGCTTGGTTAGAGGGTGATGAACTTGTTACAGGCAATGTCATTCTTTATAGAGCATCCATAAAGAGGTTTGTTCGTAAGGATCTGAGCACTCCCTAGAAACGCGTTGGGCAATTGCAGTTGGACTTTGAGTCTGTCTTCCTATGGACATGCTCAGGGGGGTACAGGCACACGCCGGGGAGTGTGCTCCTGGGGTTGCCACTGATGCACCTGAGCTTTACTCCTGGAACTGGCTGGACTAGGAACCTGTTTTGCTGGACTATATTCAGATAGACCCAAAAATCATTTTAGAGGTTTCCACCAGTAGAAGACAGAGGCGAGCTGGAAGCTGCTTGTCTTATAGCTTCTCCTCAGTGGATGTGCTTCCCCACAACTTGAGGACCTAGCTCCCAGTCAGTAAGATCTCAGCCCTAATTTGAAAAGACTCTCAGAGCTCCCTGCTAGAATTAAGGACATCAAATACCCACCATACCAGAACTCCTGCTCAGGCTCAGAGGACACCATGCACTGTGGGTTCAAACTTGACTCTACATGCAATGCGTGCAGTACCTCGGCCTTCAAACTGATGAAAGCAGCCCTCAGGCGAGCTGTCTACCTCGTTATCTCCTGGCCAGCTGAATTCAAACGCTGGCATGGTGCTCTGAACTCATCAGCAAGAGTTCATTCCCTCCTGCAGGACCACTGCAATACAGTCCGTCTGATCATCATGTAATTGAGAAATGTGGACGTTTGTATGGAGCAGGCGACAATGAGAGCAGCCTGTCGGATCTTCATTTGCTGTTTGTGGCCTTTGTGGGTACCAGGAAATAAGGCTTCTCTGTATTCTTTGAAGAGTGTAAATAATTTGGGATGGAGGTCATTTTCTTTCCTGAGATCAGGTCATTTGTCTGTGATTTCACTTTTTTTGGCACAGAAACCTGTACCGCAACACTTAGCACTTACTTGTATCAAAGCTGAGCTTTCAGAGTCTGGTCCAAAGTTAGGAAGGACAAAGTACTGCATCAAACCTTGTTGCTTTCCAATCCAAGCATAGAGTGTACTTACACAACATTATTAGCATGCAAAAAAAAAAAAAAAAAAAAAGAATATTTTTTTTTTTTAAAAAGAGTTATATTTAATGGAGGAAAGCACTTTACCATATTTAGTAAATACTGCCCATGTTGCTTTGTGCTCAACCAACCAGCATCAACCATATGACAGTAATTATACAAGATAAGCTTTATTAATGAATTCAGATTTATATGATGGGTCTCCTTGCTTTGTAGACTCATCTGCTTTGAAGTTTCTTCTGATCAATCATTAGCTATTCCCATATCTATGCCTACTGAAGAATTCTGGTTTTATGTTTTAAAGGACATGTCTTTCTGGCTCAAACCCCAGCCATTTTATTTCTTTAGTTTCACAGTTTTTATAGTACAGTCTGTCATCCAATTTAATATTTATCAGTAGTAATAACTGACTGCCAGGGTATTTTCAACATTAATTCCGGGTGTCTGTGCACTGGATAGTCCTGCATTCAGAATTACTAAACAGACCATGCAGGCAGACACTTTGGCTGTAACTTGTTTGCTCATTTATATACAGAAGAATGGACTTGAATAGCTAATTTTGCTGCAGAGAGTTGTCTGCTCTGAATCCCAAACGCTCCATATTTTGTAACTCCGAGAGCCTGATCAAACCATTGTAGCAGCCTTCCACTGCTGGAAGGGATTAATTGTTCCAAACTTCCTCTTCTTTCTCCCCTGGACCCCAACTTTCAGTAAAAGAGAATCTGAACCATGATTTGGAAAGCAAATTAAACACTTCCAGCACAACTGACTTAAATTTCTTCTAAGGATTACAGTGGAAGTGTAGTCTTGCCTGAAGAACCAGAAAGGAAACCACATCAAAGGCGAAGGAAGGCAAGCACCAGCAGCAGACCTGGATGTGCAGATTTTCCTGACCGGATTGTGCCATATTGTTTTGGTCTAAGGGATTGATTGCACCCTAACAGCACATAAAATGCAGGTTCGTGTCCAGCTGCAGCCTTAATTTAACAAGAGCTGTGCAAAGTGGGAATGAAAACCCCCTCTTCTGAGTGCGCTCAGTTGTAGTTATGACAAAATCTAAGAGGGAGAGACAGGTTTTGTTCTTGCAGAAAGCATTCAGTTCGTGTCATCTGGCGACATGTATGCAGCCTTAGGGTTGGATTAGAGATGGCTTTTCCCCCAAGGATCTAGACTCTACTATAGAAGATTTTCCAAGCAGCATAGCCATTGTAGCTGTGAGAAGAGAGGACGCCGGTGGCTGTACACTGGGGTCTGTATATAGTGGCTGTACCTGGGCTTGTGTGTGCTGCAGTAATTATTTTGGTTATCCTTACAGCAAATTTACTGTGCCTCACCTGTGGTTCAGTGGGAAATGCCCTTTCAGTGTGACCAGAAGTACAGGGAATGCGGGTTGATGGAACACACTGAAGACAGCAGTGTTTGATGGATGGTGCCATAATAGTGGTTCCCAAGACCTCCTGATGTTTCCCTGCTTCCCACAAACACCGCCTTTGTCTTGCCTGGGCTGAGTTTCACTCGGGTGTTACTATAAGTCAGGCTGCTAGTGGACTCAGAAAGGAATTAAATGTTGATGAATGTTTGCACTAATCTGTAAGAAAGCATCCTGGTAGGGGAAGAACAAGTCTTTTTTTGTCAGTCTCTGGCTGGAGACTGGAAGGAGGTTATGGAAGTTATGGAGGTTTCTAGAAAGTTTTCCTTGTAATTCTTCCCACACTGAGAGTCTATGATGTCATGGGTATAACGTGGAGTGTTCCCAGTAGTCCAGAAGTTTGACTGTGAATTTCCTCTTGACAGTAGGAACACTTTTCCCACACTGTACACAATTAAAAGGAATTGAGGGGTTTGCTGATGAGTGGCTTCTCCTCTGATTTCATCTCTACCAACTCTCCTTTCCTTCCCATTCCTCCTTCTGTTGCATGGTTTGACTGTGAAAAAAAGTCACCCCGGACTTGGTGTGCTCATGTTCCTTGATTTTTTTGTGCTTGGGTTTTGGGTTGTCTGCCCCCCAACATGGTGCTAGTGTATCACCTTCTTAGGAGGACAGGATTCTTCTTTCACAGCCGGGTACTGTGAATTGTTGCCAGACATGTACCTACCTATATTTTAAAGAGAAAAAACTTTTTTTATTATTTTAAAAGTGGCTTATTTTTCCTATCCTTCTTTCTTAGGAGAACAGCAGAGGAGAAATTTAATTGAAGAAGTGTAACAGAAAGATTTATTGCAGGATATATTCTCTTTTTTCTGCACTTACAATTTTTTCTGGGTTTTTTTGTGGTTTGTTTTTCTTAATGCTTCATGTATTTTAATCAGGCCAAAATCAGGAGGTAAAACTATGCTTCCTTAACTGGCAATAGAATAACCTGCATAACTCTACAGAATGTGGGTACAGAAGCTTAAATGAGACTTCTAAAACACAGATTATTATTTTTTTCCCCTGTATTTCATCTGTGGCAAAACTATAATGGTCAGACATAATGTCCCCTGAATTGCTGATGGGTCTTATTTTTCCACACCAGAGAATAAATTGTAAACCATGTTCTACAGGGCTATGAATCTGATTGAAAACGTTAAAACTTTTCCAGCATCAGTTGCCTATCTTTATGGAGATTTTGATAAAACACTGAGTAGGTTACTTATCCATCACTGAAGATGACTTATTATTTTCCCTTGCCAGATGTTTTAATTAATTTTAGAAAATGGTAGAATGAACCGTGCCTTTTTTAGTTCCGGTTGTTTTAAACTAATTGTGAGAACACGACGCCCGTTTCGAAACAGAACTTAGAAAGTAATTTCATTTCCAGATGTGATAGATGTTTTCTGTCCTGCCCGCAAATGTGAATTGTATAGTTTTTGAAGTTAAACTGCTTGTTAGAAGTGAGTAAAACTTCCCTAATTAATCTTTCTGAGTTCTTGATTTCTGGAATAATAACAATTTGATTTTCATATTTTGTTAAATAGAAATGCTATATGATTAAATGATGAAAATTGGTTCCATTTATAGACTAGACTTTATGTGATCTCAAAATACAAAGGTTGGTTGTCTGACTAACTAAAGATATGAAGGCTTGTTTTTCTTTTGAGGAATACGTGCTTCCTACATAGGCTGACCTCTTACTCTATTAAAAAATGTCCAGAAAGCAATTTCCTACTTTCACTTTGTAGGCTGTGACATGACCAAGAAGCGCTAAATTTCTGGAGATGGCAGCAAAGATGTTATATGTGCGTGTATATGTATATTGGCGAGTTTGTGGTGTTTAATATACCAAAGCTGAAGGAGATGGTGACCACCGTGAGGTCGGTGTGGTTTGGTGGGAAGGTGTTGGCCAGTGGGCCCTGCAGGGAGATGGCAGGAGGCTTGGTGAGCCCACGAACATCCCCAGAGTTAGGGTGCAGGGTGGCGTGAAGGCATTACGACCTCAGGCTGGTGGCTGAGCTCTGAAAACAGGGGATGTCTTTCTGGACTGGGGTCAGCGTTCCCCTGAAGGTCCTGGTGGTACCGATGCTTTAGTGCAAGGGTCCATCAGAGGCTGCAGGCGTAGAGCAGCTCTTCCGGCAAAGCGTGATTTAAACTGCTGCCTGGAAATACCGTGGGGCGGACTCCTGTTTCAGCCACAGTGTGTTATGCTTCTCTGACATCAGTTTATATGTCGTGTAAATGAAAATGCAGGCCTCTGGTGCCCCTGGAGCAGCAGGCTCAGACCCATCAGCAGGTTTGGCTTGGCCTTTCCTTCCACGGTGGAAATGCTCTTTACATTTACTTTTATAGCAGACATTTAAAACCAAAGTTCAGTATGCTTTGTGTGGACACTAAAATGAGGCCACAGTGTATTTGGTAAAGAGTCAGAGGTTTAACTGATATAATTGTGCAGAGGTTTCCCTCTTTTGCTATGCCTTACAGCTTAAATTCTGCCCTATGTTTTAAAGGCCACTATGGTTCAGTGATGTTATGTGAAAATTAAAGTGCTTTGGGCCAGGAAGTGTGATCTAACTATAAAACGTTATTATAGAATACCCTGCTTAATTGAGAAGTAGTAAATTGGGGACTTCTTCACTGGAACATTTCCTACAAAATTGATTTATCCTGATGGTAGAGACTGCAGCTTAATGTGGGGATAGTATTGGCTTAAATTTAGCTACTGCTATGTAGTCAGATCATGTCATGAATGACGTTTAAATAAGTGTGTGTTTCAGCAGTCTGTTATTTTCTGTTCTGTTTTGGTTTTGTGGATTTTTTTGTTAAAAAAAAAAAAAAAAAAAAAGAAAAAAAAGTCTTACTGAATATAGCATGGCTACGCAGTAGCACTTCTTCCTTTTAACCCTGAACCCCAGAGCAGCCTGAGCCTGAAGGTGACCGACACTTAGAAGCTAAACCAATTTACATTCACTGCTGATGGCTCAAATCTGTCCTTGTTCTTAGGTTGAAGAAGATAAGTAAGAAATTAATATATTTCTGAACATTAGGGCTTATTTTCTTCAATTTTGGCCAGTTCTGTGAATCTCACCAGTATAGGTACAGAAAGAGAGATTACCATTTGTATCCTGTACACGTCCTGAAAAGATGTGTAGTATTGGTGACCAAGATTTTTTTTTTAATTTTTCTTGGTTGTCTGAAAGTCTGAGTCTCTATGAAGTCTTTGTTTCAGCACTGTATTTAATGTTAGAAATGCACCAGTGTGGTTTTTCATAAAAAAAAAAAATCAATATTGCAAAATAATTTTTGTATGTTTTCAGTTCTGAAACTTTGAAGGCCTTTAATTATGTTTTTCATGAGATCGGGCTTTGCAGAATTTATCATCTTTTAGATTTCAGAAGAGACTGACATGTTTGTGGCTTAACCCAAAAGCAAACCATCTGTAGAATTGTTCTGAACCCCAAAGTGAGGATCCGTCATAGTTTGGAATTAACTGAAAACTATGTCTCATAGAAATTAATGATCAGTATAGAAGTTAAGGATAAATTGTCCCTGATATGCAGGAGGGGCACTTTTCTAGACCACTGGAGCTGTTGCAGGTGTCAGTAAGGCTGGCTGTGGTTGCACTCTGGATGTATGCTCCTGTCAGATCTGATGGGGCGGATTGTGACAATAACTCTCTTTTGTGGTGTCCTCAGTGGAGATTAAAGGGAAAAGTGAGTTCTCAAGACCTTGCAGGATTGCATGTTATTTTTATAAATGCCTCAGAGATGTTGATCGGAGTTCAAAGGTGAAGCTTATAAAACTTAATCATCTATCAGTAAAACTAATTTTTAGAAAATTCTGACATTAAGCATATTTATGCCACTTAACTGTCTCGCGTTCTTTGTTAAGAGCTTTTTACATGTTGTTATGGTTTGAAGAACCCACAACAATTTGTTGTCGTTTAGACAATTATTCTATCACCTGATGATGCTTTCCCACCCGGGAAGGGGAATCGGGGAAAAACAAGGAAACACAAGGGTTGAAATATAAATAAATTTAATAGCATAAGACTAAATAATTAACATTAATAATACTAAAGAACCAGTATTGATCCCAATACCAATATAAAATATACAAGGATTATACTCAGCCAGTTCTATCAGTAGGCAGCTGTGCATTCCCAGCAGTGGATAGCAAATGTTGGACGCTGCCAGCGCTAGGGCTTTGGGAGGAAGGGAAGGACTCAGGGGTCCGGCACCAGGGCAAGAAGTTCTCTGGATCACTGCCATCAAGGAAGAGAGAGCACTTCCCAGCAAACTGTCCAATTTATATTGAATGTGATGTTTGTAGTATGAAATAATCCTGTTGGCCAGCTTGGGTCAAGTGCCCAGGTCTTACTCCTCCTCATCGCTGCACCTGGTGAGCTCAAAAACACTGAGACCTTGAAACCCACACATCATAGCTGGCTATACAGTAAATATTTTTACAAATTCAGACAATAGAGTCTTCTAAAATTGCAGTTTTCCCAAGCATTCGAAGAGAACTTATTGCAAAGTAAAATTACTGAAAGAAAAATTAATCCTGTGTCGCTCAAACCAGGATACATGTATAAAGACTGCATTTTTCATAAGATTGTGCCAATTATAATGTGATGATAATTAAACTTGTTTTATGTGCTCTTTTTAAAATGCAAAAATGCTGTATTAAAATCTTCACATTTCTGCCTTATCAAAATTAAATGCCTATTTAGAAACCTTGTAAAGATCTACTCTATTATTTACAATAGGAAAAAGAGAAAATCATGAAGCAATATGTGCCGCATATATTGCAGAAGAAATTTCATTCCTTAATTCAGTAATTTGTTACATTTTTCTCAAAATGGTAAATTTGTCTTAAAAAATATTTGTGGTAAGTGAAGAGTAGTAGAAGAACAACATGCAGTACTAAAAGAGAAAATATCTCCTTTCTTCTTTGGTTTTATCATTTTGTTCTGCTGATAAGACACTGGTCTGTGACTGTCGCTGTGTAGACAAGAGTTAGCCAGCTCACTCTGCCTATTTGTTTCTTGTTTTATTTCAGAAGCTGTAAAGGTTTGATTTGCTCTGTGAGAAAAGAACACAATCCCAGTGTCTTAAACTTCACAGGAACTTCACCTAAAGTTATGATTCCTGTTAGAAACTCCTAAGGTGAACAAAAAGTTTGGCTATGTTGGCAGATTACATAATAAATATTTATATTAAAATGTATCAATAATCCTGTATATATTTGGTATTATTAGTAATATTTCTAAAGTTGGGTTAGAAATTGGCTGATTACTAATGGGCTCAATAAATTCTTGTGGTTTTGCATGTAGGATTTTCATAGAATCATAGAATGGTTTAGGTTGGAAAGGACCTTGAAGATCATTGAGTTCCAACCCCCTTGCCATAGGCAGGGACACCTCCCACTAGACCAGGTTGCCCAAGGCCACAACCAGCCTGGCCTTGAACACCCCCAGTGATGGGGCCTCAACACCCTCTCTGGGCAACCTGTTCCAGTGCCTTACCAAGTGTCCTATCGCTACATGCCCTAGTAAAAAGTCCTTCCCCAGCTCTCCTATAGGCCCCCTTTAGGTACTGGAAAGCCACAATAAGATGTCCCCGGAGCCTTCTCTTCTCCAGGCTGAACAGCCCCAACTCTTTCAGCCTCTCCTCATAGGAGAGGTGCTCCAGCCCTCCAGTCATCCTCGTGGCCCACCTCTGGACACGCTCCAGCAGGTCCACATCCTTCTTATGTTGGGGACTCCAGAGCTGGATGCAGTAGTCCAGGTGGGGTCTCACCAGAGTGGAGTAGAGGGGCAGAATCACCTCCCTTTGACCTGCTGGCCACACTTCTTTTGATGCAGCCCAGGATACAGTTGGCCTTCTGGGCTGCGGTCGCACATTGCTGGCTCATGTTGAGCTTCTCATCAGTCAGCACCCCCAGGTCCTTCTCCTCAGGGCTGCTCTCCAGCCCTTCCCTGCCAAGCCTGTATTTGTGCTTGGGATTGCCCTGACCCAGATGTAGGACCTTGCAGTTGGCCTTGTTGAACTGCATGAGGTTGGCTTGGGCCCACCTCTTCAGCCTGTCCAGGTCCCTCTGGAAGGCATCCCTCCCCTCCAGCGTGTCTACCTCGCCAAACAGCTTGGTATCATCGGCAAACTTGCTGAGGGTGCACTTGACCCCACTGTCCATGTTGCCAACAAAGATGTTGGAACAGTACAGGCCCCAGTACCGACCCCTGAGGAATGCCCCTCGTCACTGCTCTCCACTTGGACATCGAGCCGTTGACCGCAACTCTTTGAGTGCGACCGTCCAGCCAGTTCTTTATCCACTGAGTGGTCCATTTGTCGAATCCATGTCTCTTCAATTTAGAGACCAGGATATTGTGTGGGACAGTGTCAAACACTTTGCACAAGTTTAAGTAGATGCCATCAGTTGGTCTTCTCTTGTCCACTGCCATTGTAACCCCTTTGTAGAAGGCCACCAAATTTGTCAGGCATTTTGTGATCAGTATTTCCTATTCTGTTGTACTGACTCAGCCACTGACTGGGACAAAGCATCCCAGCTTCACCTGGATATACACCCTTCTTTTTGAGTCCCTAATATAGCATTTTCTTTCACTTTTTTATGCTTTGAAATCAGTGTCTTTCACTAATACCCATGACCTTCATCCCATGGTGTCTGAACTCCTGTTCTGGCACATTTTGTTTGCCTGCCTTGTTAAGAGCTTCCGCTATCTGTTTACAGTGATTTGGGACTTCTCGAGATGAACATGGAGATTTGATGTCCTGATCAGCCTGGCTGCAACTTCCATTACCATTTCCTTTTTCTTTTTTTATTTTTTTTTTGTCAAGGTTACTGGAAATGACACTTGTGTTTGACTTTTTTCTTTACCTGTAAGTAGGGGTTTTCTGTCTGAATAGGCTTCCCTAGAGCAGCTGTCAAGCTCGTTTAACCCCAAGGGGTCTGTTTTGAAATGTCGAATATTGCTCCTTTACCTCTTGAGGAAGCTTGCTGGCAGTTATAAATGCAAGGAGGTAATGTTTCTTGTACATCATTACCATGCATACCGTCTTTAATAATATTTATATAAATACTGTCAAACATAATGGATTAGTAGTTGGGCGGGTTTTTTTCATATATAGGTAAATGGAAATTACCCACAGGCTTTAGCGAAAGCTTTTTGGATGCAATGAAGCTGAAATATGATCACCAGCACCCCTAATTTTAAGGTATATAAAATACCCTGTGGTTACTAGAAGTGCTCTCACTTAGAAAGGTTAGCAACTTATTTTGAAATTAATAAGTAGGCCCAGAAAAATCGTTCAGCCATGTTGTTCTGAAGTATAGCAAATAATCTATCAGGAGAAAAAAAAAAGATACAACATACCTGACTTTTTTTCTTCTTTCTATATCCCAAGTTTAATTTTCATATGACAGCTCTATCTGGCAGCCTCACCTCCCATCAGTGCAATCTGTCATTCTGGATTATTTCAATTAAGTTCTCTTTCTCATTTTGCATTTGGTTAGGAGTAGTAATGGCACACTCCCAAATCAGCAGTCAAGAAGAGTAACTCTCTCTATTTGTATGTTGTTAAAAGAAAGGAGAAAGAAAGAGATGGTTTCTCTTTTCCTCTCTCTCCTGCTAGACCTCTCCAGAGTTGTTACAGAATCAGGAGGTTTGCTTTGCGGAATGACTGTTAAGGCTCACTTACGGAACAGGAAGGCTTGATTTTGGGGCTTTTATGAGTTATTATGAAAATCTTCTCAAGACATTCTGTACACCATCATTGCTTGTAGATAGCTTTCACTGGAAGTAAACTCACTTCTGTCTGGTTGCCGAAGAAGGAAAAACTTTTTCTTCCACTCCTTGCTTTGGCGCAGAAGTTGGACTTCTTTATAAAAGCACAGCACCTTTTTAAGCTTCCCTGCACTTGAGTCTCGAGGGAAGAGAATTGATGCCCGACATGGGAAACTGGAGACCGCTTACTGTACTGACGTACAAATTGCTTCTCCGTGTGAACCCAGAGAAACTCACATTTCTAACTGGGTTTCTAACTGGGTTCCTGTGCTGCCCTTTGCTGAAGTCAGCTCTCCAACCTGCTTCCGGGTGCAGAGAGCCGTACCCACCGGAATGATACAGCAGTTTGTAACCCTCAACCTTTAAATACGTGATTGTGGATCAACTAGGCAGCTGCAGTACTGAGTACCCACTTTGCATCTGCTAACCCGTACGTTGCTGCTTTCACCTGATTGCTGCTTTCAGCTGACGTTTAGTTTTCACCCGAGAAAGACTGCGTTTTGCTGAAGAGACGATAGATGGTACGCTGGGTTGATGTGATACCACCAGAAGGGCTGGCTTTGGTTCAGGAGCCCTCCAATGAAAACTGCGAAAAGGAGGGAAATCAGTAAATAATTCAGAGCCCTTTCTGTGACCTGCTCATGCATTCAATTGCTGAAGGAATGAGGAAGATTAAATTCAAAAGAAACAAATGCGTTTTACTTCCGTTGTAAGTGCTTATCTCCATATGTTCATAACTGTACTGAGCTACCAGGAGAGAGGCAGATAGAGGGATGCTGAAACAGGGATTTGGGTATTTCAGCTGTTTCTTCATGCCAAACCCAGCTGTACCAGGGGGTTACAATGGACACGTTAAATCTGGATTCTGTCTTCTTACCACGTTATCGGGGTACCCACACTTAGCGTTTACAGAGAATGACATCAAAGCAAGCCTCCAGCATTGCAGCAGACCAGATTTCTTTAGTCAGGAGCTAATCTCATCAGCACCTTAGAAGCTATTTCCATGAGGTTTCTCCTCCCCCTTTCCTTTTTTTAACATTTCAGTTGGACAAATTGTTCATGTTGAGTTGGAGACGGCAGCTCCTTTTCCTTGCTGGATGAGAAGCGCTGGCGGCCCTCAGCATCGGTCCGTGCTGTTTGCTGCAGAGCTCGGCTAGGCGGGAGCTGACAGATTGCTGTTGATGGGGTTAGCATGAAACCTCTCAAAAGCAGGATGAATGGGATTTCTTCATTCTGTTTTCCAGAGGACCCTTTGGGCCCAAATGAATTTATTGCGTATTTGCGGTTCAGTAAATCTTTTTTTTTTTTTTCCCTTTGCTATGTCTTTAGTTGCAACAGGGTTTATTGACGCATGTATAGAAGATAATGAAAAGCTACATTTCGGCTCATCTTTAAAGGCCTCAACATAGTTTGCTATCCTAAATGGAGTCACTCAGATCACATAAAGAAAAAGGCCTTTTTTGGGGGGAAAAAAACAAGGTGTACTTCAGATCCTACCCCAGTAAATGTGAGAAATTCCTGCTTTGGAGGAGAGCTGGTGTTTCTGATTTCTAACAAAAACAACTCACGTGATTTCCTCTTTGAAGGACCTGGGCCAGGCAGGTGGCCAAACACCCTGCCTCCCTGAGCTGTACCACCAGCCCGTGCTGCACACGTGAGAGCCAACTTGCTGAAAGGCTCCTTCCAGGAAGGAAATGCCAGTGACTTGGTGGGATCCTAAATCTCTGTTCCAGGAGAAGTTAAGGCCCAGTTGGTGGTGGATTTGGGATCCTTGGCATAACCAGCTGCTGTTAGTCCCAGGCTTTTCTGCTGCCTTGCTCCCTCCAATGGTGAGGTTGCCCTGTGCCCACGCAGCCCCAGCACAGGGCTTGCCCTGGAATCATGTGTGGGAGGCAGCTGGCTCTTCAGTCACAGTCTAGTAGATATGAATAATTTGTGAGCTTCCTTTGGCTATGAAAAGCTGCACAAGCCAACAGAGTGGGCCACTGAATCTCCTTCCACTTACAGGCTTCCACACCGGGAGCATCTCTGCCGAAGGCAGCGTCACGCTGGTGGGAAAAGGTTGCCAGGAAGAAAATACTGGATGCAGAAATGCCATTCAGTACAGTGCGTATAGCAGCATACTTACACATTAAGGGGGGGCTCTCAGCATCCATTATAGGCTATATGTGTACGGGTACAGTTTAGACATACTCATTGTTAGTGCACCAACACTGGCTGTGCATTTCAGGCAGTAAGGAAGGCAGAGGCTGGCATCATGCTCTGCTTACACCAGAGGCAGTTCCAGCATTCAGGTGACCGGTGTTGCTGGGAGCTCCTATTTTCTTCCTTTGGGAGAGATTCTCCTTTGGGATTTTTTTCTAATGTAGTCAAGTGTTGAAAACCATTTTTATTTTTTCATTCTTGTCCTTTTATTGCTCTGTAACTCATCTTGTGATATTCCTAACTCCTCTCTGCAGGGTCGCTTCATATCTTTCCTTCCCTTCCCATTCTTTGCCATGGCAAATTTTCACTGAGATGTTTCTATGCAATTTCTGCTATTTGGCCGGTGCCTGAAAAGCCCCATCTCAATACAGCAGGCAGGAAACTCAATGTTCATTGTGAACAGAGCTCCAGAAATGCTTGATACCATCCTGAGAGAAGGAATATAAAAGGGAGCCTCTCTGGCAATCTGTGGATGCAGAACTCAAACCAAACAACCTCTAATCTGCAGTTGGGGCTTGGGGCTTATTTCCACGGGATCTTGGTGGGATTCAAATATAGAAGTTTGTTTTCTTCCCAATACATAGCATTCACATACAGTATAAGCAGATTGCAGAAGCGTTCACATATTACACATGTAATATTCTCAATATGAGGGTGCTAATTGTCATTGTAAAATATACTTTCTGGGTATTTCTACCCGTGCCTGCCTGAAGCTGAGCATAAATCTTTTTATTCCTCTAAATTTGTATTCATGTCAGTTTTATTCACTGTGATTTTGCTTCACTTTGTCTTGCTTTAGATTGCACATCATGCCTGGCAGTGGAGGAAGAGTGGATTTTGAATTTTTTTACGTGTCAGATTTCCCTGTATCCAATTTTATCAAAAAGCTGTCACCAACTTCTTCTGAAACCAGCAAACCTTTTTCTTTCTAATTACATTTTTACCATATGTTCATCCAGATGGCATATGCCAAACATTTTCTAGGGTGCTATAAAATGACCTGACTTTAGAGGATATAACTGCTGAAGAAGCTTATGAAAAAATAGAATTGACACCGGGACAGAAAAATAGTTCTAGAAAGAAAGAAAGAAAAAAAATCTGATCAATCTTCCCAGTTATATTTTGTCCCTGTGATATTGAATTCTCAACATACACACCTGCACGAAAACAGTGAAAATATAGGGAAAATTTTATTGAAGTGTTAAAAGTTGACTCCTTTTCATACAGCTGAAAATAAAACTTTTGTCTGTTGAACACGTCTGAAAAGAATTCTGGAGTTGTGAACTACTCTCTGGTTTGCTGCAAAACGGAGCAAAAGAGAATTTGTAAAACCAACAGATTCTCTCTAAGAGTAGCAATTTTACTTAACAATATAATAACTATTTGGGCACTTTTTTTTCCTGAAATGTCATTTCCAAGTAGAAGACAGATACAGTTAATGCATGATTTTGACACTTGTGTCCTAATTCTTAATAATTCTTTGGGGATTTCTAGGAGAAAATAAATTAACTTGAGGTATACTGAGAGGTACTTGAGGAGAGAAGGGAGGAAGAAGATTATTTTTCATATTTAGCTACTAGTTAAGATAAATAAACGAAGGTCAATTTTTCATCTTCTGGAGAGTTTGTGTATTTGTTCTCACCTACGACAGTTTCCTTTTAACTGACATCGTTTTGATAGTCTTTCCAGATTACCAAGGGGAAAACTATAAAATACCCTCATGTTGTTATCAGTTTCCATAATATTGTCTCGAGTCTCGAGCTATTTTACTTACAGCTAATTCCTGAAGACAGGTGAATGAGTGAGAACCAAATCTACTTTCTTTTGTTGCTGCAGTAGCTCTGTGACTTCCAGTTGCAAAAGAAATTTTGAGTGCACAACCAGAGGCTCTTGATAGAGTACGAACCAAGATGTGGTTTCGGGGCAGGATGGGCAGACTCTCGTGCTCTCAGGGATTCAGATGGACGATTGCAAATGAAGGTTTGTGTGGTGTCCTTAACTTGCATAGGTCTTTTTGAAAATCACAACTGCAATCAACAAAGCTGATCCTCCACCTTCTCCGAGTTAATGAGACAGGATTTTAACAGTGCTCAACAATTTGAAGTGGGTTTGTTATTTCTGAATTAAATCTTTGATAAAAAGTCCTGATCTCCATCCTCCTCGGCTGCTCCCACTCATCAGCCCATGAGTGGTTTGACATTTCCACAGGCTCTTCTCCATCATTGACCAGGATTACGCCTGCTGTGTCTGGAGTCAAAACAGTCTATTTTGTAGTTAAATCAATCTGTATACCAGAGACATTGTAACTATTTAAAAGCCCTATTCTCAAAATTAAGAATTGGTGTTAGCCTTTGAAGTAATTGAAACAAGCTGTAATATGGAAATACAAAATGAAACACCAAAATGCAGCCTGTCTCCACACTGACATGATATGATGCAGCAGCCATTTGATTATGGTTAAGTTGTTTTAGTGTTTGATGGGCGTGCAGCTGTATTAAACTCGCCTTGAGGTATCACCTTTTCTTCTCTTTTTTTTTGGCTGTCATAGCAGAATCACAGAATCAGAATCACAGAATCACAGAATTTTCAGAGTTGGAAGGGACCTCTAGAGATCATCTAGTCCAACTCCCCTGCTAAAGCAGGATTGCCCAGAGCACATTACTCAGGACTGCATCCAGGCGGGTCTTGAAAATCTCCAGAGAAGGGGACTCCACAACCTCCCTGGGCAGCCTGTGCCAGTGCTCTGTCGCCCTCACTGTAAAGAAGTTTTTCCGTGTATTTGAACGGAACTTCCTGTGTTCTAACTTGTGCCCGTTACCCCTCGTCCTGTTACTTGGAACCATTGAAAAGAGCCTGGCTCCATCCTCCTTCAACCCACCCTTTAGATACTTGTACACCATAATAAGGTCTCCCCTCAGCCTTCTCTTCTCCAGGCTAAAGAGTCCCAGCTCTCTCAGCCTTTCCTCATAAGGCAGATGCTCCAAGCCCCTCAGTCATCTTAGTTGCCCTTCACTGGACTCGCACCAGCAGATCCCTGTCCCTCTTGAACTGGGGAGCCCAAAACTGGACACAGTGTTCCAGTTGTGGCCTCACCAGTGCAGAGTAGAGGGGGAGAATGACCTCCCTCGACCTACTGGCCACACTCTTCCCTATACACCCCAGGATTCCATTGGCCTTTTTGGCGACAAGGTCACATTGCTGGGCCATGGATAATTTACTGTCTACCACAACCCCCAGATCCTTCTCCTCCAAGCTACTTCCCAGCAGGTCCGCCCCTAACCTGTACTGGTGCCTAGCATTCTTCCTCCCCAGGTGCAGGACCTTGCACTTGCTTTTGTTGAACCTCATCAGGTTCTTCTCTGCCCAGCTCTCCAGCCTGTCCAGGTCACGCTGGATGGCAGCACGGCCCTCTGGGGTGTCAGCCACCCCACCCAGTTTGGTATCATCAGCAAACTTGCTGAGGATACACTCTGCCCCCTCATCCAGGTCATTAATGAATATATTAAACAAAATTGGACCAAGTATTGACCCCTGGGGGACACCACTGGTTACAGGCCTCCAACTAGACTCTGTGCCACTGATCACAACCCTCTGAGTTCTGTCCCGCAGCCAACTCTCAATCCACCTCACTGTCACCTCATCTAGCCCATACTTCCTCAGCTTCCTAATGAGGATGTCATGGGAGACAGTGTCAAAAGCCTTGCTAAAGTCAAGGTAGATGACATCCACGACTCTCCCCTCATCCAGCCAACCAGTTATAACATCATAGAAAGCTATCAGATTGGTCAAGCATGATTTACCCTTGGTAAATCCATGTTGACCACTTCCAATGACTTCCTGTTCCTCAACGTGTTTGGAGATGACATCCAGAATGAGTTTCTCCATTACCTTCCCAGGGACAGAGGTGAGACTAAATGGTCTGAACTTCCCTGGGTCCTCCTTCTTGCCTTTTTTGAAGATTGGAGTGATGTCAGCCTTCCTCCAGTCCTCAGGCACCTCTCCTGTTCTCCATGACCGTTCAAAGACGATGGAGAGTGGTCTAGCAATAACATCCGCCAGCTCTCTCAGCACTCGCGGATGCATGCCATCAGGGCCCATGGACTTGTGAATGTCCAGCTTGGCCAAGTGGTCTCTGACACGGTCCTCCTCAACTGAGGGAAAATCTTCCTCTCTCCAGACCTTCCCCTTTGCCTTCAGAGTATGGGAGAATGGGGCTAAAGTTGTTTGGCCGCCTTTGTTAACATATTTCCAAAATATTGTTTATCATAACTAGGGTTGCTGGGTTCATGCTGTAGTTTTCACTTTCTTAGAAGAGTTAGACCTCAAGCATTTTCCTGTGGAAATGCAAACTCCTGCATAACAGATTTCAGCGTGCTGAGGAGAGGCTTATCTTACCTGCCATAGACAAACCTCTCAGAATTAGCCCGCTAATCCCTAAGTGTCATGGAATGACACGTCAAAATCCAAAGGCTGAAAAAGCATTGAGCTCGGATACTTTGCTTTTAATTACTAATATGCATTATTAAATCAAGCTCTCAGTTACAGTCTTTGTTTAGATATTCCTTTGGTTATTCAGCATGTGATTTGAATGAGGAAAATACTAAGAAGGTTTCCATAGAAAGTACTGCCAGGTTAATCATTATGAAGCTAATGATCTGAAGATTCAAAGTGCCAGCCTTAAACTGTACCTCCGACTTTCCCGAGCATGAATTCAGGCATGCATTTGTTACATTAGTCTCCTCATAATGTCCTGGGCAGCTGAATTGTGTTTGCAGGTGCTGGCTGCCTTTTCACAGCTGGTCAGTGTTCCCCAAAGTACTCTTCTTTCCTAATTTTCTTCCTCCTTTAATCACTGTGGACCCCTTTGGGGATGAGTGTGCACACCAATTTTATGCCACCCTGCTATGCCTCCATTCTGCTCCGTGTGTGGGTGCGTGCACACTCAGATACCTTCTCTCTCGTTTCCCCTGTTACCCTCTCTTTTGAGTAGAGTAGTCGCCACAGAGAGCTTTTGAGTGTAAGTACTTGGAATTACCACTTCTATGATTTTCCATAGCTGGTAGTTTATCTCTTGGAAGAGACTGGTATATAAAATCTCTGTTCAAGAAATTCTCTAAGAATTACTCTCCTTAATAACGGCAGCTGTCTCCCACTGCTCCCTATAAGAGTACATCAGAGAAGATAGCCTTTTGTAAAGCAGAGACTCATCTCAGTCATTGAAAATGGTAGGAAATAAGTATCTCTATTTGAAAAGACCATCTAAGGGCAGCTTGTGTTTGTGTGTGTGGAAAGAATAGTTTGTACTTAAAATCCTAGCCTTTTTCCTTTTCTTCCATTTTTCCTTCAGAAAAATAAATCTTTAGATATAATCTAGGCACAGTACCATCTAAATACATTTTTTACTGTGTTTGAAGCACATTGGAAGTTTGCTGTGTTGGAATTATATGTTTCACTGTTTAAGTGATGCTCTGTGTACGGTTCCCCAAGGTGGCTGTTTTGAGTCCAAGTTTATTAGATTCTGGTTTAGAACTCCTAGCAGTTATTCTTCAGCAGTCAATATTTTTGATGAGATGGAGATCAAATACCTCCAATTAATGCAAAATTCAAATTAGTCTTGAACTATGGTACTACAACTGGCACCTCAATAATGGACTAGCCACAGGAGGAAGCAGGTTTGTCAACGTACCATTACACAAAGCTTTGAGTATTCATCTAATCTCTTCTGGGATCATATTCATGTATCTTGCTGCTCTCTTCAAATATGCTTCCAACGTACTGAATGATACAAGAATATCTGATGCAGCAAGCTGTGGAAGCATGAGATGCAGAGTCTCTGTAGTTGATGTATTTGAAGGTGGATAACCTTAAAAATCAATAAAACCCTGCTGCGCCACTCAGAATCATGATGGACTGTTCCTCACTGATCCTCTTGCTTAGGCTTTGAATAACTGATGCTGTGCTGCTGCAGATTCCCAGCACAAGCCGATGTGATGGCTGGAGCCAGGCATCCACTAGCAGAGCTGCTCTTCTCAGCAAATCTCAATGTCTGCTCTTGGAATTTGTTATCTGAAGTGCAGCTGTCGGTGGGGTTTTTCGGGGGTTGTTTGGGTGGGGTTTTTTCTTTATGATTTACTTTTCAAACCAGACTACACGAGTGCTTGAAGAGAAAGGGTGTGCAATGGCAGGAAAGTCATTCTCAAAGGCTCAAGCGGTATTTTCAAGTTGCTTGTAAATACAGCGTTTCCTCTTTGGAGACAGCATCAGCTTGTAGTGCCCCAATTACAAAAATGGAAAGAGCTATTAGGAAGAAATGATTAAATAGAACAATTGAACTTTGTGGGAAGTTTGTTAAGGCTCTCACCTAAAAGAAGGGACAAATGCAGAGTTTTGTATTCTCTACCAAAATGAAGTTCACAAGTTGAAATAGTTTTTGAAATACCAGTGACACCTCAGAAAGCGTCCCATATGGAAGAAAAAATGTTTGAAATTGAAATCATTAGGCATTGGTAGGGAGGAGGGCGGCAGGGAGATCTTGAAAACAGATTTCATAAAGAGTCTGCATAAAACTCTGGATTTTCTATCAGTTCTTTTGATTAATGTAATTGAAAAATATCTAAGATAATTTGACAAAAACTGGAGCAACAGGAGGAAGAGGAGTATGAAGTATCAGATGGGGTGCTCTACCAAGTAACAGAAAATTTATTTTCTTTGCTGACTTCACCTGATGCAGATGCTAGGAGAGCACAGAGATATTCTCGCTCTCTCGCCTATTTTTATAAGAAAGTAGCTTCTACTACCTCTGATCGTATACATAAAAAGGCAGCATGTTACTCTAGGCAGACTGACTCTAGCGATAGGGATAGAGAGTTTCTTTGAAGAAAAGCTGTAAAAAAAACCCAGTCACAGGAATAAACTCCCACTGAGAGTTTATTCCGATTTTGCTGCTCTTCTGTGTATCAGTAATAGAAGCAGACTATGGAGAGAATAGAAATTGATGTCACGCCCAAGGTGTATGTGTTGGGGAATGATCAGAGAAGTTTTTGCACGTCATTGATGCTGAAAACAGACTTCTGGATGATGCTTTTCTCCTTATGGACCACCTGTCTGGTGGTCCTCAGGGAGTTGTATTTGAAGGTGGAAAAGGGACAGGAGGTGAGAGTAACACTTCTGGTTGCATGGGATGTCTCCAAGCTCTCATGTTATAACACGTTGTATGTAAGATTGTCAAGGATATGGGAAAATTACTTGATTTTCATATTGTTAATTATTATGAAGAGACCCACTTTCAAACTGATGATACCTAGGGATATCTGCCTCTCTGACATCCTTTGCAGCATTCTTAGGCTGCGCACCTGACCATTACCTTTCGCAGCACAAGAGCCTCTGCCCTCCCTGCAGACAGGGTTGGGGCTTGGCTCTGCTTGTCTACTGCCTTTATCCACTGAGAGCTGGAGTTAGTTCAGCAGTTACGGTCTCTTGAAGATCAAAACAAAAGAGTTAACTCCTGGCCAGGCAGCTTTAAACAAATGCTATCAGAACTCTGTCAAGACTGCAATAACCCGATGCCATGAGTAGTCTGTCTTTATGCTACGCTGAGCAGGTATTGCTTGTTGTCTGCAGTGATGACTAGGTTTCCTGAAGCACATGAGTTCAGTTAATGGCATTTGGAAGGGTATAACACTGGAGTGGTCTGTTTGTCTAATCGGCACTGGGAATTGGTAGCTGTGATTCAGCGGGGAGCTCCAGGCATTAGGTGGGAAACATAAAGTATGTTCCAGTTCAGTCTGCATGCAGCATCAGTCACATTTCAGTGCTTATTAATGTTAATTTAGAAGTCTCTATGCTTTTAAACCATGACCTCTTTCATGGATATGTGATGTTGGGTAGCTTTCATCCTTTTTATTTTCTGCTTGAAAAATCGAGATCTTTCCCTCCAGCTGTGAGAATTTTTTCTTCTAGGACAATGAGTGAGCTTCATCATAACACTGTAGCTGACAGTAAAGTATTTTAGTAATTGCTGATAAATATATTTTCATAATATCTTTTTTTTTTTCTTTTTGTCCTGGAACAATTTGGTGTGACTTCGGAGAGTATACTGGAGTAGTAAATATAGAGCTGTTACCTGTGCCTTAGGTAGTCTGTTCGAGATTACTCATCTTGGAAACTTGTTTAACGTTTTAGAAAACCAAATTTAAATGTGCGTCCTCTCTTCTTGAAAAAGGCTGCCAGACTCTAATTGCTATGTTTTACATTATGAGTAGGTCACTCTATTATTTTTGCCTTCCAAAAAAAGAAGGATGAAAAATTCAAGCACAGATGACAAAGATGAGCAGAGATGACAATGTTGGGTTATTTTTCTTTCATATATGGGGTATGATTAAATGTATGCTGTCAGAGAGAGACCTCTTTATAGGTTGATACTATTGATTAATATTTGAGACCTGCCAGCAGCATTATTACTTTATGTATCATAAAATCTAATAGAAAATTAAGTTGTTGTTTTAGTTCCTATAGTGAGAACACTTCAGGTATTCATCTCATATCGTTGCAGAAATTGCTTGGCTCAAGTAGATACCACAAAATCATGTTTTAATGATTTTTTTCCTTTTTCCATCTTTTATTTTTTTTCACAGTCACATGACACAATCAGCCACATTTGAAGACCCTCGAATAGACAGCTGCCAAATAACCCCTCCAGCCCCTCGGAAAGTGGAAATGAGGAGGGATCCTGTGCTAGGATTTGGGTTTGTGGCTGGTAGTGAAAAGCCAGTTGTTGTACGCTCAGTAACACCAGGTATGTTTTCCCCACCTGACCCCAGAAGCAAACTTGGACTTAATCTACTGAGATGAAATACAGTTACAAATTTGAGTACCGTTAAAATATTCAGGCAGACAAAGTAATCGCAAATACTAGGTAGGATTTTAAGCCATGTATTACCCAGTAGCTTCCCTCCTTGCACTCATTTTTGAACATTATGGAAATGTGTTAACAGAAAGCTGGGTTTAGATTATTACTCTAAGCCATTACTATTGTTTGCCTGAAAAAAGTTGACCCGCTTCACTCAAGGAAAGAAGGTCTCCTCCCTGTTATGTTTATATTGATTTGACGTCACCCTCATTGCCATTGAATCTGTGTTTTCAAGAGGTATGTTGAGTTGCGAGATTAAAACTTACATATTTTTCATTCTTTTTATCATCAGCTTCACAAGGAGAACTAGGTTTTTAACTATCATACTTGGTTCTAACTATAATATTTGTTTTTGAAAAAGAGGATGTTATTGCTGGCTTTTTTTTTTTTATTTTTAATAGATACTTCTGTATAACTATGTGACAAAAAGCCAGGTCAAAATAGATGTCCAAATATCTTACCTGGAGTGAAAATTAGTGAGTTTTGTGGTATTTTTAAACTTATGGGGGACCAGACCTGGGACTAATCAGTCTCCCGAATAGCGTGCTCCTGCTCTCTATGCTTAAAAGTTCCTTTGTTACGTAAAATTGCCTTGGAGCCAAGGGCAGGGATTTGACTTTGCTCTTGTTCAATATGTTCTCCAGAACCCCCGCAGAGAGCAGAGGAGAGGCAAAATCGACTTTGTGAAGTTCTGATGTCATTCACCCACATGTGTGCATTGATTATATTTGTACTGCTTTCATTTGAAGCAAGCAGTGTAACTAATATTTGAACTAGACCCAGACAGTTCTTTTCTCTCAAGTTAGCATTATTAATGTAGTTTTACGTTAAAGTTAAGTTTGGAAAAGAAGTTTATTGTATTGTGTTCCAAGTGAATACGAGCAAATACGAGCTCAGAACAACATTCTCCTACATGGCTTTGTATCCATTTATGCTGGATGTATAAGTGACGTTTTCAAACCAAACAGAGGAAAGGAACAGCAGTAGCTCAATTGTTAAATGAATTGGGTTTGATACTGTAACATTTTATTTTTAATACTTTATCTTCATATTGGCAATATTATTGGGGTTTTTCTGTATCATCATTGCAGTGTTTAAAGACAGAAGACTAGAGAGGATCTATTTCTTCAGTAGTAGTTGTGATGTCACACCCTGTCCTGGGCATGTAGTCATGCTGAGAAGCAAAGTATTATGTGCATTTTATAAAGCATAAACTCAATATGAATTTCAGCAGTGTCAGAATCCAAAGCACACAGACATGTACATGTCTAGTCAGACTAATGCTAAATATCTGTATCTAACTGAAAGTGGGAATGCTTTTGGATGTATGTAAAACTTGTGTTCACCAAGTGTAGGAATCCAGAGGAAAAGAAACTCGGAGACTGAAGGTGTAGAAACTTACTGTCTTCAGATTGAAGGAAACAGTTTTGCTTTGCCCAGAACAGAAAAGTCAGAGGAGAGACCCGTGAAATGACTTTCAAATATGTAAGTGATGTTTCATAGGAAAGAGGAATAAGCTGTTCTCCAGTGTTACTTTGCCTGCTGGGACAGGAGACAACAGGGAAGACCTGGTGTAGCCACTGGGGAAAAAGATTTCCTGATCATAACGGTAGTTAAACAGGATCATTTATTTACAGGAAAAGGAGTCATCCTCAGGGTGGTCTTACAAGAATATCAAACAAACATTGATCAGGGGTGAGTAAGGTATGGTTGATCACACCTTAGAAGGTGAATTAGGTCACCTCTTATGAGAGGTTCTTTTGGCTCTCCAGAAAATCAAGCCCTTATTTTTAGGTGGCAAGATGTGAGTTTGGAACTTAACTTGAGGAACTTCAGTAGAAGCTGCGAAGCCACTAGCTTTCAAGATTTTCCTGATGAGGAAGTACTGGTAATGTCAGAAATAGTGTTAGTGTTAAACATGCCATTAGTTGAAGAAAAAAGCACGTAGTATGTGAACAACAGAGTGTGTCTCTGCATTTTCAATGGTCTGCTAACCTCTGGGTTTTTTTTATCTATCTCCAGGCGGCCCCTCTGAAGGAAAGCTTATACCAGGGGATCAGATCATAATGATTAATGATGAGCCAGTCAGCACTGCTCCGAGGGAGAGAGTCATCGACCTTGTCAGGTAGTTGATGTCCTGTCACTTAAACTATGAACCCAGTGGCTTATTGCCTGTGCAGTCATTTGATAATACTGCAAGTCTTGCCTTCTCATGGTTGAGAAAAGAGAAAATTATGTTATTTTAGTCATAATGAAGAATGGTGAAGTCTTTTAGTATTGAAATGAAGTGTCTTCTTAAATGTCCTTTGGGTAGCTGAAAAAATGTAATAAGATATTGAAATAGCTTGGGTATCAAAATACTTGGGTATCAAAAATGGCATAGTATTCTTCTGTTGTTTGTTTTTGGTATGGGTTGTTGAAAAGATAATTCCTGGAGCAAGGCAGCGCCAGTCACTGTTGCTGTATTGCTTTTTCTTCACATGAAGAAAGATGAGTCTGGTCCATCTTATGTGAGGAGGAAAGAAAAAGTGGTGGGGTGATTTTTGAGAGCAGATGGGTGTGTGTACATGGGAACATGTTAGGAAGCTCAAAGAGTGTTTGGGTGGATTGCAGGTAGGTAAATTTGTGTGAAAAGAGCAGAGAGGGCTGTGTAGATAGGAGGCAGAAAACAAGGCCAAAAAGTGACTGTGGAGAGTGCAGGAAAGGAGAAATGTTAATATTTGTAATGGGATGTAGAAGGACTGACAAATTCCCCATCCCTGGAGGTATTTAAGGCCAGGCTGGATGGGGCTTTGAGCAACCTGGTCTAGTGGGAGGTGTCCCTGCCTATGGGGTCCCTTCCAATCTAAACCATTCTATGATTCTGTGATTCTACGCTCAGGATGTAGAGAAAGATGTGATGTGGTTCGCATAATAAGCTTTGCATTTTAAGTAACATAGAAAAATGACTCATAATTAAAAAAATAAATATAAACATGATTATTTTCAATTCCAATAACCTGGTTGCTGGACAACAGTTTTGTTTCTGTATTTTCCTTTTTATTGTTGTAAACTCTGAATTGGTGAATCTAGTCGATTCCTGGGAGATACTCAGGTTTTAACTGTGTAAGTACCTCTTCTCAGAACTGGTAGCTGTCAGTGTTGCCAGTGTAATTTTGAAAAGTCAGATTTGCTTCCAGAAATTTGGGCAGCAGGTGCCATGATAGTTGTACTCCTCTTGAGCAAATGGGTGCTTATTTGCCGGGGATTCAACTGTGAAGCAAAATTCTAAAGGAGCTACAGAAATGGTATAAAGATGCTAGCAATGCTGATGCCTTTATCTGTTAGGCAGGTTTAGACAAAATACGATACATTCTCAGATTTAAAAAAAAAAAAATGTTAACCTGCAAGTGAACTAATGCAAACACAGCACATTAAGAGGGACTTTGACACTCTTGTTTTTTGTGATAGAGAACCCATGAACTGCAGGAACTGTCCTGTTCCTAATAAATTTCTGTCCTGTACTCTGTATTGACCATCAGTACGAGCATCACAAATGGGTCTTAAACTTATTTTTTTATGTCTTTGTGTCTTCATAAAGTGATAAAGCAGTCTTCATTCTTTCCCTGATTCTTTGATATGTAAGTTATCAGAATTAGGATCTCTATCTCATTTCTCTGCTGCCAGAAATATGTAGTAATAACAACAAGGAAAATAGATTGATTAGGCCTGAGACAAACTGAGTTTATCGTGTAGCTGATTCTCTGTCTGCCTTCAAATGAGAAACTGAATAAGAATGTCATTATGTTGACTCCATAGGTAGTGTCTTAAATTAAGTGTTGTTGCATTCCAGGGGAAGCTTTTGGTGACACTTTTCTTACACTGTAATTCTACCTCTGCTCTCAAAATCTATCTGCCATTGAAATTTTGACAGAGACTCATTCTTTGATGAGACTCAGAGTGGAATGTATTGGGGTTGTATATTACAGCATTTGAAATGAAAAGCTTTCTTTTCATGCCAGTGGGGACACCTGGAATGATTAGACACTGTCACTGAACAGTCCTGACACCATAGCAGAAGCAGTTCTTTACACCAAGGAAATAATGAATCCCTTCTGTATAATAGAAGGTTTTCATATGGGTTAGATACATCTGCAACTTTGGAACTGCTTGCTTTCAGTTTTCAATGTGCATGGAAGCAATTTTGAAATCTTGTATTCCGGCTGGTAGCAGTGTATCTGTGGTCAGCGATGAGTATGTTTTAGATGCACAGGTTAGGTAATGGGCTTAATCATAGAATTGAGATGGGGTTTATGGAGGTCATCCAGTCTAACCTCTCGCTCAACGTGAGCTAATGTCAAAGTTAGATGTGGCTGCTCAGCACTTGTCAAATCAAGTTTTTAATATCTCCAAAGACGGAGATTTCACAACCGCACTGTGCAGATGTTTCAGTTCTTAATCAGTGGCTTTCCAAAGATAGAGAGCAGCTTTTACAAGACATGAGCCAACTCCGTCGGCAGCCTTAGATGCATCCCATCTAGGCCCATGGACTTGTGAGTGTCCCTCTTGCCTAAGCAGTCCATAATTCAGTCTTTGCCTACCTCTGTTCCCTTAGTTCTGCCACTGAGCTTAGGGAACAGGGGGGCAGACCTTGCCACTGAAGACCAAAGCCAAGAAAGCATCGAGTACCTCAGTCTTTTCTGTGTCCCTCATTAGGTTGCCCACCCCATTTAGCAGCAAGTTCATATTTCTCTTGGCTTTCACTGCTGATGTAGCTGTAGAGGCTCTTCTTGTTACCCTTCACATCTTGTACCAGTTTCAGTGCCAGCTGAGCTTTACAAACTCCATCCCTGCCTGGCCAGGTAGGGCCTCTCTGTTTCTCCTGGGTAACCTCTCTCCATATCCATCTCTGGTTGTCTTCCATTTTGCGCTGCGTCTGGGTCAGGCGTTCTTTGTGGAGCCACACTGGTGTCCTGCTGTGCCTGCCCACTTACTTGCAGACTGGAGTGAACCGTTCTGCAACTTGGAGCAGCCGCACCATGAAGATCACCCAGCTCTACTGGGCTCTGGCTTTTCAGAGCTGCATCCCACAGGACCCTGCCCACCAGTGCCCTGGACAGGCTGAAGTCTGCTCTTTAGCTTGGACTCCTCTTCCTCCTTTCCCTCAGGGTCTTACACTGTACCATCTTGTGGTCACTGCAGCACATCAATGAAAAATTTATATTCCAACACCGTATTTTTTCTGTGATTGCATGGTCTCTTGCTGATTAGGTATAACAAGGTATATTTTATATTTGTGATGTGAAATTCTGTGGCTATTTTTATGCAGCTTTCCCTCAAAGTTTTTTTTTGGAAAGTCAAGAAACCATTTGTCTTTATAATTGCAGAGAGTGTGGAAAAAATTAATCTACTTGAAGAATACGGACATAAAGATCATAGTATGCCAAACAGAAAAATCCTAAGCTGCATGAGGAAAAAAGGGGCATATTTCATAACCAGATAAGCATCATGCTTTAGCAAGCTTAGCAAGACTCAAAACTTCCAAGGAAAAGGATACAGAAACATTAGATGTTAGTCAACCTTGAACTGTGAATAGTGTCAATGGTAAATAGTGTAATACAATACTTAATTGTTTTCCAAGAAAACATTGTTGGGACATTTACTTATGAAAAGACTTACACTATCGAAGGAAAAGAAAATGGAAAAGGGAATTTCTGCTACCGTCTAACTTAAATCCAAAAATTTTAAAAAGTTTGTCCACCGGAATGTTAGAATGTTCACCGAGAAGGGTATCTGAAAAATGTCAATTAAATCTTTTTTCATTAGGAAAAAGCATGTCCCTAATCAATAACTTTGCTGTATTTCTAAATTTTCCACAAAATAAGTTAGAGCAATTTTTTTCAGATCATTTGTTTTTCTTCAGCCCTTTTCCTATAATCTCCATATTGTGTACTTTTTACTCCTAGAGGATTAGAAATAGAACAATCTTTTAACAAAGTCCCTTTTGTGTAATGGTTTTACTATGGGAAAAATGGAAGAAGATAAAGGGAACACATAATACAAAAAGTATCACATTGTGTCTATTGCATTTTAGTATTTTAATTATGTGTGTGCTTTCTAAACATTCATTATGAAAATAAGCTTCCTTAAGTAGAAAACTATATTAAAGCCACCTCTGCTGACTCCAGGGGGTGCTGAGCAGCAACCTGGTGAAAGATTTTGGTTTGTTTTTTGAGAATTGAGGGATACTGTTGTATCCTAGGAGGTGTCAAGAGGAGAGATTATTGGGGATATTAATTATAAATATCCCCTCTAGGTCATTCTCATCCACCTAATTCTTTTGGCTCTGCTTTACTGGCAACATTTAATTAGTGTTCAAGTTGTCCTTTGAAAGCCAAGGTTGCAGAAATATGAATACGGTATGGTTTGCAGACAAAACACATAAGGACTCATTATTTCTGGGTAATGTTCAATGGCTTTTGCACCATATTATGTTCTCCTGAGCTATTTTCAAGCACAAACCTAGAAGTCACGTTTATGGTTTCCCTTACAAAAAGAGGTCACCTTTATGAGCATCACTTATGGCTGCAGTCTAGATGTATTCTGTTCAAGATAGACAGTTATTGAAGTTGGAAAAAGAGGAAGAAACAAGCCCAGTTTTCTAAATGTATGGTTACAGTCCAGGCAAAGAGCAAGCGAGCAGAATACTAAAGAAAGAAGATGTATTTGAAGTGCAGTCGGTTCAAAATTGTAGCAGGAGCTACTTATCTTGGTTTTCTTTTACAGCTGATACAGATTCTGTGACATAAAGCTTTTCACACATATTTAACAATAAGTACTTTGAGATAACTTGAAGTCATTGCCCAATGTACCGATCTTTTGCATATTTGAAGGTGAGCAACAATGCAGCAACTAATGTATTAGAAGGTGTATTAATGCGGTGTATCAATTAATTGGTTGTTAAGACGTGCATGTATTTCATTATCATTGGTTAATGTTAAATTTTATCCTTTTAAGAATCAGTTTAACCAACCACACCTTTTTAAAAACACTTAAATATATCTGACAAATAATTTGCCTTATAATATGTTTATAGATAATTTCTGTAACATGAATGAATGACTTGCTTATCTTAGATTGTACTGAATATGCATTAGTCTACAAGGATCCCAGCATATGTAAAATGTCTTTTTATTTAGCAAGGTATTTTACTGAAATTTTAAGTGATGCACAGATGTACTGCTTACCCCATAAACCAAACTCTGAGTAGGGCACGGTAGTGGTATTTCGTTCATACTTCAATTAAAATAGTTACCTAGGCAGCCTGTGAGGAGAGATGGGCACCTGAAGAGAGTGATCCATCTGAGATACTTGTTTTGGAATAAACTACCCTGTTACAGAAAGCTTTATTTATGCATTAACTAAAGAAGGAGCACAGAAAACTACCTTAGAATAGAAACCTGACTTCTAGGTTGCTAAATTAGGCTAGATTAGTCCGTTCCTTGAAACTGTAACAGCAGTAAATTAGTATTTGACGTCCTGTGGAATTCCACTAAAAGACTTTAATTGGAAAACAAGAACTGAAAAAGGTGAAATTCATTAACGGCTTTTCTTTCTTGTTGGCTGTATTTTCTATTTAAGAGAAATGACTCAAACCCCTTTCTGAAATAACTCTTGCTTTGGCAAGTTAATGTCATGGCAAGTTTTCATCAAGAGGATCTGGAGGATTCTTTTGATTCTGCAGTAGAATTTCTGTTTTAATTTTGTGTTACCATAAGATTGGAGAGATGGAACCCTCCAGGATTTCAGGCTGCATGTTGCATTTTAAGTGCTAACATGAATTTAATCAGTCCTGGCCCTTCTAACCATTGTCACGGAGTGGATGAGGATTCTGTCACTGCCATTTGACTCCGTGTGTGTGTGTCAGGGGACCAGTTTGCCTTCACCGCATCATCATAGCCAAACGCAAGTGCAAAAGGGAGCTCAGTGGCAGTGCCTGTCATCATAGTCTCTTCACAGCAGCTGCAAATACCATTTTCAAATACAATTTCTGTCTCTAGGCTTAGACTGTTTCGTATATTGGATCAAGCAATTTTGGGGGACTAATATTAAAGACATTCTTTCTTCATCAACATCATAGAGAAAATATCAAGCATATTAAGCTATTAGCTACGATACTGCTTAGCAACCGAGAATCTTGAAACCTGCTTTTCCTGAAAAACCAGTCACGAGGACCGTTTAATCTGAAGGTACTCCATTATACTCCCGGTTTGGTATATAAATCCAGAGGCTATACCTATTTTGTGTCAGGCCTTGATCTATGAATTGCTAGTGTTTTTGAGTTTTAGATACGTAACGCTGAACAGAGGGACAAAACGTTGGACCAAATTATCTGTAGGAGTTTTACAAGTGACATCAATGGAGATAAGCTTTTTGCCAGGTCATTTAATTAGCTACGTCTAATCAGCTGGCCCAAGCTGAGGATATGAGAACTTAGTTCCTGTCTGACTTGAGGGGTGTTGTTAGATGTATATCTTCTACCTTTTGAGGTGTTTCTGCAACATAATACAGAGAGAACTTAAGTAGTTTAAATCAGCTGCTGCAATCTAACTGTGAAAGCGCAGATTTAGTATTGTCTACTTTACCTTCTGTCTTGGCTGCTGTGGTGATACGCTTCTGGTACTTAAGCTAATATATTGAGGGCTAATTCAGTTCTCTCTAGCTTTTAATTATTAATCTGTAATATGGTTTCAGAAATGCTTGCCTGCCTTTTCAAAGGGCTGTTAGAGTTAAGCTGAGTTGAAAGCTGCATAGAGATACTACTTGTTAAAATCAATACCAACTGTTGAAATTGTTATCTTTTAAATCCATTGTATCTATGAAAGCAGGCAGTGTCATATCCTTGCTCTGTTCTTAGCAGAAAGTTGGCTGACATGGTTTAGACAGATTGGGTTCAAATGTTATAATTCAAATGTTTGGAATGCTGAGAACTTAATTTTTAAGTTTCTTTTCATGTTCACCATGGTGGATGTCCCCTGGAGTGAGCAAGTCTAGGGTCTTTTTGAAATTCCAAGGCTTGATGTGTCATCCGGTTGAAGTGTTGTGTCACCATCTTACTCTGTTATCCCCTGGAAAGAGGAGTCAGCCGTGATGAATTTCAGGTCAGCTGTTCCGTAACAAATTGCTTTATGGTAACTGAATGCGAGGGTATGGACAGAGATGTGGAACAGCTGTGCCCAAAACACAAGCAACTGTACAAAGTGCCTTCTTCAGATGTGAACCAGCAGATGTTGCTCTCATTAGCTTGTTGTGACAAGCAGGCTTACCGCTTCTCATACAGCTAAGCAAAAGCATTGGCTTGTCTGCACGGAGGATTTACTTTGAAGCCAGATGCGCGAATGTGAATGTTTCAAAGTAGTTGTTTCCATACAAATGAACACCCAGCTTTGAGTTTATTATAAATTAACTCTTCCACGTGATGGATTTCTCCTATATTGCATGCTCTGCGGTAGATGTTTATCCTTCTTTGTGCTGTCACTGCAAGCCCTGTGCATCAAGGGATTACTTCCGCTTGTAATATGTAGCAGGAGGTGCCTACAAATCTCATGTCCTGTGTTTGGGGTAGGGAGGGTCAAACTACAGAAATCTCACGGTATCTCTTTCCTGACCTCATTATCTGTCTCTCTTGGGATGACATTTCCAAATCATAAAAGATTATGTTGGGCAAGTCAGCCCTCTACATCGTGCTGTTGGTACTTGAATATTCTGTGGCTTGAGCGAATGCCTTGAGGACATTACTACAGGACAGCTACGCTTACACAAGACAAGCGCTGTGATATGGAGCAGTTTAACCAGCAGAAAGCAGAAGACAAGGAAGAAGACAAGATGGAGACAGCTTCAGGAGCTTGCTTGGGAAGCGCCAGTCTGTGCAGAACAGTTTCTGGGCTTGGAGAAGCAGTATGGGCTGACAGGAGAGTGTTGTGCTGTGCGTCTGAGGCTGCCAGCAAGGAATGACTGTGAAGTATGAAGACAACCGAGATGCCTTCACCACTGCACGCACGGAACTCACAGAGCAACTCTGCCCTTCCAGAAGGGTGGAGCTGCCCTCACTGGGAAGTTTACAACTCCCTCATCCTGCCAGTCAGTTGCTGACTGATTCAGCACATACCCATCAGCTAATGAAGCTGTTGTAATGGAAAACATTGCCATTTTTGATGAAGATATGATAGTTGCGTGGGATAAGGCCTGTGATGCTTTGTGAAGGCTTGTGTTACACACTATGTGGATCAGTATTCCCTTTTATCCTGAGACAGTGCTGGACACTTGGATCGTAGAAATTAACTGGTTTTTATTTGCTGCCTAAATATCTTCAGGATGGCAGAGAAATGCTTCTTTAAAAGACTAAAAGGTAGTGGCAGTATCAAGCAAAAGGCTTGTAGTTACTAGGAACTGTACCCAAATGCTGTATTTTGATAGAAAGACAGCAAAGGTGATGTCAAGAGCTGGGAGGCAAACATGGTATTTTTATGGTTTTGTAAGTTGAGCCTTGGAGGGTTGTGTCTGCTTACAGGCACCTTCTATCAGAGAAATTCTAATCTCCTTTTTTTAAGGAATGCTGCTTTGGGGGTGGCAGTTTTCTATATGCACCAGTGCTCATAGGAAATGTAAAAGGTAATTTAAACTGTTGAGAGAGAAGGGTGAAAAGACTGTGACCAATTTGCAATGTCTTGTATAGTTTCATGAATTTGAAATACCTTTAGTCTTTAGCTGTTAGTTCTGTAGAAGCTCCTGGCAGTGTCTGCATTTGAAGGGTTTTGTGCATTTTACAAAAACTCATTTGTTTGTCAAACTGGACAAAATAAAGCTAGCATAACTGTTAGTGTGGTGGCTATGTATGTCTTTTTTATAGCACAGTGAGCTTTTAAAAAATCTTGAACCGTGTAATTGAAAAATATGAATAAATGGAGGTCTTAAGCCCTTCCCCTTGGAGCTGCTTAGATACTGTGGGCAGCTGATATGTTGAGTGGTGTTGTCATCCTGTGTTTGCAGTTAAGGGAGCACTTTTTTTTCCTGTCAAGGTGGAAGCAGCACTCCCTGGGGTGGGAGGAAGGTAAGGAGAGTGACTGGGAAATGGGTAAAACCCAACTCAGAGCAAAGTGTCATGGAGAGGTTTATTAGCTCATGGTCCATTGATATAATGGTGTCATTTTAATGAACTGTGTACTGGAAAGCTGACTCAGGAGTTCCTGAAGATGGCAAGACCTTTCTCTGGCTCTTTGGTGTGCTGATGCTATGTCTTTCTGGCTTCCTGACTCTCTGAGTTGATTTTTAGTATCAGAATACTGTGTGCTTCCCAGACTACATTTAGTCTATTAAGTAAAATACAATGAAGAATGGTGCCTCCTGAAGCTGTGTGTGCCCATAGGGTAGCTGTCCCTCATAACATTAGGGTCCAGTTACAATGGCTATCTCTACACTTCCATTGCATATCCCTGCTCTGACAGCAATGTTGCCTTTCAGTCAGCCAAAGGCATGTGGGTGTGACAGTGCTTGACACCAGTAACTTGTATTTTGTCTATGGAGCTGGAAAATCACAAGAATAGCAGAGATTAGAAGTACCTGGCTGAATACTAGTCTGATAAAACTCTCTCAATCCAAACTTCTTTTTGATTCAGAGATGTCTAGACTTAATTGTGTTGTAAGAAAATTGGATCTGGCTCTCAGTGCCGTTGACTTTAAAGTTTTAAGTTTTTTTTTGTGTTGGCAAGACCTAATTTTTTTTGGAAGCTTTTTCAAAAACATTGAGAAATAAGATCAAAAGGCTTAAGACTGTCATTAGCAAGTCATTTCTCTTTTCTGATTCTCTCCAAAAAGAATAATTTTGTGACTCAGAGTCTCTCTTAGCAATTGATAGTATAATGTAATTGGAATAGAAAAGTTATAGGGACTTCTGTGTTGATTGATGGACGAGAAAACATATAACACAGGTTTAGATCATATTTTTAATTTAGCAGTAGTACAGCCAACAAGGACTCCCAAAATTGCCAAGAGATTGAGTATCTACAGCTAACTTCATTGGATATGCCCAACCAGAAGGTTAGTTAAAAAGGAAGGAGAACGGTTTTACATATTCTGACTCATTAACCCCCAAAGTGAGATTCTGCAGTTAAATATTACCAGTGATTGACATGACTCCAGGTCATAGTGGATGGTCAAAGAACAAAACCAGTTTCTTATTAAACAAAGGATCTGAGACAAAAACTAGTAGAAATTAAAAATGGCTAAAAATAAATTCACCTTTAAAAAATATTGAATGCTTCAAAATTCAGCTTAACATGGTAGATTTTTGTGGGATTTATTAGTCAACTCTTCCTGGTTTGATTTCTGATGTGACAATTGATCATCTGCAATTTATTAGAAACAACACATGAAAAATAGTGTAAGACAAGTATTTCAGCTTCCACTTTAGCATTTTTTTATCCCAAAGATACTATTATCTGTTTTACTTTTTGCTTGACTTGAAACATCCGAGTCTTTGCAAACCTCCTGGAAGCAGCAACAGTAATAGCGGAAAGATGAATCACATGTATTTCACAGCAGGTGACTTCCAAAGGAGGTTGGTCTTAGTCTTACTTTGTCTTCATCTGAGAAACCAAGAGAAACTGCTTCTGAGAAAGCAAGAAGTAAGAAACAGCAAAATAGAGAAAGCAAATACCAAAACAGAGACTGCAGAGATAAACCCAGATTGCCATCAAGCTCCACTACCCTAAAGGCATATTTCTTACATAGTATGTGCTGAGATGTTAATTGTTCTGTTAGCTCTTATTCCTTTTCATGCAGACTAAATTTTGATGTATTTTACTTACTGCACAAGGGAAAATCCCTGCAGTCCGCTGTCTATATTGTTAAATAAAGTAATTCAGCTTGGTTGGAGGTTTAGTTAAAACCAAATTTGTTCAGCTTATGAATCAAACAAGACTCCAGGAGAGGCAAAGGTCTTGTCATCTTACATCATGGAACTTGCCTATTTTATGATCATCACTTCAGCTTTTCCGCAGGTCTGTTACTTAGAAAGCAATGCACAAAAAGGCAATTCTTCTAGAGAAGAAAGTTGGTTGCTGTAGCAGTTTAAAATCCTTGAGGTCATCTGTATTTCATAAAAACTGTAGGAGTCATGAGGTTTAATCGTTGCACTGAATTCTGTTCCATACGTTGTCTTCCTGCTCAATATTCTTTCCTATGCATCATTACTGTGCCTGAGACTTAAAAGGAAAATATCATCTGCATAAGAGTTTATCAAGAATAATAGCAACAACTCTCAATTTTGGAAGGAAGCAAAAAATTAAAACTGTTCATTAATTGAGTCTGCAGTCCAGTTTCCTTTTAATTCTTTATCTTGTGTCATTCTTCTTACAGCTCAGTTTTACATGGAAATTATACTTTTGTGACCAGAAATACCCCTTTGTTCTGCATTTTATCTGAAATTCTGTTTGTGTTCAAAGCCTTTAATTAAATATTAGGACAACTGTGTTAGTAAAGATACTGCTTTTTGCTCCTTAAAAAGTATTGAAGCAATTTCTTAGTGTTCTACACCAATTACAATCATGTTACAGTGTCCAGCAGGCTTGTTGAGTTCATTAATAATTCATACAAACTGCCATGGGTTTAAGGGAGGAACTATACCACATATTGACATATGGGAGTGAAAGAAAATTCAAAACACTCTTTTGCAACCATATTTTTTTTATGTCAGAGAAAGAGGAGATTATATTATTTATGCTCTGAGGTACATACAGTTTGCTAACGTAAGTCTTAGGGCTCTTTATTGGACATATATTATAAGCATGCAGAATGTCTTCTGCATAGTGTGTCTTCTGCATATGTATGCATTTGCATATATTTGTATGTATGTGCAGAGGGACAATGTGATTCATAAACCTTTATTATCATGGATTTGGGATGTGTGCGTTACTTAGAAACGAGAACCTGAGGTTCTGCAGCTCATTTAAACTAAAAGCTTATAATGACATTATATGTGGTTTGTACAGCCGATCTGTTACAAGGAGAGTTGTGTTAGACTTTTAAAATATTTATTTGAAATATTTCCAGTATCTCTACCTAAAAGTGATAAATAAAAAGCACCACTTCTGACATGCCATTGTGAGTCTCTCCTGTATTAGAAACTCATGTCTCGTTTCTGTTTTACTAGGAACATGCATGTTAAAATAGAGAATTATGTGAGCATAGGGTTTTGTTAATAATCCTTATCATTTTATATTACTGGGTTTATGGGTTTGTTTTTTTTTTAATATTAGCGTTCATAGCATACACAGGTTAGCTATGGATGTATGTGTATATATATGCTGCATACATTTTTCTTAAGATACCTAATACAGTTAATTTAATCCCTTTGAGGATTGCCTCCATCACAGGAGAGGCTGTGGGTATCATGAGGCTTTTGTAAGTAAGGCAGCAACAGCCAGTGCTACAGCTCCTGTGAGACGCTGAAGAGTTCAGGAGGGCAGAGCTGGAGGTCAGAGTGATCCGAGGCAAAGCTGGTACTTCAGGCTGACAAACTAAGAATGTCAGTATTTTATAACAGAATCATAGAATAGTTTGGGTTGGAAGGGACCTTTAAAGGTCATCTAGTCCAGCCTCCCTGCAATGAGCAGGGACATCTTCAACTAGATCAGGTTGCTCAGAGCCCTGTCAAACCTGACCTTGAATGTTTCCAGGATTGGGGCATCTACCACCTATCTGGGCAACCTGTGCCAGTGTTTCACCACCCTCATTGTAAAAAAATTCTTAGAATCATAGAACTGTCTAGATTGGAAGGGACCTTAAAGATCATCTAGTCCAACCATCAACCTAACACTGCCAAAACCACCACTAAGCCATGTCCCTAAGCACCACATCTACCTGTCTTTTAAATACCTCCAGGGATGGCAGCTCCACCACTTCCCTGGGCAGCCTATTCCAATGCTTAACAACCCTTTCCATGAAGAACTTTTTCCTAACATCCATCCTAAACATCCCCTGGCGTAACTTGAGGCCATTTCCTCTTGTCCTATTGCTTGTTACTCGCGGGAAGAGGTCGACCCCCACCTCTCTACAATCTCCTTTCAGGTAGCTGTAGAGAGCAATAAGGTCTCCCCTTAGCCTCCAGCCTAAACAACCCCAGTTGCCTCAGCCACTTCTCATGAGTCTTATTTCTAGACCCCTCACCAGCTTTGTTGCCCTTATCTGGACACACCCCAGCACCTCCGTGTCCCTCTTGTAATGAGGGGCCCAAAACTGAACACAGTACTCAAGGTGGGGCCTTACCAATGCAGAATACACGGGAACGATCATTTCCCTAGTCCTGCTCACCACAGTATTCCTGATACAGGCCAGGATGCTTTTCGCCTTCTTGGCCACCTGGGCACACTGCTGGCTCATATTCAGCTGGCTGTCAACCAAAACCCACAGGTCCTTCTCCACCAAGCAGCTTTCCAGCCATTCCTCCTCAAGCCTGTAGCGTTGCATGGGGTTGTTGTGGCCCAAATACAGGACCCGACACTTGCCCTGGTTGAACTTCATACCATTGGCCTCAGCCTATCAGTCCAGCCTGTCCAGATCCCTCTGTAGAGCCATCCTACCCTCAAGCAGATTGACAAGGCCACCCAACTTGTCATCTGCGAACTTCCTGAAGGTGCACTCGATCCCCTTGTCCAGGTCGTTAATAAAGATATTAAAGAGGACTGGGCCCAGTACCAAGCCCTGTGGAACACTACTTGTGACAGGCCACCAACTGGATTTAGCTCCATTCACTACCACTCTCTGGGCATGGCCATCCAGCCAGTTTTTTAGCCAGTAAAGAGTACACCCATCCAAGCCATGAGCAGCCAGTGTCCAGGATACTGATATCCAGGACATATTCCTTCTATCTGGTCTAAATCTACCCTCTTTTAGCTTAAAACCATTACCTCTTGTCCTATTGAAACAGGCCCTGATAAAAAGTTTGTCCCCATCTTTCTTATAAGCCCCCTTTAAGTACTGAAAGGCCACAATAAGGTCTCCCTAGAGCCTTCTCTTCTCTGGGCTGAACAACCCCAACTCTCTCACAATGTCCTCACAGGAGAGGTGTTCCATCCCTCTGATCTTTTTTGTGGCCCTCCTCTGGACCTGCTCCAACAGGTCCATATCTTTCCTGTGCTGAGGGCTCCAGAGCTGGATGCAGCACTCTGGGTAGGATCTTACCAGAGTAGAGGGGCAGAATCACCTCCCTTGACCTGCTGGCCATGCTTCCTTGGATGCAGCCCAGGATACGGTTGGTCTTCTGGGCTGCGAGTGCACATTGTTGGATCATCTCCAGCTTTTCATCCACCAGTACACCCAAGTCCTTCTCCTCAGGGCTGCTCTCAATCCATTCTCTGCCCAGCCTGTATTGATATACCGGGGGTTGCCCCAATCCAGGTGCAAGACCCTGCCCTTGGCCTTGTTGAACCTCATGAGGTTCAACTTTTCGAGCTTGTCCAGGTCCCTCTGGATGGCATGTCATCCCTCAGGCGTGTCAACTGCACCACTCAGCTTGGTGTCATCTGCAGACTTGCTGAGGGTGCACTCAGTCCCACTGTCTGTGTCACTGATGAAGATATTAAACAGTACTGGTCCCAATATGGACCCTTGAGGGACACCACTTGTCACCTATCTCCATCTGGATATTGAGCTGTTGACCACTACCCTCTGGATGCAACCATCTGACCAATTCCTCATCCACCAAACAGTCCACCCATCAAATTAATCTCTCTCCAATTTAGAGAGAAGGATGTTGTGGGGGACTGTGTCAAAGCCCTTACAGAAGTCCAGGTAGACAACACCCATAGCTCTTCCCTTGTCCACTGATGTAGTCACTCCATCCTAGAAGGCTTCTAGGGTGGTCAGGCAGGACTTGCCTTTGGTGAAGCCATGCTGGCTGTCTTACATCACCTCCCTGTCTTCCATGTGTTTTATGTTGTTCCAGATGGAGCAAAAATACTGCTGAGGATACTGAGCTGCCCTCACTGTCCTGAAGCAAAACCTCTCAGCTTTTTGGTCCTTATGGTGCTGTCCACTGGGGTGCAGCAAACTTGTACTTCGAGGAGTTTACCAGGGAAGAATTTTGGGGGCTGTATCATCAGAACATTTCTGCTAGTGGGTTATGAAGCCCAAGTGTCCACCCACTGGGGCTGTGGACCAAATACCACGTCTGCCCTGCCATGTACTCATCCTCATCTCACTTCCAGCCCACAGCACTGAAAGAGCAGTGATCAGCTCGTGAGCAGGCAGAAGCATGTCTTAGCCAAGAGAGTGATGGAGTCCATGACCTGCAAGATCACGCTGAGAGGCTGCATGGGCAGGGTGCAGAGGGAATGGGACTGTAAGATCAAGGAAGAAAGACCAACTGTGGGAAAGGGGAGGTGATTGAGGAAGTTGTGGGAGAAGGTTACATATAGGGCATGAAGGTTAATGTATATGGCGCCTTCCTCTCAGAGGCAGTCTTGCTGTCTGTTGTGTGTTTTGGCTGGGGGGTGGCAGTTCTTCATGGTCTAGTCTGTGTTGTCTGACTTCCTTGCAAGCTGTTGATGATGCATAGCATTTGGTAGAGCAGCCTCAGAGAAATCCTGTGGTGCCTGCCATCTCGTAGTTAACTGTGCAGCATGGTGTTGCAGTAACCTCACGCTGGGTCTTACCACCTCAAGCTGATGGCACCACTGTCACATGACAATAGCTGGCAAAATTCCAGAAGTTCAGAAATAGAGGGAAAAGCGTTTTGAAAGTCGTGTGCTGGCATAGCAAAGCAGGTGCTATTTCCCAGCACAGTGTGTTGAATATGGCCTCTGGTAGTAAAAGCTTTGCTCCAGAAAAAGCCTGGCCAAGGTGAAGCACAGTGTGGATGTGCCTGTTGCTTAGAGCAAGTGAATTAAAGCCATTATTGTGAGCATTCCTGTCTTGATCCCCTTGGCTCGCTGAACTGAAGCTCAGCCTAGGGTGAAACTACCAGAGGCTGTTAAGAGGCAGCATTTTGTGCCTCAGCTTGCCATTGCATTAAATAATTCATTGAATCTGACCTTTCAGAGCAGTACATTGTAGCTAACGAATGAATATAAAAAGGATATAAAAAGGAAAAAGAAGATCAAGTGGGAGTAGGGAGGCAACATAAACTTTATACATAACCATAGAATGTCTGCAGTGCTGTCCCTTTCTGAAAGTGTGCCGGTAATTGGATGTAGTTTGGGAAGAGCAGCAAAAATGAGCCAGAAGTTGTCCCTTTTATGAGGGTCATAAGAAGCTCAGCCTAGTTACGTTAATGCAGGAGACATCAAGACAGCTTTATCTGAATGTGGATATCTGAACAAGGAAGAACTTGGATAGCAGGCACCTCTTCAGCTGGGTAGAAAAGTACAGTCCAGCCCTAAGAAACTGCAGCTAGTAACACCTGGAGAGATGAGAGAGAGAGCGCTGTGCTCATTCTCTGTCATTTCAACTGTTTAAATGAGAATCTTGTATCTGTTTGGAAAGATGTGCTGTAGCTCAAGCAGAAATAAAGGCCTTCACAAAGCATCTACTAACTGGTTAGTAGGGTGGGGTTATGTTTTGCAGGAAATCCAATCTAAGTTTTATGATGTTCTTTGGATCTTTGAATGCATAGGAGTAATAAGACTGCCCTTTCTCAGACCTGAATTCTGACTATGAGCACCTTAAAAAGCTGTTCTCAGTCCCTGTGGGATTATCAGCCCTTACTGGGAAGGTGTGACTCTTCCGGGAAGGTGCCAAAGCCAGTAGCCTTATTTTACAGCAGTAACTTTCTGCTCTTGGGCACTTGCTCACTGTCATCCATGCCCATGTTTGGTCTACTTGCATTTAGCATTATGCAGAGTGTCTTTCAAGGGCTTGCCCACAGCTGGATGTGTTCTGCCTTGCAGCCTCACCGGATATCAATGCTGTGCAGGACATGACTTTTTTTTTCTCTTTTTTTCTTTTCTTTTCTATTTTTTGAGGTGTGCATTATTTCACAGGAGCTAGTGAGCTGTTTTTTGAGTGGAAGTCAAATGCAGCATGATAAGCAGTTCCTTTCCTGGTACATGGTGCTGAACATACACAGTTTACAGTGTGTTTCCTTCAGCTTTTAGTACCAATTTTTTTTTTCTGCACTAAATGCTTGGAAAAGTTCTGTTTTGGCAAGTGCAGCTCTGAATGTCAGAAACAGTAGGAAGAAATAATAATTTGGTTCGGTTGTACTGTGGTGAAGATTATGGCATAAGTGCCTTAGTCTGATAGGATTTACTGATCTAAGACTTAGTTTTTATTCAAGCAACAGTTTATTTACAGTAGGAATTAATTACTCCTAATGCCTTGATTAGAAAGACGGCATTTTACCAAAACATGCAGTAGCTACTTTGAATAGCTGCTTTACTGCACATTTTTAAAATGTATTCATGTTACACTTTATATATTTCACAGAAAGCATAGTCTATTGAGTAAATAGTAAACTTTAAAAAGCTATTCCAATGTGTGCTTGTATAAGTGTTTGATAGATGCTTCTGAACAGCTAAATTGTCTCAAGCAAAAAATATTGGGATTTTGAATTGCCTGCTGTCTTCATAGTGCTCTCTTTCTGACAGATTACCAATATCTTCATGAGAGTTTTTCCTTCAGCTGCTGCTTTAGAATAATTACAGTGGTTTTGCATATATGTCATTAACAATGAGGAGGAAAAAAAAGCTCTTGTCAAGGCTGTTCATTTAGATATCTGATGCATGAGACAGGATAATATGAATTTTCCAGTAGGATACCAGTTGCTTCTCATGCTGCATCACCCATGCACTGTTTTTTTATTTCAAACAAGGTACTATCATTATAAACATGGATTTTTATGTCTAGCTTAATTTATACAGACAAATTTCAGTGGCTCTTTGGTCCAAAATACATTTTTTTATGATAGCTGTTTAACAATACTGTTATCACTGTAAATAGAGCAATAAAATTTAGCATTTTACAATTATTAAACATGATACAGTGGCAGTGATAGTGCTGTTTCCCCCTATCCTGTCATTGCCAGATCAATTAAAACTCCTGCCTGTTAAACAGTCAAGTGCAAATAAAGCAATTCTACAGCTTTGTAAATTAATTATTTTTTATTTACCTGAGATAGATAATGATTTGGTTTTTCAGGCATAGAGAATAATGCCCGTTTTATTTTTTGTTTAGGGACAGCTCTGACCATGATGAATATTCTGTATGTTGAATCTATAAAAGACGTGTCCGTAACTGTAATGCAAAAATGTATACTGCCTGCTTCTAGAAATACTTACCTTCTCCTTTCTGGAAAGAAGTGCCTACTTGTTTAAGGCTTTGTTAAGGGAAACATTTGACAAAGATCTCTTAAAAGGGACAGGAAAGGTGTTGCTTTGCCACCTGTGCTTAGTTTTCTTGAGAACTACGGAGCAATGTTCATCCTCCAGCAAAATGAGTCTCATCCAAAGCCTGCTGAAGATTGTGGAAATCTTTTGATGGATTTTGGGAGATTTGGATCAGGCTGTTTATGGATTACCCCATGGATTACTTGTAGTGGCTCTACTTGTAGCCTTCCAGTTTATTTAAGATATAGCTGTCAAATGGTGGAATAACACACTTTAAGAAAGCATTTACCTATTTGATCTAAAGTAATTCAAGGAATGGTTTTGTGAGATGCCATTCCTGATGGCTACCCATGCTGGCCACTGCAGATCCCTTTCCTGTCACTCTCCCTAATTCCCTCCCTTTACTTTCCTGTCACTCTACCTTCTCTGAAACTGGGTGCCTACCAAGGGCTTCAGAAAACATGAGGTGAAAATTAGGTATTTCAAGTAGGCCAAACCCATTTTTAAGGTAATGCTAATATTGCAATACAAAACCATAGAGAAATGAGAAACTGAGGGGTTTGTAGTGGGTTAGGTTTTATGGCTGTACAAGTGATGATAAATGACGGTTGTAAATAAATGAAACATTTAGAGGCTTAGCATTTTTGTGGTTGTTTTGTGCCTCAGTAGGATAGTCTATGCCCTGACTTTACTACCATTTTACCCCTGCATCACCCTCTGTTTGTACCAATTTCACATCAGCATCTCTGGGGCAGGGTGCAGACATGCGTGGGGCGGAATGGAGGGCTGTTGTAGCTTGCAATAGCAGTCTTCAACTTCGCTTTCTACCTACAAGAGAAAAAAACAGTGGATATTTTTTGTGTAGTTACTGTACAATAGCAGGCAGTTGGAAGTCCTTTTCCTATATTTCTTTCATGAGTCCAAATTAAACCATTAGGTAATTTTGTTATGAGTCGTGGCATTCATATGAATGGGTGAAAATCCCAGTCTTGTTTGAATGGAAAAGCCAAGACCTGTAGACTGCAGAAAGAGCATAAAATCATAAGCTCTGAAAGACCAAAAATGTGAAAACAGAAGATACAAGTTTATCATAGCTTTTAAGTCATGGTAGGCTTTGATACGCCATTATTTAATGTGCAAGTTGGACAGCACTGAGATAAAGTTTCTGATATAAATCAGTTCATCTTCTTTTTCTTGAGGCTGTTTTACTATGAAAAGAGGTTAGAGGGGGAGGAAATGGAGACCTGCCTTTGCCACATCTCCTCTACTACTCCTCTCTTCATCCTCTTCCTCACAAGTGTTATGTGTAGTTTAACCATTTATCTGATGGATTGTAAGAAGTACCTTTATATGTGTGATCACTACCATCTTTACACTAATTATAATAATGGTAAAGTTTTTGAAATCAAATTTCATTGCTTTTCATGTTTCTGTTGTTATTTTCCTTAAGTTAATTGGTTTAATTTTCCAGTCCTCAGTACAGTGTTAGAGATGGAAACCCAAAGCAGGCTGAATCAGAAATGTCTCCCTATTTCAAATTCTTACCTATTAAAGTACAGCTTAAATAAATAAAACAAAATATGTGGTTAATTGATAGCACCCTTCTTTACAACATACACTGTAATGTGGTTTTCAGTGAAATCATCTTCCTTCCTGAGCTAAGCCTTTTGTGCGGAGAAAGCTCATTAGATTCAGAACTTACAGTTACATTCCATGTAACAGATAGTTCAGTGGTGATTGCTGGAAGTTCAGGAGAACTTTCATGAGAAGCAAATGTCAACCAAAAATGTCAGTGCTGTGTGTACTGGGTAACCTCTGAATGTGAGCATTAACACAAGCTTTTATGAAACGAATTAATCATTTGGAAGGGGAATACAACGATTTAGGAACCACCAGACAAAATCAGATCCAAAGTCTATTTATTCCAGCATTTTGTATCTGATAGGACAGGTTCCAGTTGTTTCAGAGAAAGGTCAGAGAGACCACACAATTACTTGTTTACAGAATATTCTCTCTTGCGGAAGATTTATTTCTACAACCCTTTTAATTAGAAAAAGTATAATGATTTTTTTTCCTCCTTTCATTTTCCTACATATTCCCTAGCAGTCCTGAATACTCTTGGTAACTCCTGGTCATTTTTTTTTTCCCCTTAAAAAGCAACGCAACAAGAATCTACAGGTTCCTGTTTTCCTCTTTTCTCTCCAACACACTGTAACCTACAACATTATCTTCCCTTCATTGGCTGCACATGTAATCAAAGACCTCCTTAATGAATATATGTATATAATATGGAATCTTCAAGTGGAAACCGTAGACTTATCCTTGTCTTCCCCTTTCCCTTCCACCTTCCCCGCTGTAGCACACAGGAATGACTCTGTGTGCAGATCTCACCCTTACTCTGCAGAGGGAAAGGACTCATACGTTTCCAGAGCAGTGTAATTTTCCAAATTACTTGTTAGTAATTTGTAGACCGACAAGCAGTAGGTGGCATCTGAAGGGCTGGAATATTTCCCAGCCTAGGATACAGGAAGAAAAGACCACAGGTTGGAGAGGAGCTGTCCCTTCTGCCCTTGCTCCTCCTGGCGAGCTCAGGGGGCAGCCAAGGCAGCTCGCCATTCCCTTCATCTCCCTCCCCACGAGCCAGCTGAGATAAAAGGAGTGGCAGGTCTAAAGCCAGCGTAACATAGCTGTAGGGATCTATAAGCATGTCTAGTGGCTGGCTTTGTGTAACTAATGAATTTGTTTTGCAAGCCGCCAAACCATGGGTGGCCTTTGGAACACCTGGAATTTTTTGCCCATGGCCAGAAAAGGAAGAGGTCTTCAGGCCTCTACTCAGATGGGGACACTGCCCAGATGTTGAGCCAGGCAGCAGCAGCACTGCGGGTGAAGCACAAAGTCACCACCACATTTTGCAAAACGTTGAGATGCATCAGGCTGAATAAATAGGTTAATGATATTGGCAACAGCAGCACGCAGAACAGCAAAGCAAAAGTTTGACATTTGGTCTCACAGGATGAAGCAAAGAACTCGTAGAGTGTATTGTTTCTAATTGCCTTTAAAAATGCTAATAGTACATGGTTCAAATGCTGAATTTTGGGGTTTTGAGGGGCAAAGATCACCTTCATAGGTGACCTTCCTGAAACTTCCCGTCTGTAGATTGGATCTTCAGAAGAGCCACAGGGAAGGTATGAACTCTGAACTTTTCTTGGGAAGCTGCAGCTGGGGAGAGGGTAGAGGGAAGGAAGCAAACAAAATAAATCCTCTCAAAGCTCTTTGATCTCCTTCCTCCACTTTTCTTTTTAATGATTAGCTTTGAGAATCCAATTCTGTAAGGATACTTCTCTCCCCTGCCTCTTTTCTTTATACAATTTTGTGGCTGTTGATCTTTGTAGGCTAAGAACTCATGCCCAGAGATTATCTTAGCATCACTGAAATGCAAAAAGTCAGGATAGGACAGAATTAAGGAATGAAAAATATCTTGAAAATAAATAAAAAAATAAAGGGTTTTGTAGGATTTAAAAGACTTTTAATAGTTGGATCATTATTTGTAGAATAACAGATTAATAATAATTAACTCTTCTATTTTTTATTCTTCTCCTGCCATACATGACATGAGGAATTAGTGAAATGCACCTGGCCAGTTTTGTATCTAGTTTGGGTTGCAGGTGATAAAAATGCATGATCAGTGTTTTGTGACCTATCTGATTAGATCTTGTTCTTGCTCTCATCCCCTTTTCTCTGACAGATTCAACCTAAAGGCAAAATTATTGTCGCTAACATGCATGCGAAAAACTACTGACCTGTAGATGTGAAGAAACTGTGAGTCAATACTCATAACCTAGCACTTTGCATCAGCAGTAAATGTAATTTTAAAGTAGGGGGTTAATTTGCTTTTTTTAAATCACATTTGCAGTCTAATTAGACTCCAGAGAAGTCTCCAGGTTGCCCAGAAAAATTACTATATGACTACATAATGAAGAGTATTATGTCCATTGGAACATAGGAGATGTTATGGTGGTTTCTGTCAGACTCAATTTTGACAAGTCTATTTTTAATCTTGCAGTTTGAGATATAGCCTTTAAAGAACATGTATCCTTTGCATGCTAAATCCTCTGTTATGTCCCCTTTGAGAACTGAATTTTAATGCACGTCCTTGGAACAAGGAATTTATTCTTGAGCAGATAGATCATTGTCAGTGTGTACAAATGAAGAAGATAAGACTTTTGAAGCTTTTGTTTTTGATGCTTATCTCATGATTGCAGCTGAAGTGAGGGATATTTGTGGTGCCTAACGACTTTATCGACTATCTTTAAATGAAAGTCCTCAACATACTAACGATGAAACAGAAGTGTCAGCTGTTTGAGAGAAGAAGGGGTTGTGCACCCAAGAGAAGAAAACTGCAGACCCCTAAGGTTGTTCTTTATAGGGGTTATTTTGTAGAAGGGAAACCTTAATATTGCTTAGTTTTTTTGATTCGTTTAAGTTGTTTTGTTTGCCTGTATGGGAGACCCTTCTATGTCAGCTCAGACTGCCAGAGCCAGCCCTGCAGTGGCCAAAGCCTGAGGTGGCCTCAAAACTGTGTGCAGCCCACAGAGCAGCCTGCTGGCATGTATGGGCATGTGGTTTTTTGAACAATAAAACTGCTCCTGTACCTGAACTGAAAATTCACCTCTATGAGCTCCAGCTGTTTGGAGTTGGGCCTTTAGCCCAAAGTAGCTGCCTGTAGCCATGCTGAAGATGGGACAGACTGTTTGCAGCTGTCCATCTCATTACAGACAGTGTCTAGAGAAGTACTCCAAGCTGTGGTACCTCATGCCATTAGGCAGCCCGAGGTGAATCTCATTGCCGGCGTCCTGTCAGGAGGGGTGCCAGGGGTGGACAGGGCCTCTCAGCCTGGTCTCTCACCTCAGCCCACTTGCAGTTCACAGGCAAGCATCTCCCTGCTCCGAACCAGAAGCCCGCCAGCCACCAGCAGCGCCGGCTTCTGCCCACAGGAGATGCTTATTGACAGGCTGGAGCAGAGCTGCAGCAGCGGTGTGCCCTCACCACTGTGGGATAATGGCTCCTGCTTGGACACCACTGGCCTAATGACAGCTCTGCCCGCTTAAGTGTTTTGTGTCACAAAATGGCTCGATACAGCAGAGCGGCTGTGCCGGGAGCAGGGGCCGGGGCCGTGGCCGTGTCTGGGCCTGGGCCTGGGCCTGGACATGCCGTGCTCCCTGCCCAAGTGCTGTGGGCCTGGAGCCCCTCGGTGCTGGGTAGCACAGCCCCAGCGTGTTCCCGCTCTGCAGAGGGGGCTCAGCACTCTGAACTGCCCCGTCAAACCACAGGGGATGTAAACCTAGCTGGGAAAAAAAAAACCAAACCCAAACGAGTATACTGGGTAAATTATTTAGAAAATGCCCATGAAATTAATTTAGCAAGTCGTATGAAGTCAGTCCTTTTTGCTTTTTTCCCCTATACCAATATCCATCTTCCCTCCTACCACCTTCTGGCTGCAGCTACATGGCGAGTTGCATATTCGCCTCCTCCACAAACAGCTTCCCTCCTCCCCCTCCCCCTTTCCCTAAAGAGCAGAGAGAGGTTTTACTGTCCTTCTCCTCAGCCCTGACCCTCACCCACCGCTTCTAAGGAGCAGGAGAGGACAGGGATAAAACTGGTTAATTTTTTTTTTTTTTTACTTTTTTTTTTTTTTTTTTTTTTTTTTTGCTGCAGCGCAGCAGTGCTGCAGAGGCGGTGGGCTGGGGCTGGCCTGAATGCAGCACGTGTGCGAATCCTATCCCCAAGTGAACTTTAATCAGGCTGGTAGGGATAACGAAGCACCGGCTTGGCTCTGGAACTGTGGGCGTTTTCCCAGGGGGATATAACTGATACTGAAGAGGGCGGCATGGTATTTTTACTGCTGTTGTTGCCCATCCTATCTAGACTAAAGCTCACGTTGGTGCCTCTGACTGCACTGCAATTATGTCTTCATTTTTCTGTGTGGATAGAAGAATGCAACTGTTCAGCATTTTATGCTTGGTTTGTGTCTGCAGGGTAATTTGCTTCTACTCTTTTCAAACATTCCTTACCTCCTCCCCTTATTTTGCAATATATTTTGGATTTATCAAAGAAGAATTTCAGCTTCAGCATCGTTTAAGTTTTATCTTAAGGACCACGTTTACATGCAGCGTACATTTGCTTTGTAAGTTTTCAATGAGACTTGTATTGGTGATTCTTTGTCCCAAGGAAAATGTAAAACAAGTTATGTAGTTCTAGTGATACAAAAGGGGGAAAAAATAAAAGGTATAACAATGTAAATACATTATAAAGTTAACCAGCATAAATATTTGGATGCATTAAATGAAAATTAACAATATGATTTTGAAAGGTTGGACAGAGCTTAAAATAGAATACATTTTTAAAGTCCTATCTTATTGATTTTAGTATAATAAACAAATACATCCTGTAGAAAACAAAAGAGGATTGAACCTTTGAATTTTAAGCATACCGGATATATGGTATATATTCATGGCAGCACTTTTTAATAACTAATGCAATTTAACAGAAGCAAGTGGTTAACTGGCTGGCAACAATTCTGATGCAATTTCTCCACATACAAGTCTACATCTTAAATATATTAAGTAATGTGTGGGGATGCAAATATAGGTAGACAGGTTGCATGCCGGGACTGCTGCTGTCTGAATTACTGTGCCACGTACACGGTAGCTTAAGAAGAGTAGCCTCTTTGGCTGCCCATCCAAATCATTACAAAATCACATTTGCCATTGCTTACACTGCTTCAGTGGCACATGGATATGTATTTGGCATCTGACCAACCAATTTTGTATTCCAGACTCAGTAAGCAAAAATCATTCTGCATTAGTCTCTGCAGCTCAGTATCCATCAATTTTCTAACCTTGCAGATATTAGTATTATTATTGTAATAATAATACCCACAAAGCTGAAGCCACTAACCACTGAAAGTTTTGTTAATGAGGAATAGAATTAATCTTGTTTTCTTGAAACATTTATGTAATAAAATTATTTCCCGCAATCTTTAATTATTTAAAACATGACAATTCCAATGTGTTCTATAACAAAGAATAGAGATGCTCTTAGATTGGAGCAGATAGTCTGGTTCTAAAAAAGCAAATAATACTTAAAAGCAAAAATAATAGCTCTCAGGCATCTGAAAGAAAAATACCATTTACTCTTTGAATTAATGTTTTTTTTTCTTAAGGAACAGTAACAAAGCCGATAATATTGAACTGAGAACAGTATATAATATAGTGCTTGCAAATACAATATTCTTCAGAATTCAAGAGCTTTATCTCATTTCTGACTGTGTCTTCCTCTTCTTAATTTCTCTTTCTTTATTGGCTGGATTACTTAGAACTAAGATAATGTCTGTGAAGGACTTCCGACACAAAATAGCCCTATGTGAATGTTACGCATTATTAATAAAAGCTCAGATAACTCTCTAAAACAAGATGCTCCTAAAGCATTTAACAATTAATCAGCAGAATTTATCTGATGTTCTGTTTTTTTAAAAGCATTAAGGAAAAGAAAAAATTGAATAGCTGCAGGAATGAAGGATGTATGTGAAAGCCTGACCTTTCATTACTACATACACAATGCCCTAACCTGAAAGTGAAAATGCCAGTGCTGTAAGGATTATGAATAGCAGCTGTAATGATTTCTATTGCTACAAATGAAAATGAAGCTCTGATCATAAAAGATTGTAGTTAATTTGTGACATAGTAAAAATATCTTTAAGATTTTCACATTTTCAGTAATCTTTCCTCCTCTTTATATGTAATTCCCATAGATCTCTTTTGCAGTCTTATTGATACAGGCATCATTCCTCTACAGTTTCTGACATCTTCAACTATCTTTTATTTCACTTTCTTATTTCCAATTTGAAATTTGATTTTAGAGTACACGATCTCCTCCTTTCTCAGCAAGGAACAACAAGTTTATATCAGTGTTTATTTTAATTCATTGCCATGATTATTTATTCAAAATGTTTGGCATTAGATAATGCATTTTATTGAATTACTCTTTTCATTGATCTCTTATCTGCCATACTATATAGACTGACCAAACCTCATTGTGCAAAATGCTACACCAGCATATAGAGTACATCTACTCTCTGTCCAAAGTACGTCCACATATGAAAAAACTCAGAGTAGGGGGATACTGTTGGGAGAGTAGAAGCACTAATGAGACAATATTTGCACTATATTAATATATGAACTGCCTCACTTTTGTGAAGTCTTGGTAGGCAGAGGAGAGCTCTGCTGGAGGCAGGGTTTCATTGTCGAAGGCAGCAGTGTCAGTTTGCCTGCTGCCAGAGGATGCTGTGACCATCACAGCAAGGGCACTTCCCTTCACATCCTTTCCATGCCATTGTGGCCATAAGCAGTCACTTGTCAGTCCAGCTTTGGTTTCATGCTGCACCTTGCTTGTTCAGTTACCAGTGCAGTTTTAAACTGGCTATGGCCTGGGCATGTAGACATGACATGAAGTTTTTGTTGGCTTCTTTGCTAACTTTATGGCATTAACTGAAGGAAAGACAATACCTCATTCTGTATAAAATCTGATTTAATGAAGTTTCTGAGCATGCTGCTACTGATAGACACTATTGACACACTGCTCCAGAGCTGTGCAGCATGCAGCCACAGATTTTTTCAGTCCCGTACTGGAAGCCTGATTTAGTGTATTGTCAATCCACGAGCATAGCTGTTTATCTTTTGCAACTGATTTTTTCCCTGATTCTGGGTGACTATTCAAAGAATTATTATTTCTCTTTTATTCTTTTTTTCCCCATTGTCAAGATGTCCTCATCTTAAGCATGCTGCTCTGCCACTTATAATGAAAAGAAGTAGCTCAGCATTGATGAAATCAAAACTTTGCCTTCCCATGGGACATGAGAGGTCTGCTGCAGCCAGACTAGAGAAAACATTAAGTGAAGGGATGATTGTTACTTTGTAACATAGTGTCAGCAAAACAGGCATTAAAAATAAACTATTAGAAGAGAGAATTTCTTTCCTAAGTGAAAATTTATGTTGTGTCTTTTTGAAAGAAAAAAATAAAAAACCAACAAGCCTTCATTATGTGAATATTAAAGTTATATTCACTCTCTGAAACATCCTTTTCAGTTGCTAGATTGTTTTGTTAATCTCTTTTCAACTGAGATAAGTGAATGGAATAACACCAATTTTCAGGGTTTGGAAAGTCACCTCATCATTTCCTTGAGTCCCTTAAGCTTCGTTATTTTGTCTGTTTCCACTGTTGAGGTAAAAATTCAAATTCAGTAGAGCACAAGAAGCCTCTCTTAATCGAATTCAGATAATGTAGAGGAACATCTGGGACCTGTACAGAAAAACACTCAAGCTGTTTCAGTCCTTTTCTCTCCCTCTCCCAGGTAAATGAACACTGAATCCAGTTGGAACATCCAGATGTATTTACAAAAATTTAGAAAATTAGAAGAATGTTGTAATTACATTTAGCATTTTTCTAATTAGATTTTGCTGTGACCACATACGCAACTGTAACAAAGTCATGATGGCTTCATTTTTGAAAGTTGAAGTTAAGAAATGACAGAGTAATCGGAGTAGATTTCATAATCATTGCTAGGTGTCTGGTGGCTGCACCAGAGAATTGGTTCATGCCGCTCTTTCAAAGCATAATCTTTCATGTCAGTGTTGGGTTGGATTTTGTGGAACGGTTCGAATTTACCGTGTCATGCATTTTGTTCTGCAACCTCAGTCTTTCAGTACAGTCCAAGTTCCTGGAAGTCCTCAGTAAGTGTGTAGTGCTAAAGATAAGTGATCCTAAGTTAATTGCATGGGTTTAACGTACCCGAGTAGTGTGTGCAGTGGGCAGCTGTTGCGTGCCTGACGGCGTCTGCTCATGGGCAGCTGCAGAGTGGGAAAAAAGGATTGGACTTAGCTCACTTTGAAGCCCTGTCTGAAAGGACTCGCTCAAAATGCCCACAGAAATGCCATCTAAAAGTCATTGCAGTCTGATGGAAACAACACAGTCTAACAAATAAAGATCAGAAATTTTCAGGAGAGTGGAACTGCCCTTTCTATGGTGAGACCACCCTGTTCTGTAAATATTTCGTTTTGATAGTGTTGTATAGCGGCTCCATAGCACCATTCCTAAAGGTACCTCAACAATAGACATCTTGGGGCTGGCTTATGTTGCGCTTTGTTCATTACACTTTGAGAATTAAGTTTTCCTCAGAGCTTTTGAGGCTTTGGCAGTTAACGATAGGGAAACTAGCACTGAAACGTTGGCGTGGATGAGTGACCTGAGAGACCAATATTATCCAGCTTTATCTGTCTTTGATCCTTTAAAACTAATGTGCAGAAAGTCTAATTAGAAGAGGACAGCTGAACAATTAATTAATAGGGGAGTAAGTGCTACATTTTTCTCCTTGGCAGTATGGCATCTTCATGCAGCGCGAAGTAATTTATGCTGTGATCATGTGGCAGTAGCATGTGAACAGTTGGACTTGGTGAAAGTCTCGGTCCATCGGACACACATGCATGCCCATCTGGCTCTCGGTTTTCACACTGGCCAAGACAAGCAAATACCGATTCTGTTGGAGTAGACAACTCCAGTTTTAGTAACGCCTAATATGTCCTCTACTCCGTCTTGAGGTTTAACCCTGAATTCTCTCAGGGGCTGAGGGAGACTGTCATGGATCAGTATAAGTAAGAAAACGGTTGCCTGAGGAAGGTGGCCCAGTCAATGTAGAGTTTTCTGCATTATTCAGAGTTGCACTCCAGAATTAATTGTAGTAATGTAGTAAGAAGGAGCTGGTAAGACACTGTCCGGTAGAGGATCACAGGTAGCATCACTCAGCAGTTCAATCGCAGCATAGCAGGGCTGTTGATATTCAGACAGCCTTACCATGGCACTCTTGTACACAGCCCGTGCAGGTATTTACTGTTTGACTAACATTTTGGTAACTCAGTTACAAAGATTGCAGCCTTATAGCGGAGAAAATAAGCAGCTGGACAACTTTGTGTATTTGTGGAGAGGAAGATTATTTTGGCTAGAGGTAAATACAGGTCTTCATAAAGCACTCAAATTCCAGAACAACTTTATAGGGCTCACCTTGCCACAGTGCTAATAAAGGAGAAAATGGAGTGAATTTGGTACATGTGAAAGCTTGACAGATGGACAGCCTTAGAGAATTGGAGGCTTTTTTATTCTCAAAGCCTTTACTGCAGAGGGATCTGAAATGGCATCTCCTGTATGAAAACCCGCCAGCATGCCACAGCCCTGATCTAAAGGGACCACTTCTATCGGAGGAAGCGAGTGTAATTCAGCCTGCAGACACGCTCGCTTCTTGGCCCCTTACGGAGACTGCCAACAAGGGTTCCAATTAGTGCCAGCTGCAGACTGTGACAATTTTAAAGATTGACTTTCACACCATGCCAGACCTTTAAAAGAAAGAAGAACATCTCTATAAAATGCAATTTGCTTTGACAGTAATTTTCTGTATGCTATTATTGAAGTTATTTATGTTCAAATCAGAGTATCTTTTCTCTCAGCTGTGTTTCTGCTGCTGTTTGACCCTGCAGTGCAGTAATAATCCCATGCTTACATCTTTTATACTTTATGTGGCAGTGGTCATTTCAAGCATCCATTACTTGCAGTTTTTTAGGCCTCAGACATTCCAACAGGAATCCTGTAAAATTTGCAGATTCTTGAGCAGATTGCTTCTGCCACTGCAAGTCCTCACTTGTTTAATGGCAGACTTAAAATTTAAGGACCTTGTGAAGCAGCAGGGCTATTCAAATGAAACTGCGGGTTCAGGAGTTCACAAGTTGAAGTTGCTAAGGTGTCAAGAGTATTTCACTGTCTTGACAGTGAGGCTAAGGGCAGGTAGTACCATTAGGAGTAGTGGAAGAAGCAGCCACCTGCTTTCCAAACATCAGTGTGATCCTTCTGCCTTCTGCTACCAGGGATTCCGATGTGCCCTCCCTCTCTCCAAAAATAAGACCTGAACACCATGGTCTTTGTGTTCTGTGCTCTGTCACCCCAGGGAAAAACAGCATCCAACCTGATGTTCCTGTTCATCTCTTAGGTTGTTCCTTGTGTCCACCCCCAAAGCAAGACCTTGGCCTCATGTCTCATCTCCTCTACCCACAGACCATACAACCTTACTCCTCCTCCCCAAACTGGGAACCCACACCTCACCTTTGTGGTAGGGTACCTTATTTCATGAGTCTCTTACTACCTTTCTTGCCTGCTGTGCTCCTGCAACTGTCTTCTGAGATGGAGTTGGGGAAGTAATGCCATGCGTGGCATACCCTGCTTTGCCTGCATAGCATGATGGCAGGATAGACCACATCTAGCGCTGTACAGGATCTTCAGAGAGACTTCCCAGAGGTTAGTGCAGCCAGCTGAACAGGCAGAGACTGAAATCCCACTGCCACCCTTCAAGCAGTTCTTGTGCCATGTATGGACAGCCTCTTGAGAAAGTAAATTTTTCCAGACAATTGTCTGGAAAATATCCTCCTCCTGGGCTTGGAGAGGTCAGATTCTTCACCTGTTGCTAAAGCAACGTTCATCTATGGGTAGATGTAATCAAGAGGCCGGAAGCGACCTGCCCACAGTAGCACGGCTTCCAGCCTAGTTTAATCTATTGTACTTCTCATTTAGAAGCTACTGAGTCATGGCAATGTTGCCTGTAGTTTGTGTGCTGCGCTGTTGCCTTTGGAAACGGAGGGGGAAGATCCACACACACCATGGCTCTTGCTGGAGGAGTTCTCCAGTGCAGAGGAGCTGGACTGCGTGGGCTTTTAGCTTGTGTGTTCATGTTTACACAGCGCTGTTTCTCCTGTGACAAAAATAGCCTTGGGGAAAGGCATAATCTTCTTAAAGCCTCTCTCCCCCTGTCCCTCTGCATTGTTTCATGGGTGTCAATTAATACCGGGTTTGTTCACCAGCTTATCAAAGTTCCACTATCCACTCAGGCAGGTTGGCAGCATTGCAGGACCTGGAGGCGCACTGGGGAGGGGGCTGCTTGATAACAGCAAAGGATGAGTCAACACTGGGTTAAGATGAGTCTACTCTGTCCCACTGAGGTCCCTCCAGAAGATTTCACTGGCCCTGGAAAGAAATCTAAGCAGATCTCTGGGCAGTCTGTTCTTTTCCACAGAAACTGCTGCTCATGATAAAAGTCTGGCGAAGTGAAATCTGAAGCTTCCCTAGGTGAAGAAAACTACTGTAGTACAGGTTTTATGTAAAAATGTATATACAGCTCAAATAAAAATGATCCTTTTGAAATAATTCAAAATGTACTACAACAGAATGACTTTGCAAACTCTTTGTTCATTGTTACTGCCTTAATCTTCATGATAATGAAAGACATTCAAATGCTGAATGATTTTTCTCTAGCCTAGATGCTAGAATTTGAAGATGAGTTCCACTTAGCTTTGAATAGGGCATTTGAGGTAACTTGTTATATTTTGTAGTTAGTTTTTGACCCACTGATTTTCGTTTCCTTACTTCAAAAATGTAGTGTGAAGCATCCTGCAAATCATGGCATCACACTCCATAATTGTGAAATTCAGACCTTTCTCATCAATAGCGAGACCCAAAGTGAAACAGAGGATCCTGAAGTAGCAGAGAACAAAGCATTTCAAAACAAGAGTTTCAGAATTTGATGTTTGGTGTGAATGAAGCAGAGACAAGTTATGGTTAAGAGAAAGATTTTTCTTAATTGCATTCCCTGTAAAAGAAATTATTTATTATATGTCAATTCCTAATTTGTTCATCTTCACTGGGAGAGAAACCTAGTACTCCTCTAGTATGTAAAATTGCTAAAAGCTTTTAAATTAGCATAAACAATATTTTTCCATTCTCAGTTCTTACGAGTGAGTACAGGTAACATACCTCTTTTGTCTTTATTCGTATGCTATATTTGCTGTAGGACACACATGAAGAACAGAGCCACTTACCCCATAGGTCTCAGATACTGGGAGTCCCCCCCATCTCCCCCGTCTGCCCCTGCATCCCTTCCCCTCTCTTCCAGCGAGAAGGAAGCAGAAGAGAGACAGTAATTTCCAGCCACAAGTTCACAGACAAAGTCAATGGCTGGCATCCTAGCTGAATGTTAACGCCTCATGTAGCCCGAGATGCGTGATACTTAGTAATACAACTTTAACCTTTATAATGCGCTGTAATTTGATTCTTGAACCATCTATATTCTCTCCTTGTTATAGTCTAAATAGCTGTAAGGAGCAGGGAGAACGGACAAATATAATCACCACGTGGGGCACTGGCAAGGACAAAGAGATGAATCACTGAAATTCCCATTGCGGTTTTCAGATTTTAGCTGTGTTCTCATCGCTTGATTCTAATGTCAGGAAATGAGAGAAACATGATGATATTTTATTGTGATGTTGGTGTTAGCTGCTCAGGTGGCAGAGCTCCCAAAAAGTCCGCAGCTGTTGTCCAAGCTTGGAGTTGCAGATGTTTGGTCTTGAGTGACTCTAAAAGACTGTAGATTTAAAGGAGAAATAATTAGGTTGTGGTTAGGTGAGTATGAAAGTTAATAAAATATCTGTAATATAAAATCTTTTTTTTCTTTACTTTAGTCACATTCTTAAAGGAGGAAAGACATTTCAGGGGAAAAGTAAGGCTACACTTGTTTCTTTTAGCCTTTGCCACTCTCTTTCAGAAGTTGTCTGAAAGAAGTAGCTCACGCTCAAGTGTGATGATTTACCTAGTTTATGTAATCTAATCTAAACTGTTTATATGTTCTACTGTCACACACGGACATACACATGTACACATAAATTAAGCCATAAAACTTACAGATCACAGTACACCATCAGTGATTCCATTGTTTTTCCATTACCGTTATATATACAATACATAGTACAACTGACAGTCTCCAGTGCTGGGCGAGGGTTATCATTTAGATACATAGGATTTGCTAACAGTATTGGAAGTAGAAAGTGATGTGCTGCAGTATGGAGTTTTGAGTTGAGAAGGTTTTAAAAACGAGCGGTGAAGTCGTGACCAAGTACTGCAGATCAAAAAGCTGCTGATTAAATATTTATTTCTCTGGTAACTGTGCTGTGTTTTGTATGTAGCGTGTGTTTTATAGAAAGTGTTTTCTTTGATGATGAGGGGACTGTACATGGTACTTGACACCTTCTTTGTGTATGTGTAAAGCTCCAAATGGCCTTATTATAGCCTCAAATGTTGAATGAATGGTCCAAGGTCTAGCATCCTTCTAATGTGGTTATCCTGTAAGAAAGTCTTGTCCCCAAAATAACTCTTAGCACTGTGACCTTTTGGTTTAAAAAAGCTCTTGTTTTATAAAGCTCTTGTTAGCCTAGGATAAATCTCACCTACACTGGCACTTGAACAAGTTTAATAAAAGAATAATGAAGTGCTTAAAAACATTTTCAGGAAAAGCTGATTTTCTTTTTTAAAGGCCGCCTTCTAAGGTAGCTGGACTGCAGGAGGCAGGGGTTGTTGTAATCTTATGTTTCATGAGAAACATAAATTAGTGGGTTGAAATTAATTGAAGAGGTCAGTTGGGCATGGAGTAGTTATCCCAGGGCTGCAGTTTATCCCATAGCTAACAACTCTGCGGGCTTTTCTGTCTACGGAAAAGAATGCCTACGGAATGCCTAATAAAGCAGTGACGAATTGGATAGATGTGGATAGCATAGATGTGACTTTGAGATTCTTGAAATAAATTACACTTCTTATCATGCATTTTCAGATTTCCAAAAATGTGGTACGTAGAACAGAAAAAAAGTAGAAGGAATCCTGTTGTTAGCTAAAACAGAATAGCGGTTGCTTTTTTTTTAAACTATAAGCTATGAACTCTTCAAGAATAACAATGGAGAATAATAAAGAATAATTGTGGAGATTTCCAAAACTATAGCTTGCAGACCTTAAAAACGAACTGTAAATTTTCAGAAATATGAACACTGTAAATAAAGGCTGTTTTGTGATTGAATAAATAATTTCTGGAGTTTAACTTTGGAACACATTTTATTGAAATGAAAAATAATTGTGGGAAATTCCTTAAAGTAGTTATAATTATTTCTAAAGGGGATAAATTTATGCTGGTTTCTGCCAGACTATTTAATTTTCACCACATGTAGCTCCTCATTAATTTTTTTTTTACTTTCTAACTTAATTTTATTTCTGTTGTTCCAAGCACAGACAAATGACTAAAGCCTTTGATCCGTCCTTTTGAAAAGTCTACCTATACTCTTTTAGTGTAGTGATACAAATATTTAGTAAGAGGAGTAAAAATTGAAGCTTAACAAATTTTTCTTTAGTTAGGGGATATTTGGTCAGACCTTGCCCCTTGTGTGACTGATGGCTTTGACAGAAGTAGAATTTGTTATTCCAGTTGGCCTTCAGACATGTGTTGGCTTCATCAAGTATAGCTTGACTTTCCAGACCAATTTTCTGACTGGGCCTTTGGTCTCTCCTCTATTTTCTTTGCTTTTTGGCTGTTTGAGTTGCATATCTGTGGTGTGAATATGCATATAAGATGACACTGTATAAGATCAATACAGTGTGATTTATTTTAGTTAGTTCTGCTGAACAGGTCAGACATGCCAAATCAGTTGCACTTCAGTTAGCCAGGCAATAAATCACATAAATAAACAGTGAATTGTGTTTGAAAGTAGTAAAACCAACAGAAAATCAACTCCATCTCAACAAAATGGCAACTGACCTTTTCTTAGCTAATATTGTCCTCAGCAGCCATCTGACCAATAATGTAATACAGGAGATATTGACTCTGATGGGCTTCTCTTCCTTCTTCTTCTTACTTTTCCCCAGTTGTCTAACACCACCAACCTCCCACCAATAGTCAAAGCGTACATTTGCCATTTGTCTAGACCACTTGATCACATCAAGATTCCTAATACTTTCTTCTCTTTATAGTGTACATTAGTTGGGTTTTTTAGAGCTGTTTATATGTTTCCCATTTACGAGTTTCATCCTAAAGAAAAGCTGTTTAATTTTAAAGAAATTTTTGCTGCTCTTTAGCAGTCTTGTAAAAACGTAAAAACTCTAATGGGGATGTTCACCAAATATTAATCTTTTTCCACCCATTTAAAAAGGTGAGCTAGAGAAGAAATGGACGCTAAATTTTGTCCTCATTTTTGTTTTGAAAGCACTGCTCTCTTCAGATAAATTTGTCATTAAGTGTACAGGAGCTAGATGGTATAAAATGCATTTGTAAAGTAGGTGAAATAAATTCATAGTCTATAGATGCTGAACTGATAGGATTAATCAAATATTCTTCCATTATTGCTGGAGAAAATCATTATTGCAGCACACGGGTGTCTGAGATGAAGCAAATATTTCATAGTATAAACTGTAAAGTTAAGTCAATTTAATTTGTTAGATTGGAAAAGAATATTTTTAATATCCATTGTTATTTTGGCATATTATTCATCTCTGTAATTCTCTGCTATGTGATTGTAATAAACATTTTGCCATATTACTGCAGTTTTCTCCATTAAAAAGAAAAGCTGGTTATCTGTAATGAATAAAAGTATGAATCTTTACTTGATCTTACTGTTTTTTTCTTTTTATAGAAGCTGCAAAGAATCAATCCTCCTTACTGTTGTTCAACCTTACCCCGTAAGTATTGTCAGTGTTTTCTGAATTAGTTTCCTAGCAACATAGCAGCTTTTTTTTTTTCTGCCTATATTCTGTGTGTGTCTCTACCTTATCTGTGCAATAAAAAGAAATAAGTGAGATAAAGGCTGTGTCTCTTAAAGGTGATGTTTAAGGCTGCGTTACTGCATCCCGCGCTCAAAGACCACATTAACAAGTTAAATAATAACAGTATCTTTAAACTCATACCAGGAAGATAGGTAGAGCAGGACACTGAGTTCTGCTTCAATTTCTGATTTGTTGCAGCTCCTGGGTTTTTCTTAATGCTGCCTCGATCCCACAGAGTTACGCTGCCATATCAAACCAGCTGGACCTTATGCAAGGGAGGGCTCTGTCTGCATCTCCACCGCAGGGCGTGTGGAGGTGAGGGCAGAGATGAGACAGACAGACGACTGCGTGAGGTTGGCTTGAAGGGACAGGGAGAAACTGCAGCCCACCTCAGAGCTTAGCAACTTGTGGGAGCGGGACCATGACCTGTCTGGACAAACCCATCCTTGAAGAGGGACAGATGCAAATGGAGAGAAGCCAAGCCAGGGGAGGAAGCACATCTCTCTCTCTCTCCCCATGCATCCACGCACAGCCATGTGCACCTTGCAGGCTGCTGAGGGGCCTCAGCCGTGCAGCAGGGGTGATTTGAGATTCAACAGGTCTATTCACCTCCCTGTTGGCCAGCCTGATACACAACAGTTTTGATTAACAAGGGGTAATTGCATCCTTTTCACCCAGGAATAAGAGATGGGATGGATTTGACACAAAGATGTGAACATAAGGTTTGTCCGATGAAGCTGCCAAAATCAGGATGCATCAATGGCATGAACTTAGTTGGGAGAACTTCAACTGCAGGACTGTTGCACCCTGCAGATCTCCTCTGGTTTGTGCACTCTTTATTGTACCTCCCTACCTGTCCAGACCAGGGTCTTGTGGATCCATAGCATCTTTCCCTTATCACTTTCAAGCCCAAGTTTTCCTGCAGTGGAAACAAAGGTGTGTGTAGGGAAGGGGAGCAGTTGGGATACTGCCAGTGTGCGCAGCCCAGTTTGAGCTCTGAAGCAGTGCAGGGTCCCTCAGTTTATGCAAACCCTGGGCTGTGAAGTCTCCTGGGGACTCCTGAGTCACCCTGAACATCTGGCCCATGCTGGCCCTCATACTGCCACAACGTTGCTGTCAGTAGTGCCAGAGCCTGTTAGGTGACATCCCTCTCAGCTCTGCCATCCTGGGTGTTCTGCACTCTGGCTGTGTACCTGTCTTGGTCTTCTGTGCAGGGGGGTCCTCTGGCAAATATATTTTGTCTTACAGTTTGGAAACAAAATTCATGTCTTCAAAAATTATGATGCACATGTTTTCCCCTTTTCTTTAATTTTGCCTCCTCCATTTTTCCTTTACTATTTTGCCAATAAAACTGGAAAGATGAAGTAGAAACCAGACAAAGGAAAAGTAAGAGCTTTTAAATAAAGACTGAACTTCTTCCCCATTCTTGGCAGAAATACATCTTTACAAACATTTCATCAATCTCTCTTCTTGATGGTGAACCTTTTTCTTTCTATCATTGCATGAAAAATATCTGCCAAGATGGATTACAAGAGTGCTGTTTCTTAATTGTTTTTATTTGCACTATTTAGAGTGTGTTTTGTTTTCATGCTTTCAAGTAACCATCCTTTATGATTGCAGGTGAAAGTAGACGTAATCTAGATTTATAGTACTCTGTAGTTCACTTAGTACTTTCTGAAAGCTTTTGCAGATCATTTTTGCTTAAGTGCATTCAGTTTTGTTTAATGCTTAAACTCATTAAAATTTCATTTTAATTATGACCAAACCAAAGAATTAGGCTATCTTTTTCTTTCTATCAATCTACAAATCTCTGCTAGCTTCATATCACCACTGCTCATAAGGAGGTCACTGAACAGCTAAAGCAGTTGAAGCAGTTCAAAGTTCTGATTTCTGGAAGTATAGCATTTGATTATCATTTCTGGCCATTTTATTCTGTAAATGGACTATCATTCTGATTGTTGCCTTATTAAGTTTTAAGCATTACTCAAATGAAATAACTTGCCTGTTTTGATATCTGTTCAGATTTTATGTGTAGAGATCATTTGATAGGTTGCTTTCATGATTAATCTCTTAAGCTCCTTGGATGTAGTCCAGGCCCAACTGAGATCTATGGCGATTTTGCTGTGCATAAGTTTTGCAATGGGAAAAGGATAAGATCTTTCTCTGTTTTGAAAGAGATACTTCTTGTTATAACACAGTTATACATCTGAGACACAATGTTTGCAGAAAAAGTATGATAAATAACACTTATTTATGGATCGTAATGATCGTGGCAACAATCTTAAACAAATCTCACAGTATTTTTCATGCTGCTTTGCCTTCTGGAGTAGTGTGTCAGCAGCAACTACTATATCTAGACTTGTGGTTGTAAAGAAGGATGTAAAAAAGAAACAGGTGTGTCGCAAAGACTTCAAAATCTAAAGTGAAAAAGACTACCAAGGTATGGTTTTAGAAATCATTTGGAAGTCAGATGTGAACATTTTGAACAAGATGATTTTTGACTGCTTGAAGTTGTGAGGTTGATGTAGAAGTGACGCCTTTTTGTCTTTGAATATGCACATTTTTTTACAGTCATCCTGAGGTCCTTTTCCATTGCGTAACTTCCACATCAGCTTTTTGTTATGGTCAGTTCCGTACATGGCTTTAATTCTACACAGGAGGGGATCATGGTGCGGTTAATGACAAACTTGCCAACACTGCATTGACTCCTGGAAGTGTGGGCTGGTCCATGGCCACTGTCCAGCCACTCTTTGCTGTGTGAAGCAGCCTCCTCTCATGTCAGCACTGTGCTGCACGGCCTTTCTTCTTCCGTGTGCGGTGCAAATCCCAGTGAGCACTGCTGCTCCTGACCTTTCTTCCTGGAGACCTCCTCGTAGGCTATATGGATTTTTCTGGAACGTAGTTGTACGAAATCCATGATTTTTTCAGCAGTGATGACTGTGAGAAAATTGAGCTTGAACTTCCATGTTAATTGTTTCAGCAAAGTGGAAAAGACCCCCTACACCCTTTCACCCTGTCCATCATTTTCTTCATGTAGTTCTCCTCCCTCCCACCCCCTCGCCCCAGTTTCCATTAGGTCTCTTTTCTGTCTTCATTACCCCTTTCTCCCATCTCAGGTGCATTATCATTCATCTAGTTCTGAATTTGTTAATTTTAGCCTGGATTTGTATGGGGTGAAGGTTTCTTTCATTCCCAAAGGTCCTCATCCTCGCAGAGTCGTAAGGTGAAAGTGTTGCGGCATAGCTGTCTTTTTTTTGTACTTTCCTGTACTCTATTAAGAGCAGTCACCTGTGTATGAGAGGTAATCATGAATGTAAAGGAGTAATCCATGAATGTAAACAGCTGAACTTCGGGGAGGCAGAAACCCAAAAGGCCAATGGAGGGGATTTTATGGAGGATCTCCACATTTAATAAACACTGAGATAGATGGCCCAGGACCATCTAGTCACGAGATGAGCTGCAATGTCTGCATGTTCCACAAAGTCTGAAGCTGACCTGTGGTTTCACTCATTTCACTCATGGTTCTTGGGACAATCACAGTAGACTAGGCTGTCGTTTACTGTAGGTGGAATGAATTGGATTTTCTCAATGCCTGCATTAAAGTAAGATTTGGCTATTCCCTGCCTTACAGGTACATGTTATACATGTATGGGACTAATGATCAGACTGTGATTACCATCTAAAAATAATAAAATGTAAATAATGCAAATAGTAAAATATAATTGTCTACGATAGATCACCAACTTTTAAGAGAGAACCCAAATCTGACCACTGTTTCAGCAATTAAATTTGTGGCAAGAATTTAACGGAGAAATGCTCCTGATGATGATCTGTCAGCTCCCTGTGGTTACAACAAATTACTGCATGGTAAAACTTCTCCACATTATTGCTTCCATGTCCCTACCTGCTCTTCTACAATGCTCTTGTGAGCCAGTGTAGTTGTTTCAGCCTTGCTCACAGCAATGAATGGCAGTGCCTTTGGGCATTCTGTACTGTTCCACTTAATAGATTTAATTCTTCCTCTTATTCACATTTTATTTGCTTGTTAAATTTTGTCTCATATAATTGCTTTCAGGGATGGACCAAAAAGTCAACGTGTTTTTGCAGTCATGCAATTTTTCTTTATTTCCTGACAAACATAATATTTCATATTATTAATATTAATATTAATATTAATATTAATATTTCATATTAAACTAATGACTAATTTTAAGTAACAAACTTAAAATTGATTGCCCTATACAATTTGTCACTATTTAAAATTTTGGTATTTCTGTCAGATTTTGACAGTCATTGTCACAAAGCAGGTTTTCTTTTCACTTTGTGACTGTCCCATACTGCTGCCTTGTTTCATTTCTTTATGGTAGCTCAGTACTATGCTATCCTCTTCTAAATGCTAAATCCTAAATCCGAGTAAAGCTTTTGTAGTTGCCGCACTTCTACTGGCAAGAGCAATCAAAGGGGCTTTTGCAGCAAATAAACACCACTTCACTTGGAATCTCCCCCAAATTGCAGTTTACCCGCAAAAGTGGACAAAGTACTAGACATTCTTATTTTCATCGAAAAACAGTTTCTGTCAAAATGAAGGATATTGTTTCTAAGAGCTATCTGAAAATGACCTGCTATAATGCCACTGACAAAAATAGGATCTAATTTTGAAAAGTCCAGAAAATGAGAAAAATAACATTTTCCAGAAAGCCTTCTCTTGTTATAGCAACCTTTCATGTTTTGACCTCGCTGATGGGATGCCCATTGATTGCAGTCCCTAGTGAGTAGCATTAAAAGGAGGGTCTTGGTCTTCACTATCGTTTACTCCAAGCAAATCTCTGTGCAGTGCTTCATTTCTCGTTAGCATTTTCTTCAGGTAGTGTTAAAATGATCAGCTAAATTTTTCTGAATTCTGCATAAACAAGTAAAAAATTATTTAAAGTAGTGATAAGTTTGAGCTGTTAACAGGAAACAATCCTTAGGTCACACAGTGTGAAGTTTGTGGGGTTTTGAAGTATTTTGACTCCTTGTTAAAATGTGTCCCCTCATTTTGCAAAAGTCACTCTAATTAAGCTGTTTTTATATGTGACAATGCAAATACTTTACTTGCGGTGATAAATGTTCTGCATTAGTGTAAACACCTCCTGCTTAAGGTCATTAACTGAGGATAATGGCTTCCATTTGGCTAAAAGACCGACTATCAGAAACAAATGAACCTGGCGCTCTGAGAATCATTAATTGATAGCATTCTTCGCCTACAAACCTGAAGACATTAAAATAGAATAGAGCAGCACATCATCTTGCTGGTGCTTTGTTAGACAAGCAAGTTTCAACAATCAAACCCAACTGTTTTCCTAGGTATACGCAGCACTCTTTTGAAACAGTTCCATTCTCAAAGAGAAAATGTCAAGTGCCAAGTTGATGCAGAGGTAGAAACAATGAGATTGTGCAATTAAATGCAAAAGCTGTGCTGTTAGTCAAACCTTGAACCAGCAGAGAACGTTCCCCCAAATACCTGGCGCAGCTGTTCTAGTTTATCTTACGCCTCTGGTTTATAGTTTGAAGCTTTTTAGAAAGCAGTCTGCTTCCAGGCTCACCCAGAGCGTCTGGCAAGGGGCCAGAGTCCTGACCACATTGCCACAGCAGAAGCGGGAAGGGAAGGAAGCCCCATGTTTTATAGCAGACCATGATGTGCTCCCCTGGCTGTGCAATATGTACCTTAAAACCCACGCCCCAGAGGGGTTCTTGGGAACTCACGTATGTTCAGATCTTTCAGTCGTGTTGGACTCCTCTATCACATTTTTGCAATAACAATTTAAGTGTTTATGCCCCTCGCAAGTGACTTTTGAGGTTGTGGAGAGGAAAAGAGAGGTTGTAGAGAGGTTGTAGAGAGCGAGAGAGCCACATAGCGGTTTGCCAGATTTGCTGTATGGATATAACCTTGCTAGAATCCGGAAGAAAATTTGGCAGTCTGCCTGTAAAGAGAGGCCAGACTGGTGACTCATCTGCAAACAACTGTAAAAAGCCTCTTCCAGCAAGAAGAGTAAGTGAAAGCCACTCTTTTCCCCTTGCCCTTACAAGGGAGAGCCAGTAGGCACTCCTATAGCTGTGCTGCCCTGTGGCAGCGGGAATCAACAGGTTGCAGTCCATTACTTGGTTGCCATATAGACTATCCCCCTTATACACTGCAGAAAGGGTCTACGTGGAGAGGAGGGAAATTAGAAAAGGCACGTGTAGAATTACTATATTAACCATGGTGTTATTGTATATTGTGTCTTTCTAGGAATTCGTCTCTAAAGTGCAATATGTAAGCATGCTTCTTCAGCGTTTCCATGTTGTCCCTTCTTGCTGAAGAAGCGTTTTGGGTCCCTCACCCTAAGCCATTAACATTGGGGGAGGGTTAACTTTTTTTCTTTATTTCTTTCTGGTGGTTGTTTCAAATCTTCTGGGGGAGCTTCTACATTTTCCAGCACTGGCTTTGGAAGCTGAGCTTGGTTTGGTCATGAGGTTCAATTTTCTGTCATTTACTGTTACTGATTAAAGAGTTGTATGGTCATAGCTGCTAGAGAAGAGGTAAGAAAGAATGAACTGTAAAAGTGAAGAAGCATTCATTTTTATTTCTTGGTTCTATTTTGTGCTCCAGGAATTACCAGGTGGCTCTGATATTTCCTGGGAGAATGCAGCATCTTTCATTCCTTGTTCGCTGGTTGATACTGAGCCTATGGTAATAGTTACCACGTTTTTGATGTGATAATAGTTCAGTGGCATACAGAAATGAGCTGAAGACTTCTTCATGCCAGTTTCTAGAAACAAGGCTTCTGTATCACAAAAAATAAACCCAAAACCAAACCACTTTTTAAGCAGTTTCAGCAGAGATCAGGGCGAATAATAGAGCATGTAGATTTGGACTACTGCATCCTTCCTGCAAATTGTTAGTCGAGTCAAGATTTGAGTGATGGTGACAAGACTTTCTCTGTTTACAAGGACTGCTGTCATGCCACATTGATAATAGGAAGTTATTCCAGGATCATCATTGCTGATGCCTGCACTAATTTCTCACAGGCAAAGCAACATGAGTTAGTCTTTTCAGTATCCAAAATCAATAAGACCTCTTGTCAGGAGTTAGGATAAGATTCTTAATTCAGATTTTACTGAAACTAATGGACCAAAACGTGGCCCAAAGGAGCCCAGTGATTTTCAGCCAAAGCCAGGATTTCTCCCATTGCCCATCACCATGGTTATGGAATAAGGCAGTGCCAGAAGCTGTGTGTTTGTAACTGACCTGAGAATAAAACTGCCTTGCTTCTGCTGCTTAAAATGGAAATCCTGTTGACTATGAATATTTAATTTGTTGCTAAAAATGGGTTCTTAGTCAAGCTCCTCAAATGGAGAGAGAATTTTTTTTCAAGGGCTCAACACTTGATCACAGGTGAATCCATTTAATAATGTAGTAGGTAAAAGTCAGTTAGGTCCCAGAAGAAAAATAGGAATGTTTCTGGACTTCTAATCCATGAAGTCCCAAAAAGTGTCTGTTCTTTTGTAGCCAAGCCTTTTGCGGGGCTTCAGGGAAACCTGCTAGCCTGCAGGTGCCCTTTGGTGGCTTTAATCTGTGTTTTGAAGTGGGCTAATACAGTGAGACACCACTTGGAGAGCTCTGACACTTTTTCTTGCAAAACTTGTGCGTATATCCGTATTTAGTGGATTAGAGATTATGGAAAATTTTTTCCGTTCAGTGTTTGAAGGAGGGGTCACTGTCTGGTCACTGGTCGGTGTCCGTTCATGAAAACAAGTTTGGTTGACAGCAGTTGTTGTGGAAGCACTACAAGGAATTTGTATGTATGCCGAGAACCCTTCTCATCGCTCCAGTCTGACAGTGGGATAACTTTCACTATGTGCAGTATGCATCAGTGATTCTTTATGAGTATGTGCATATATATTATCTCGGGAGGCATTATGGTTCGACTGTATCTCTGTATATCTGTGACTGGTTTGCAAAGTGTTGCTGTATACATGGAGTTCCCGGTGTGTGAGAAACAGGGGAAATAACTGAAAAAGGAAATATAGGTTTTAACTTGAAATTATGTGATATATCTTGTCGTCATTTTTCCTTCCAGTCTCCTAAATCAGCTTTTATTAGTGCTGCAAAAAAGGCAAGATTGAAGTCCAATCCTGTCAAAGTGCGCTTCTCAGAAGAAGTAATTATCAATGGCCAGGTGTCGGTGAGTATTCAACTATTTAACCTCAGGAAGGACTGAGCGTTTCATCCAAAGGTATGCCTCAAGGCTGGAAAGTGAGGGAATTATATGGTAGGAACAACAGTGGCAGGCTTGCGAGGGGAAGGGTTTTTCTGTTTCTGAAGTTTTCAAAAGACCTGGTTATAAAGTCCGTTGGACCCATAATATTGTGAAAAATTTGTCCCTTCTTAAAATAAGATTAAAATGCTAGTGAATGCATTTTGTGGTGATAGCACATATATGTTTTTACAGTCTTGATAATGCTTGCTTAGGTTTTTTTCAGAGCAATTTTGTAACAGGAAAACTCATAAACTCAAGAGAAGTAGCACATCAGGAAAACAGATTAACGTTACTTTACAGACATCTTTAAAATTTGTTTTTTCTACTTGAACTTGTTGTTTCCGGCCCTCAGGCAAAGTCAGCCTCCCTTTGAGAGGCACTGAACTCCTCCTTAAATGTGAACTCCTGGCTCATTTTCATAATTTGCCAGAACATCGTTCCACACTGATGTCTTTATCCAACTGTCTTCCAAACATAAATTGATACTGTATTTTGTCAAAAGCAATTTTTGCCTTTTTTTTTTAAGAAAAAGTGCCTTGTTTCCTTTCCTTTTTCCTGTTTATTTTACTATGCTTGTTACAAATCATCAAAGTTAAGTAGCAATATTATATGTTATGCTTCTTAAATGATGACAGATATTAGCATTTAATATCTAGCTATAAAGGGAATGTAAAACATCTTGATTGTAATTCTTACTAATGAATCTGCAGTTCCTGTTTTGTAGATTGAAGACGCTGTATAGCTCCCTATATTCAGAGAAATAATAATCTATTTTTCTGTTTTATTGAAAATATTTCAACTTTAGAGGTAACATTTATTGTCAGAGAGACAGCATTTAGGGAAAGAAAATACCCCAAGCCAGACATAAAATGTATGCGAACAGTTATTTTTTTCCAGGAAAGAGACCTATAGAGTGCAGCTGTAATGAGCATTGCTAATTCTGCTTCCAGTTTGAGCCAACACATTCCTTTTCAGATGTTACCTTTCCATCTGAATGATGTCCTTCTTTATAGAACAACATTTAGATTTCCCTTGTTACATGTTATAATCTGATTCACTAATTTGCTTGGCAGGAAACAGTTAAGGACAATTCACTTCTTTTCATGCCAAATGTTCTGAAGGTGTATCTTGAAAATGGACAAACCAAATCTTTCCGCTTTGACTGCAGCACTTCAATAAAGGTAGGCTAGATATACCTTGGTATGCAATGCCAAGAATGCCAGTTAACTCTTTTCAAGACCTTCAGTAATTATAATTTCCTTGGAATGCTTTAAGAATAAAATTACTAGTGTGTTCAGTTGGGGCTGGACTCATAGTTCAGAAATAATGAGGTTTCGGTCCATTTTTCTGCAGCTAAAAGCGTATTGTATTGTCAATGAAGAAAAAGTAGAAGTGGTCATTTTAATGTGCCTGGCATGCAATTAAAATTACGTGGTCCTATCATTTTGATATGCTGCCAAATACCAGCATGATTTGTCAGCAAAAGTCAGGAGCTAAGAAGATTAAGATGTTGGTTGCTGATTGAATATCATCTAGCTCGTCATCCAGTGAGTTTGGGATGGGATATTGTAGGGTTATGCTGGTGATAAATGCTCGTCTCAGTGTAATGCCTTCTATGCTTTCCGTAACACATTTCACATAGAAAATAAAGAGGTGAAGCCCTGGCACACAACTGAGGCGGCTGGGGAGTGTCTGTGACACTGTTCCACGTAGGTTCTGAAACCAGAGGTGGCATCGGTGTCGTGTCTGTGAGTGCCGTGGAGCAGCGTAGTAAGCAGCACGACTAGCACTGTTGGGCATGCTGCTAGTCTCTCCAGCATTTTAGTTTGGGTGAGCTAATTGAAACACAGATTGGTTACCAGATCTAGTTTACAGCACGGTAGCACACATGCTTGGGACGCTGGGACAAGAGAGATGCATGGGTGGGAATGATCAGTGAAGGCTGTGGATGCGATTTTCAGCTGCGCTGCCAGCTTTTGCCGGCTTTAAGGGATTGTAAAGCTATGCATATTTGAAGAAAGACACTTTTCTGCTCACTGTGATTCAGCAGTATGTTCAATCAGTTAGAGGAGCAAGAAGAGTGACTTGCTAAGGTAAACAGTAGGAAATCTGCTCCAGTCTGAAGGCAAAACAGATATTGAAGTTACATTTAAAAATGGGCTGCAGTATCCATTTGTAGTTCATATATATACCTTAGACATAAATTGAGTGCAGGTAATGGATGTAAGCCTCTGCTCTACAGCCATGGGATACTGAATTCCTTCAGTCCATTTGAGAATTTGCTTGAGTGAAGAATTAGGAGACACGCTTCTGTAGATACTGAGGTCTCCATGCTCTCACAGGGAGCCAGAGATACTGCCTGTATACAGTGTGATCAAGTAAATGATCTTCTCAGACAGGTGGTTGAACTGAAGGAAGAGGTAGAAAGGTTAAGAAGTATTAGAGACGGTGAAAATGAAATAGATTGGTGGAGCCATACCCTGAGGCAAAGGCAGCAGGAAGAGGCTCTATCAGAAGTGGATGATCCCCTTCCCTCCTGTCACCAGGCAGAAGGAGAGGACTCAAGGGATAAGGGGGAGTGGAGTCAGATCCCTCCTTGGAGAGGCAAGCGAAACCCCTCACAGCCCCCCTCACCATCCCAATTGCCCTTCCAGAATAGGTATGGGGCTTTGGAAATTGAGGACCAGGCGACTGAGGATGGAGAGGATGATCCATCCAGTGAGATGCCCAGTGCTGGGCACTCACCCCCATGCCTCAGGACTTCCTCAACCAAGAAAGAAAGGAAGACAATTGTAGTAGGTGACTCCCTTCTGAGGGGAACAGAGGGCCCTATTTGTAGACCGGACCCATCCCACAGGGAAGTCAGCTGCCTCCCTGGGGCCAGAATTAAGGACATACAGAGAAAACTCCCTTCCCTGGTTAAGACATCAGATTACTACCCACTACTGATATTTCAGGTAGGTGGTGATGAGGTAGGTACCAGAAGTCTAAGGGCAATGAAGAACGACTTTAGGGCCCTGGGACGGCTGGTTAAGGGATCGGGAGCACAAATAGTGTTCTCCTCTATCCCACCATTTGCAGGGGTTGACGAGGGGATAAATAGGAGGAGTCAGGGTGGGGTGGCTGACACCCCAGAGGGCCGTGCTGCCATCCAGCATGACCTGGACAGGCTGGAGAGCTGGGCAGAGAAGAACCTGATGAGGTTCAACAAAAGCAAGTGCAAGGTCCTGCACCTGGGGAGGAAGAATGCTAAGCACCAGTATAGGTTAGGGGCGGACCTGCTGGGAAGGAGTTCTGAGGAGAAGGATCTGGGGGTCCTAGTAGACAGTAAATTATCCATGAGCCAGCAATGTGCCCTTGTTGCCAAAAAGGCCAATGGAATCCTGGGCTGCATAGGGAAGAGTGTGGCCAGTAGGTCGAGGGAGGTCATTCTCCCCCTCTACTCTGCACTGGTGAGGCCACAACTGGAATACTGTGTCCAGTTTTGGGCTCCCCAGTTCAAGAGGGACAGGGAACTGCTGGAGCGAGTCCAGCAAAAGGCAACTAAGATGATTAAGGGATTGGAGCATCTCCCTTATGAGGAAAGGCTGAGAGAGCTGGGACTCTTTAGCCTGCAGAAGAGAAGGCTGAGGGGAGACCTTATTATGGCGTACAAGTATCTAAAGGGTGGGTTGAAGGAGGATGGAGCCAGGCTCTTTTCAATGGTTCCCAGTGACAGGATGAGGGGTAATGGGTACAAGTTAGAACATAGGAAATTCCGTTCAAATACATGGACAAACTTCTTTACGATGAGGGTGACAGAGCAGTGGCACAGGCTGCCCAGGGAGGTTGTGGAGTCCCCTTCTCTGGAGATTTTCAAGACCCGCCTGGATGCAGTCCTGAGTAATGTGCTCTGGGCAATCCTGCTTTAGCAGGGGAATTGGACTAGATGATTTCTAGAGGTCCCTTCCAACTCTGAACTCCGTGATTCTGTGATTCCATAACCTTCTAAGGCCCACAACCCCACTTTCCAGTGTTTTCTTTTATGAGTATAGAAACAACTAACCTGTTCCAGGATATTTTGCCTCTGAAGACCAGTCTTTGGCCATCACATCCCATTACATTAGTTTTCAGTAGTTCTCTCATGAGTATGTCATGTACTGTAAGACCACATATCTAATCCGAAGCCCATGTGGGCTCAGCAACCTAGCTGTATTGATGTTGTAAGCCTGTTTTGACCTTAGTCATTCTGACTCTTTGTAGGAATAACTTTCTTTGCATCTAACTCAGGCAATTATATATTCCTTAGCCTGCACAGCTATATATTACATATTCTTGCATGTATGCTTTTGTATATTCCTCATTGTGGATGGGTGAGTGTGGATTGCTGCTGCTTTTCTTAAACTGAGGTGAAGTAGATGTGCCCCAGTTGAGTCAAGGCAAACGCAGGTTCCCCCCTGCCCTCCCTAGTCCAGTAATTCACCGCTTAACAACAAGAGCGCAACCAGTGCCTTACCTGCAGTCCTTGCTTTCCTTATTGCTGGCAGGCAGCACCTGGCCTGACTCTTAAGTTATCGGATGAAAGGATAGGCTAGCAAAAAGTTTGGTTCAGTAATTCAACGCCTACGTGCCTTAGCATCACATTTGAAAAGGCCTAAGATGGGTAGCGGAAAACAGTGCCATCACTACCCCCTCTTAAAATCTTACATTTAATATTATGTCTCTTCATGTTACTGTTATACTCCTTGTCTTTGAGCATAGTTTAGAAGTATAAATAAAGGTAGATTTAATGTATAATCAATAGATTCCCCATTAGTGAGAACAGTATGATATTAACCTCCATTATTTAGAGTGGTTGCTTGCAATCGGTTAATACTGTTTTATATTCTTTACATTGTGTAGAGTCGTCTCCATCCTCCTACATACATTTTTCATCCTTCCACAAATTTGGTCTTGATTTTCCATAAACACACTGTAATTGATCAATTAATCTTCCTAAATTATGTTAAAACACTTGGATTACAATTCGTCATGATCTCCTTAGTGAGTCCTATCCATCTGGATACTTATGTATATCTAACAATCTTTTGGATGGATAGAAATGTTTTAATCTTTTCACCAACATAATGTGAAACTATTTTTAAATGATGGGTTATTATATATTTCTTTTTCCTTCTATATTCACTAAAGCAAAAGATACCGTGACAGGTGATATTAATACTCTGCGTATATTTACAAAGCGTTACATGAAATTGAAGTAGGGATTGACTGAATGGTTTTGCGAGGAGGTTTGTTTAGCTGTTATTTTAGAAGCAATTGTTCTCAAATTAATTACCCTTAGACATAATCCAATGTGAAAAAAAACTAATTAAAAGTGTCTACAAGTGGGGTTTATACCATAAATTAAGATGGTCCCTAAATTTAGAGCTATTGTTCTGCACAGGTATCATCATCGTTGACTTTTCTGTCCGCATTTAAAACTCAAGAATGTCCATTAAAAACAAGTATCAAGAAGTTGACTTAAAAAAAAAATCCTTGCCATAAGAACAAATAAAGGCCATTCATTTAATTTTTTTGTTGAACATATAAGTTTGGTTTTTACTGCTTGGTGGCCTTGCCCCAACAGTAAGTGAAGAGTGGCAAGAACATCTCTCCTTTGCTGATCAAGAGGTTTTATTTCCAGGGAGTCAGAGAGATATGATTTAAGGGCCATAGAAGTATAATTTGCATGTTAAACTGCACAGAAAGTTGTCCATTCACAGCAATTCCATGTATGTATTTTTCACATGCATGTCTGATAACATCTCAGAGGTGTTTGAATGTAAAGGTGCTGTTTTCTCACTGGGTGAATATGTGTGATGTCCAGTATACTCGTGCAGAAGAGGCACAAAACATGACCGGTTAACATCTGGGCTTCCACCTTGTGCTGGGTACATGCAGGGTGCGTGGCAGTGAAGAACTGGGTCCCAAGCACTTCATGAATTTAAGCACATTTTATAAATCCTTTGTTAATTAGGATGTCATCTTAACACTCCAAGAAAAGCTTTCCATCAAGTGTATTGAACACTTTTCCCTGATGCTGGAGCAGAGAGTTGAAGGATCTGGAACAAAACTCCTTTTGCTACATGAACAGGAGACTTTAACTCAGGTTTGTGTAATGATATGTGAAAACAGGTATTAATGGGACTGGTTAATCAGTAAATCATCCATCTTTTATCAGTAAATTATCCATCTTTTTAATTACTCAAGTGAGTTAACTGCAAGATTTATAGTTCAATACAGTCTATCAAATAGCAGTATCTAGATGTGGTTGAAGAATCTAGTTCTCACAGAAAACAATTATTTTTCTATTATATAGGCATCATATTTCTTTGCTTCATTGGGCCATTAAAAAGTATTAAAAAGTTCATTAAAGATCAGACTGAAAGCTAGATAATATTTATCAAAGCTTTTTTCATATTGTATGTGGCCCAGCTAATAAATGTTCTCAACAGCCGGGAAATTGATGGTAACAATTCTGAGAACCACAGTCTGCTGAAATTCCTTTAAAAACCTTATTTTGATCTTTGGTTCTTATCTGATTATACAGATCTGTATCTGGGTGACAGGAAATAATACTCTTTCTGATGAAGCCAAGTTTGGCTTGTTTATGCAGTGATACATTATGTCACTTCAGTGATGATGAATTGTGACCTAGAAAATGCTGGTGTGACTTTCTTCCTTAGATCAGGGAGGTGTGACTAAAGGTAAAGTTGCTTCACAGTTCCCAGCAGAGGACCCTGATTTTAGCCTGAAATTTTCCATGATATTTCTGTGTTTCAGGATAACATTGTTTTTTTTTTTTTAAATCTTACCTAAATCTGAAAAAAAAAAAAAAAGAGAAATGGATTCTTAGATGAGATGGGGTAAAATATTTAATTTAAATGCCAGAATTCCCTTGATCATATAAATAGAGTCTGTGTAATGGTATGAAGGGCCTTAGTTTACCAGCTAAGAGTCTTTCTGGCATTTTCTAACCTTTAAGCAGTTGACTTTGCCATGTTAACATTCTTTTCTTGTGGGTGTAAGCCACCTAATGAATGCACAATATCCAGAAGTACTCAATACTGGCTCTCCTTGCCCAGCTGTCTCTCATTGAAGTAATTGGTAAAATTCCCATTGAAATCAGAAGGATCAGAATAAACCAACACAGTGAGCTTTCGAAAATCCCATCCAGAGCTTTTATTTATACATACAGAGTATGCCTAGATACTTAGGAATGAAGTCAGAGACAATGTGAGATAAACATACGTTTTGAAAATTGTTAGGGCAAGACGGGGACTTCACTGGAAATTTTTAAAAGTATAGTTTTATTAATTAAAGATGTTGATTACAAAGTACGCCAACTCTCTAACTGCATTAGCCTAATTAAATAAACTACATGAACTACATTAATTCTGCGGGTTTCTTCTTTGAAGTTCCTGTAAAATCAGCAATACTTCAATTTGCCATTATAACGTTGCTGCTGACCATGTCTTACAATGGTGTTATTGGATTGTTACCCTTTCACCCAATTATTCATTAGCTATGTGGTGGTCCCCTATGAATATACCCAGATTACGGTGTTACATGCTTAACAAAGTTTTGCTGACCAACAAGCAAAGCGGTCTTTTTCATTTTTAATGCATTGGGAGAGATTTGGCTCGGTTGGAAGTCTAGGGGTAGGTCTCTTAATCCAGAACAACCCAGGAAAATTCAAAAGACCCAATTTCTTGCAAATCATCTAGTGGATTAAAACAAGCAAGAGAAAGTGAGAATAATGGCTGCTAAGCTGTACTTCACCTGTGTTCTCAGTCAGTCTGAGACAGAAAATGCGACCTCTCCCCAAAAACCTTCTAGCCCTTCTCATTTATGAGTATTTTGGTCCTGCTGAAGCACATTTCAGTTTGTATTTCACTTGGGCGGTTTTCATTAAGGTCTGTTTTCTCTGTCCTTTCACTCTGCTTTTGAATGAGTGAATTCTGTTGCTTTGAGGTTGAGTTGTATTGGGTAGTCATGCCTATATGAGTCAAAATCTTTCCACAAGATTATATAGATGATGTTCTTCTGTGAAGAACTCAGTAAGGAGCCCGTGGCAAAGCTTTTTGTTGGATAGAATTATTTTTCTTGCTACCATGTGGCTCTGGAGCAGGGTCACAGTGCCCGAGACTACAGACTGCGTTGCATGACCAGACTCGCCAAGCTCTGATATGTTTATTGCACTGTCCTAGGTGACCCAGAGGCCAAGCTCGCATAAGATGAGATGTCTTTTCAGGATTAGCTTTGTCCCAAAGGACCCCATTGATCTTTTAAGAAGAGATCCAGTTGCTTTTGAATATCTCTATGTACAGGTAAGTGAAAGCACGGCCATTGTTAGCGTGAAGGAGAATAAAAAGATAGATGCACTCAGTGTATATATAGATTTATATCTTCACGTAGAAAAGTGTGGCTGCAGTAAATCATGGGGTTTATTTCTGCTGCATAAAGCCAGTGAGTGCACTTGGGGAATGTGCAGATCTTTATCATCTGCAAAGTCCCCTTCCTTCATAAGTCTTTCCAAATAGTAATGCTTTGATAGCTTTCCAAAATATATTTGGCTTTAGAAAAGAGTGAAGCTGAAGTAATTGCTAATACTTATTTCTGGTACTGTAATATCAGACAGAAATGATGTCTGAAAAGGAACTTCCAGTAAAATGGATGAGAAAACTGATGTACAAGCAATGTGGTTCTCCTGGGTATCGCACCTGCTATCCTGAGTCCAGATACACTGATACTTTCCCAGTACTCTTTGTGAAAGAGGATTACTGTTCTCTCCAGGAAGGATGAAGAGAGCTTAGATCAAAATGCTCAAGCCTTCTGCTCTTTGGCAGAAGTCCTTGTGTTCTTCAGAAGTGCCCATGCCCTGGTGAACATATGACGCCTCTGAGAGCAGTAGTCCTACCTAAAGCACAGTCCTGCTCCTAGGTTCGGGATTACTCTGCGTGCAATGTTAATTTAAAAAAAAAAAAAAAAAGAAAAAAGATTATCATTTATTTTAGTGCAAGATTTTTGAACTTGATGCTCCCTCTACTGGTTCTTTGGCAGAGCTGTAACGACGTGGTTCAGGAAAGATTTGGACCAGAACTGAAATATGACATTGCCCTGCGGTTGGCTGCATTACAAATGTATATTGCAACTGTGACCACCAAGCAAACTCAGAAAATCTCCCTCAAATATATAGAGTAAGTTGGGAACGCATTGTGTTCTTTAAAAGTGAAGCATTAGGAGTAACTTGTAGATTCTTTAAGGTTGTTTCTTTAATATGGCTAAATGTACGCACCAATTTTATGTTCATTTGTTGTCCCTGAAATTGATTCAGGTGTGTGAAGAGTTGTACATATGGACTGGACCTTTTGGTCCATTTACCTTTTGTTCGTCTCTTTAGGCACATGAAATAGCCTATAAATGTAAATAAGATTAACTCATTTGCTTTCAATGATTTAATGGTCAGATATAAGTTTACATGGTCTGAATCCTAAGGTTTTAGTAGAGATTATTAAGGTAAGTTTCTGATGATTTCTCGGTTCTGAAGACTGTAGGGTCTTAGATTCCATTTGAGAGATTTCTTAGATACAGAAGTACCCCAGTAGGCACCTGTTTTACGTTAGACAACATGTATATGTAACTACAAAGAAAAAGAAAATTTCCAAAATGCAACTGTGTGTGCATCTGCCCCAAAACTTTTGTCATTGCTTAGTTTACTTGCAGAACAGAAATAATAACTGTTGCACACTCAATCTTGTAGAATTTATCTGCCTTACTGAAGACCATGTTATATTGTATCCTATTAATGAATCGGCAGAAATAATTACTTGCAAATGAAGAGTCAGTCTTCTATCAAAAAGGGTGCTTCAAGCAGAAAAGAAAATCTGGTAGAAGGAGGGGAACTGATTGTTTCTGAGGAGGAAAAATCCCCAAAAATATAAGTGACAAAGTCAGTGGCTGGCTGGTTTGCATGTTCTAAAAAAAAGCCTAGAAAATAATGTTAAATCTGACAGTGTTGTTAAATGTTCTGTGATTTTAATTCTATAATGGTACTTGCTATGTAATTAAGTGGTGTTTAACAATATAGCATAGACTTTAAACATGAAAACTTAAAACTTCTTTTCTGAATGGCACGATGGAAGAGGTGGAAGGGATAGAAGATAGATTATATATAATTTTAAAGCATCTTTTTCATAAGTAATATATAGCTTGAATATAGAAAATAATGTGTTATTGCAAAACTCTGGATTTGATCAACTCTCCTGTTTTCAGGTGTTCATTCACTTGGCATCATAGTCACCAGACTTTAGATAAATAGTCATCACAGGAATGTGAAATTAAATATATGCCTTTTATTGCAGAAAAGAATGGGGATTAGAGACTTTTCTTCCATCTGCTGTGCTGCAAAGCATGAAAGAAAAGAACATAAAGAAAGCACTTTCACACCTTGTCAAAGCAAATCAAAACCTAGTTCCTCCGGGTAAAAAGGTATTACATTTGCATCTTAATGGAAAATATTTTTTAAAGAACAGAAAGGGTGGCGTGCATGGAAAACATTTAAAAATTAATCCTTCCGAGAAACACCTAGCCATTATATTTTCAGAGATGGAACTTTTGGTGCTCGGTACAACATAGCCAAGAACAATTAAAAATAATTAATTATACCCCAAGTAAACTATCTTCTTGAGAGTGCTAGAAAACTGGTTATTAATACTTCATGTATGATAAAGATATATATTTTTTAATTCATTTAGTGCTTCCTATTAATGGCAGACTTGTTAGGAAAGTTATTGTTCTCTCTCTTATGCTCTCATCTGAACCACATTAACTTATGGGCCTGACATAAATGCCGTTTTTCAGGATTGTTTTCCATTATGCTGTAGATAGAGACTTTTCTCTGGCCATGAGCTAACTGGATAGATGATGCTCCTTACAGTAAATGACCCTCCTTGCTGTAGTACAATGCTTTTCTTAGCACTAAGCTTTCACTTCAGCTGGAAAAAACATGTAGAAGACAATGTCTCTGAGAAATGCTTTGTTATGTGCATACAGCTGAGGCTGGTTTTAGACACCATAATGAGGTTTCTTTATGCAAGTCATCTAGTCTCTCTTTGTAGTCAATGGAGAGAAATAGGCACTTCTAGGGAGCGATTCATCCCATCCCACATTAGGAACCAAAAATAGGTCAGATGACTTGTGTCCTAGAAATGCCTGTTTCTCTCCATGGACTATAAAAAGAACCTAAGAGTGACTAGTTGAGACATCAAATGAGTTGAATCCTGCTCCATGACACTTTGTCTCCAAACAAAAGAACTCCAAAACACGTGGTGCCTGAGCTAAGGTTCATTGTGATCAGTAGAAATCCTCCTTGGAGGTTTCAGATCACATCATGGCTGTGAACGTAGCTCTATTTGTTTCACCTGGGATGCTCAGGGAGAAAGGCCACCTCTTTGATGGAGGCACTGCATGGCTCCTGTACTGCTAAGGCTAAAGCTGAATAATGCCAATTACTTATTGTTTATCCTGGTAGTCTAAGTTTGGGTTTATTTTGGAAGCCATCACTGCTGCAGGCATCGCAGGTGATGACAGTGGCACACAGGATCAGTTTTGGTTAGAAGACAGGTTGCAATAGTCCCTTCCTGCAGCAAGCAGACTTCATTGGGTTTGCTTCATTCTTTTCTAATTTGAGTTTTGTAAATACTTTGTGTGCCCACCTGCTTTTTTAGCAGTTAGATCTGGGAAACAAAACATCTGAGCTCACCGTCGCCTTCTGTCTCACTTGTCGGTACTAACACAGGAACTGATTTCCTTCTGTGGTCTTCTCTCCCTCCGCATGAAGGGAAGCCTGTCATTCTCGGGATTCTCCCATTTTTTACAACCCCTGTGTATTTCTTCACCAACTGAACACCTAGTGAAGGGCAGGGGAAAGCATTCCCACTAGTTGCTCTGCTCCAGATTTATTTCTTCCTTGGTGTCTAGAAAAACCTTAGGATAGGGGCTCTTAAAATGACGTTCATGATCAAATAAGATTTTGAAATAGAAATCTAGTGGCTGAAATGAAAACAGCAAATGAGATGAGCTTGTTTTATCTTACCTTTTAAAAGTCCAGATATAAGGATTTACACCAGGGGGGTATAAGGTTTGGGTCCAGATTGGTTGGGTGAAATGAACTGTTTCTTGTTTCCCTTCAGTCTCATAAAATATTTCCCGGTTGTCTCTTTTTAAGTAGGTAGTTTAAGCTCAGAGGAGAAAAAAGGAGATAAATTATGACATGTATTGCATGATATGATCATATGTATTGGTGTGCTGTATTTAGCTTTCAGATTTATTGCTTCTAATTATAGTGGAAGAGTTTTATTTTAAAAAATAGGAAATGCAGTAATGAGGTGGAATAATATGCCATATGCCACAAGTACCTAGCAAAATGTAATACACAGAGCTGACAAAAGCAAATTCTTTGTTCTCTTTCTCTGTATAGCTACAGAAATGTTTAAGAACTGATGGCGATTATGAATGGAAAGCTGCTGTCTACCCTTGAAATCCCTCAATGAACAGATGTTTAATCTGAGTAGTTTAACATTTTCCCTTCATTGGAGTAGTTACAATGTTCTTGCAGTGCTCTGATCTGCACATACCCAAGTCCTCAGTGCATTTTAACTAAATGAGCGAGATCTTAATTTTAAGAATAAAACTTTTTCTCCTCATCTGAAACTCAAGCACCTAATGATTTAGTTTCACGCTCTGAAGACCTGTTATTACGGTCCATTCTCCTTAGACTACACAAATACGTTTTCTTTCTGAATTTAGTAATGTGATGATTTCCACCATTACTTCTCACCCCTTTTTCTCTTTCCTCAGCTATCTGCTCTGCAAGCCAAGGTGCATTATCTGAAGTTCCTCAGTGATCTACGATTATATGGAGGGCGTGTTTTCAAGGCAACACTAGTGGTAACATTTTTCTTGAAATAGTCCTTCTCTTCCCTTGATTTTTTTTAGCAAAATATCTTTTTTAAAAAGCTGGACCATTTAATTTGCTTTAGAATTTTAGATTCTATTCATACACTCAAAAAAAAATGTTAAATTGAACCAAATCACTTTTTTGTTTTAATCTTGAAAATAATGTTCCTATTATAATTTGATTTTTTGCTGGGGATTTGGAGATAGGTTAGCACCCTTTTGGCAAATAGCACCATCCAATTAACTATAGAATACTAATATTATTAGTCTGAAAAACTCTTAAAGATTTTCTTGTAACAGAAGCAGAATCCATCCTTCCATCTGTCCTTCTTATTATCCATGGAAAAACTACAGCATAGTCAGTATCCAGGATTCCTTTACATTTTCTTTTTGATTATGACTCAAGTATGCTCTTCTATATCATGTCTTCTTAGAAAAACGTAATAATCTTTAATGTAGAAATGCCATGCAAATGTAGCTCCATGAAAATGAAAGAAGGCAGTGGCAATTTTACTTACTTACTCTAATTTTTACTTTTTTTACTTTTTATAATTTTTTTTTTACTTTTATCATTTTTACTTTTACATTTTTTCTTTTTCTGCTAAAGCAGGGAGAAAAGCGTTCAGAAGTGACTCTCTTAGTAGGGCCGCGGTACGGAATCAGTCATGTGATAAACACCAAAACAAACCTGGTGGCTCTCCTGGCAGACTTCAGCCACGTGAACAGGATTGAAATGTTTACAGAAGACGAAAGCAGTGTTAGAGTTGAACTGCATGTCTTAGATGTGAAAGTAAGTTTGCTGTTGAAACATATTGGTACAATATCTTTAAATAACGCTTTTGTCTTTATTTGAGTATTTGATCAAGCTATACTGTTCCGAACATTTTCATGCCAATAATATTCTCAGGGTGTGTTTTTAGAGTACGCTTTGGGCATTTGAGGGGCCTACGGTGTACCAGACTGGAGCTTTGCAGCACTTGTATTCTAGTCTTATTTTTCTTTTGGCTGATCCTGGGAAACACACTTTTTTGTTGTCTTCCTTGATTGCTGTGGTGTGAAAAGGTGAGGATGAAATTGGCCGCCTTCTGAAGCTCCTTGAGCCCCTAGAAGCTCCCCTTAGGGCAACAGGCAATATTGTCACTCTTAGAGAATCGCCAACTGCATCAGACCTGTGTCCCATGTGATCAATCCAGTGTTTTATCTGCAAAGTTCACTGCAAGCAACTGTGTAGCAGTTACCAGTGAAATAAACTGTAAAAAGGCAAGGGTTTTTTCTTAGCCCTTATAATTCCAGTTCAGTGCTTTGCCCTACATCCATAGATGCTTTTCATTTACCTGTAGTCATCTAATTTCTCTTGAACCCACTTAACAATTTGCTTCTGTGGCATCTGGTGGCAATGAGTGGAGTTTCATATTTTATATTGTCCTGGTTCTTCTTGGTGTGTTTTCTATTTAGTTTTGAAATGAAGGGCTTCATAGATTGTCAAGACTGTTAATCAGGATAATCAGAGATTGAAGACAGAGTTCTCATCATACTTGAAACTGAAGTATTCTATTAAAATAAATAAAGACTTACAGTTCTTTTTGCTTAGCCAGCTATACACAAAAAACATACACGAGCAATATTTTACTAAGCTTTTGCTTTGAATGCTTTAGGTTTATTGACCTGGAACTGTTTGTTTCCCTGTATTTAAGTTAGTGAAATAAACATTGCTGTAAATTAATCTAGATGCTCTTTGACAGCAACTTAAGAGAAATGTACAGATTGGTGAACGCAGCATCTCCTTCTCCTTAATTAGCAATGATGACATCTGAGGATCTCGGGCTACTTTACCTGCATTGCTGTGCTAAGCTCATAGCCCTCTTGTGAGAAAGCTGTTATCCCCCTTTTGCAGATTGAGAAAGTAATATAGAAATTACATTCTTCCCATCTGCTCATATGTGAAATGCAACACTGTATGGCATAGTATTATATATTGCCGTGATATTGTGCTGTTTTGTATTACAATACTGTTAATGTCTTATTGCAAACCATGTGTATCCCCACCTCCTTGCATTTTGACACATGCAATCTTAAACCCAGAAAGACTGGCCTAACATTAAAATTAGAAATCTAGGAGGCTCTAAGTGGAATTTGACAAAAAATTGCCTCTCCGAGGAGCACAAGTAGGGGTTGTCATTGTGTCCTATGTAGGAGATGCAGGCACACACAGGTAGGTATTCTCAACTGATGTTTTTATCCCTTGGCGAGCAGGTTCACGTAGCTAGATTCTGAATATACCAATATATGTCACATATGCCAATATTTGCTTAATGAATAAACAGTTGGGATTTTTATTTTCTGTTCTGGTTCGGTTTAATGTCTTCTCAAATATGTATCACTTGGCAGAAGCAGGAAATAGAAGTCTAGCTGTCACAGGACTGTTCAGATTAACAGTAGTTCACAGCACTGTTTTCAGCAGTCTGAGATTTCTGTGGAGATCATCCATTTCTGTCAATCGCTGCAGAAAATTTGAGGTCAACGTAGCATTTCAAGTGAAGAAGCATGTATCGACTAGAACCTCAAACTGAGGCACAAAATACTTGAAGGGGAAAAAAAAAGCATAGATTTTCCATGTTGCTGAAAACTGTTCATACAACATTCAAGGCACCGGGGTATTTGGGCCCAAGATGCTGCAGCACAGGCATGTAAAAAATTATCAGACCTACTGTGGGTTTGGTAGTAAGCTATGATCATAAATTATGTTTTGGTCACAACCTCCATCAGAATCAGTTGTCTTTTCACTAGTAAAGGGTTGAGTAAGTTGGAGAGCCACCAATGTAATGTAATGTTCCACCTGGAAAAAAATTACGCAGGTCCCTGTATCTGTCTTGTGACAGTGGGCTCTGCATGCTAAATTATTATAAATTTTCACAAATTTCCACGTATCTATGAGCCACTACAAACTGTGAGTAATAAGATGGACTGTCTACAGCGTCATTTCTATCTCTGTATCATGGTAAGGACTTCATTTTTATTTGCTCTCTGGGAGCTGCCAAGGCTAGCCACCTTAAAATGAATTTGAGAAGAGCACCTTTTGGTGTTAAAAGCTAAAGAGACATGAACAAAAGGTTGAGGCAAAGAAACATATATTGTGGCAAAAGAAAATGGACTTAAAGAAAGTATGTTTCACATGGATTTCTCAGGTTCGATGCTAACTAGCCTGGCAGCCGTAGTTTTTCAAAGCTCTGGGGCCTGCTTTTTCTGTTAGGTCTGACTGTTTTATCTAAATGCTTTGCATTTGTTTTCTTTGTTAATCTCTCTTCTGAGGGTCTTTCTTCATTCTCTTTGTCTCTGTTTATCTGCTTATTTTTTCATCACTTATCTTTTCAGTAATGCCATGCCACAAACACTCAAATCTTTTAAGCTCTCTTTGTAATACTCAGTGTGACTGCCGTGTAATGATAGCTCTAACCTCACTACTGTATTTTCTGAACCTGAACTTTCCTTGACTCTGTTTGCTTCCCGTGTTTTGCTTCTTTACATGTGCTTACGGCACCTCATTTTCTGGGAAGCTGCAGATTCCCAGACTACTGCAAGACTCCAGCACCTAACGTACCAGGTTCTTAGCCCTTGGCAGTTTCCGAGTAATAGTAAACAGTACTTTGGCAAGAATGATACATGTATGCAAGAAAAAGGATGGAGCAAGAGTCTTAAAATGGTTAGCTTCATTCAGAAAGAGAGCCAAATCAGCTGTTGCAATGTCCAGTTGGACTTCTACCTTACTCCAAGTCTGTTCTTTTCTAAATTATTGATACTGTTTGATACTGTTAGTGAGAAAAGTAATTTCTCGTGTGTATTTTTCAAAGTAGTGTTTGTGATTGTAATTCCTTTTGCTTCCATGTAGTAGTATTGTCAGCAGGTAAACAGATTGAGGAGGAACAGCCTTAACCAAGACTTGATTGTATTCTTCTTAGCCTATTACTCTGCTGATGGAGTCATCAGATGCAATGAATCTTGCTTGCCTAACAGCTGGATACTATAGACTGCTGGTTGACTCGAGGCGCTCAATATTTAACATGGCCAACAAGCAAAATACAGGGATCCGAGAAACAGGTATTAATTGCACAGTATGTTAATGATGGGCCAATGTATAAAGCGAAAGCCAGCTTAAGCCAGTGCACTTCAAGATAAATACGAGGCTATGCCAAATGAGATCCGATTGCTGGCTCACACCTAGCACCACAGTATAACAGTTCAGCTTTATAATGTTCTAATATTCAGCCTATGATAGCATCTTAATGGTAAAATAAAGCAGGTGAAAAATGTTTTTCATGCTGTCGTGAAACAGATGCATGCTCCCTGTGAGTGTTATTATTTTATATGCATATATCTTTTGTAAGAATACACATGGTGTCGGAGAAACCAGCTGGGGATTTGGTTTTGTGTTACTATTTCTGGAATAGCATTTGTACCTAGCTGAGCTTTAGTTTTGTACTAAAGTACAAAAGTACCAGTTAAATTTTAGGTCGTTAAATCAACAGGTATTTAATTTAGAGCAGAGGTGAGTTTTAAAGTGCTTTTCTCGAGTGTTTGATAGCCCAGCTGTCCTATTCAGAGTGTTTATTTCTCAGCATTTACAAGTTATTGTTTAAAAATTACAGTACTTTGCTCTTTGATTTCACAATGTTGATTTTATTTCACCTTGCTATAGGAACTGAAATTAGAGGGAAGCATAATCTCCTTGCTTCTGAGTGGAATTGTATACCAAAAACAACCACTTTCCTCGCTGAGGGAGATCAAGAGACTCAAATGTCCTTTGCTGATCCAAAACAGAAGACTCTAGATGTTTCTGAAAGTCTGTTATGTCAAAAAGAACACAGACATCTGTACATAGAAAATACTTATAATTCAGGTGGATTTGATCAGCATCTGGCCAAACAAGGCGACCCCACTGAAGCAGAAGAAAGCAGAAATTTTAATCAGCCTTCACTGCTGTCACTCTCAGGTTTGGAATCTAGCAAGAAAGCACAGGATTCCCCCAGGGGAGCAAAAGTTTCCTTTATATTTGGAGATCACAACTTGGATGGTATCAATCCTCAGACTCTTGGCTATGAAAGGCTTTTGGATGAAAGTCCAGAAGTACTAGAAAAACAAAGAGCCATTTATATTAGTAATGCCAATGACATTAAAGGCCTGGAGTTGTCACCAGATGCTGAAAGTATTCAGTTTGCTACAAATTCTGTTTACGCAACTATAAGTGATGGTAAAATATTTGGAGCTGCGGAAGGGATAGAAGAGCCTTTGCTGCATGATATTTGTTACGCAGAAAACACAGATGATGCCGAAGATGAAGATGAAGTAAGCTGTGAAGAAGACATTATGGTAGGAGAAATCAATAGGCCTGCTCTTCTCAGCCTTTCTGGTTCTAGTGATGACATTATTGATTTGACTTCACTTCCACCTCCAGAAGGTGACGATAATGAAGATGATTTCCTGTTGCATACCTTAAACATGGCCATTGCTGCTCCTCCACCTGGCTTCAGGGACAGTTCAGATGAGGAAGACTCTCAGAATCAAGCAACGCAGCCTAGAGACAACAAGGAGCAAGCCAGTAATCTAGGCAATGATGACATTCCAGTGTCGCTTATCGATGCTGTCCCTACTAATACAGAGGGGAAGTGTGAGAAGGGGCTAGATGATGCTGTAGTCTCTACACTTCAAGCACTGGAAGCTTTGGCTGCTTCAGAGGAACAGCAGACGAATGACAATTCAGGTTCTTTCACCATAGTTACATTTATTCATTGAAAATCATTCCATCTCATCCATTTAGCTTTGGAAATACTCCATTTCATGAGGGTTGGTTTTTCTTTTTCCGTTTTCCTTTTTTTTTTTTTTTTTGCCATCATTTTGCATACATCATATTCCATATTATTTAATGGAACTACCATTATGTTACTAAACTACCTGTCCCGGGAACTGTGCAATAAAGTCAGAGTATTCTTGCAAAGCATATTTTTGTCTCTAACACACCCCCTTTGCTTGTCACTTATCCAGGTGCTTCAGCTGTTGTCATTTAATTGACTCTTATTTTTTGTGGCTTGCAGGTGTAGCTATCCTGCGAGCATATAGCCCTGAGTCATCTTCAGATTCTGGCAATGAAACAAATTCTTCTGAAATGACTGAAAGCTCTGAACTAGCCGCAGCACAGAAACAATCAGAAAACACTGCACGTATGTTTTTGACCACAAGTGAAGGCTACCAACCCCTTGTGGAAGAGCAGACTGAATTTCCCATCGCTAAGAATCAGGCTGGAGGGCCAGGCATGAAGCCCTCGCAGCCTTTGGCTGGTCGTCAGGCTGCAGAGCTACAGTCAAAAGTTGTGCCTTCAAAGCAGATTCTTCATTCAGATAACATGGAAATGGAGCCAGAGACCATGGAAACAAAATCTGTCACTGATTATTTTAGCAAATTGCACATGGGATCCTTGGTATATTCTTGCACTAGTAAAAGGAAAAATAAGATGACAGACAGCGAAGTAAAAGCACCCTCTGATGGCAATGCTACTGTGAAAAAGCAACAGGGAACTAAAAAAGCAGAGACTGATGAAGATCTAAAAGCTAAATTTGGAACTCTTTCAGCAAGAGACAGTCAACGCCTAAGCACTTTTAATGTGGAGAGAACTGCCTTTCGCCAAAGATGGTATGCTGCCGATGATGGGGCAGCAGATAAGCCAAGCCCAGAAACAGTGAACGGGAAGACTTTTCCAAGAGGTCCTGTCCTTGGTAAAACAGAAACTGACTGTAAGGATGAAGTGGATCCTGAGGTGGATCAGGATGATACCTCGGGGCTTAGCCAAGGTGAACATTTTCTGTCAGATATGACTCCCGTGTCTTCAGCCAAAGACCTAAATGATGCAGAAGATACCGATTTATCTGCAGATGACCATCCTTCAAAGCTTCCAGAAGCTGAGCAGAGCGTGGCTAGACTTTGTGAATATCATTTGGCTAAGCGCATGTCATCCCTGCAAAGTGAAGGCCATTTCTCACTGCAAAGCTCTCAGTGCTCTTCCGTGGATGCTGGATGCAGCACAGGCAGTAGCACGTGTGCTACCCCCGTTGAATCTCCTCTTTGTACCTCTGATGTTAAGCACATTATCTCCGACCCATCAATGAAGGGCATTGCCTATATTCCAGCAGATGAAAGAGCTGCCATTCTTCCAAACCATGGAACGACATACAAGGACCTGCACCAGCAGCCTGAAGCCGTGTGTCACAGAATGACGGTGCCTGTTGTGCATTCAGCAATTAATGCTGAGCCACTGTTCGGCACTTTGAGAGAAGGATGTCATCGGATCCCCAAGATAAAAGAAACTACAGGTACAGCAGTACTAAAGCGTTTCTTATGTTTGTGTTTAAAGCTATGTGTAAAAGTTGAGGACTAGGTGTGATATTTACATAATCTCTACCAGAAATTACGTCATCAAGCTGTAGCAGGCAGTGTAATTAGACCTTCGATGTATTTGTTCATTTTAGTTGTGTGTGTGGAGATGTTCTTATGAGCTGCTTACAAAGATCATTTTTTTTAAAAAGCTCTCACTACAGTTGAAAATATTTGGGGACGACACTGATGGAGAGGCCTCTCTTCCACTCTTTGGAAGCCTCTCCAAAATCCATAGTCACTTGAGTTCCAGGATACTTGTTAGATTATAAGATGGCTTCACAAGGTGTATTAATGTAGGAGAGAAAAAACTGTGATTCATTTATTGTGTATCTTATATGCTATTTTAGCAGATTGTCAAAACCATCCCAGTATGCATAAAAAGCTCTAAATTTAAGGATGAGAAAATGTCACTATCTTATTAAGCATGTATTTACTTCACCATCTGACAGTAGGTGTTTCCTTGAAGAATAATTTACGTACAGAACCATTACTTTATTTTTAGGTTCCAATTTCAAGAGGTTTTATGAACTTACTGTTAGAACAAAATGCAGTTTTTCAGAGATAGCATTGGAAATTCTTTCAGTTGGGTTTTAAATATTTCCCTCTTCCTGGGTTGCAACCTACATGTAGCAACAGTATGTGAATGCTTGAAAATCCAAAAGTAGAACAGACTAGGAGCTAGAATGAGAAATGTTGTTTCTCTGAAAAAAAAACCAAAACACATAACCCAACCAAAATTACCATGAATGCATATGGTATAGTTAAATAAGGTATTTTAACCTGAAAATATTAATCTCATTATTTAATAGAAAACATGTAATCCGTATATTCGGGGAGATTTAGGATGTTTTATAGGAGAATTTCTATTCCTTTTTTTAAATGAGTCTGCTGTAGTGGCATGAACAATTAACTATTCCTAAGTTATAATTTGATGATAGATTTTAAGAGGCTTCTTAAAAGGCATGAGAAACTAGCAATGAATTTTTTGTGAACTATTTTGAGGAATGGAGACCACTGGGAGATTCCAGGAATCCAGTTGTCCTGCCTGTTAAAGATATTTAAAAGTTCAGCCTCGGAATATTATCAGGGTGATGCTTAATTATTCTGTCTGCTCTTCTACTACCCCTAGTGTAGCTTTCACAGAGCCTGAAAAGGGAAGACAAGGAGGCATGCCTACAGCTTTTCCTAGACAGCCTCTAGCTGACTCCATCATGCTATCATCCATGCTATCAGAATCAAAGGTGCCAAGTCAAAATCAAGACTCTTGTGACATTCCCAAAGTAAATCAGGCTTGTGGGGCAACAGTTAGTTTACGGCCATATGACATGATAGGAGGAAGCCTCAGGATGCCGCACAACAGGAAAGTGCTGAGACGCAGCAGCAGCATCATTGGAGGATCTGCAGGCATTGAGATGCTGTTTGAAAAGAAGGCAGCCGCAGCCAGCTTGAAATGCCTGGACATCACCCGAAGGGACAAACCGAAATCGGAGAGAAGGGTGGAACTCCCCCTGGGCAAAAAGCTGTCAAAAAGTTTTTCCCAGAGTTGTGTGTACGTCAGCACTGATAGTAGGAAGGACAGTAAGAGGTGTTCGGGCACAGGCTCCAGTCAGAAGGACTCCAAGCAGTGTCGAACGTTGCCCTTGCGGAAGCTGGACACCAGCACCTGGAGGTGTCGCGGCCCCTTTAGCTATTGTTTCCTAAGCAGAGGAAACGATGACAACGATGATGAAGATGTTGGTGACAGCCATCGGCTCTCATGTCTCTTCGAACCCCAGGTCCCTTGTGAACTTGCAGAACCAGTCAGTCAGTCGTTCTCCAGTGAAAATGAGCAGAAAGTCTTGGAGTCCCCGAAAGCTGCTGAGCCCCCACAAGATGAGGCAGTCAACGCGCATGAGAAGAGCAGTGCTGACATCCAAGGTGGCCAAATTGATGTGAATCTCAACGATGTGGCCTTCGATGCACGGATCGCACGAATAAATGTGATGAAAGAGAAGACGTATGCAATGCCTGATGGATTTATTGCAGCACAAAAGGATGCCAATGAGCTACTCTCACTGGTCCGAGCAAGTATGGGCAAGAGAGAAGATTTACATCCAGAAACATATGACCTTAAACTTTCTAAGTACAAACAACTGTTATCTATGGAATCGAGACAGTTGGGAAGTGCCTGCAGGAAAATGGCCATGGCTGATAAAAGCCCTGAGGAAATGCTTTTAGCTATGACTTCCAGCTTTCAAGTACTCTGTTGCTTAACAGAAGCCTGCATGCGTTTAGTTAAAGTCATGAACTCTGAAACACAGCAGCAGGAAATTATAGCTAAGATAGACGAGGTTGTAATAAACTACATTTGTCTTCTGAAGGCTGCAGAAGCAGTATCAGGCAAGACCTCCAGTGATCCTAGCATTAAACTCTTGGCTCGACATTCGACTACCATGGCCGCTATTGTAAGCACACTAACACGTTCTCTTAAAATGCTTTTAAACAAATAAAATACAAAAGTCACTTCATAATCTACCTTTGCAAAGCCATACATAAAAAACTTTTATTTACTGTATGTGTATGAACTAATGTAACAAACTCAGCTTTCTCTGTATATTTTGTTATTTTATATAAAATAGGTATGAGATTTAAAAAGAAAAAAAAAGTTAAAATACTGAACATTGACAAATGTAATGACCAGATCTGTCCTTCCGTTTATACAAAAACAAAAGCCAAAAAACCTTTCTCCCCAAGACCAGAAAAACAAACAGAAAAAAATCCCGTATAGGAACAAATTGATGTTTGGCTATTTTTCATATAGTCAAATCTCTGGTTGTATGAAGTGAACTTTTAAAGCCTGTTATGTCACTGAAGTTGTTTTCTGTTTCAGTTGTTTTCTGTTTCATCCAAGTTTTCACTTGGAGAATGCTCCATGTTTAGAAATGAGAAATTAAATCATAATGTATATAACACAATATTTAATGTTTTAAAATTATAATTTTTAAGCATTGAAAATAGCAAAGACATTTAAAATCCAAGAGACTATTATAACTTACTAGAGAATATATATATAATAAATGACTCTTTTGTTCATATGGCCTGAATTACCCGATTCTTCTTTTCTAGGAAATTCTGTATTAAAAAAAAAAAAAAAAGTATTGAAAATACCAACTTCTGAGGGTATCTGATGCATTGAACATTAGTGTTGGCATTTGGGATAGTGAAGGTAACTGTGGAAGACTGAGGATGCAGAAACCAGAGTGGTGGTGGTGTTCTCTCTGAAATGAAAGGTTGATGTCATACTGGTCAGACTGGAATGTATAAGGCAGGTCTACACGCTCCTTTCCCTGGTAAATGAGAGAGAGGACTGTCAGGAAATCCCTATGCTGTTTACTGTTTCGTCATATATCTATGGTGCATCTGAACAACATGAACTGCATCTATTTTGTTAAATATTTTATACTTCATATTTTATGATTCTGAATGTTTAACTGTAAATAAGTTAGAAATAAAATGAAGTTTTCAGAATACAATAAATATCTCTGAAATGTTTCCAGCTAGAGACAGTTCTTCTCTGAGTAACGACAAAGGCAATTTGTGAATAATCTCTCCCATCTGAACCTTTCTGGAAAACATTTTGTCAGTCTTGTGTTTGAGAGACAGCCAAAGCAAAAGCTCTCAGTTTCACCTGGCAAATAGGCTTTCACAAGAGCATCTGTTAAACTTTTCAGTCACCGAGGAGCAGCAGCCCTTGTGGAAAGTTCAGAATACCATTCTCCAAACTGATGTAGGTAACTTTCATCTGTTTCTCATAGCGTCACATGCAAAGAGTATAACCGCTGTCTTTTGAAAGCTTACCCATCCAGTTGAAGCACGCGTGAAGCTTTCTGCACTGAACTAGAAAGACCAAACCAACAAAATTAAGTTTTTGCCAAGGAGATATTTTCTTGCATTAAGTGATCGCTATGAAACGCAGACGTGCTTTTTCCTCTGACTGCAGAGAAACATCTTCAGAAACACAGTATCAGAAGCTTAATCTGTTGTCCACAGGACAAAAATCTGGTTTCTGAGGCCAATAGCAGGCGGACCCACTCTCAAGGGTAGCTCAGAGGTAGGCTGCAGGCTGAGTTACACTGGGGGTGGGTGACAACAGCCTGTCCCACGTGGTGCTCCCACTCAGTGCTCTCATTCTGGCAGCCCTGGGACTGGGGCTGTGCCCGCTGCTCTTTTGCTGCAAGGAGCAGGGAAATTCTTTCTGTGGTTTTTGAGTATTTCATACTGGGGGAAAAGCATGCTGAATGGTTGTATTGGTACATACTCCTTCGCTGCTTTGTGAGTTTATGTAAAAATGTCATCAGTGATTTGGAAATACTGTTTCAAATATAGATTTAGGATGGTTCCAACTAAGCATCCACATAGATCATAGGGATGTGGCACTTTCAGGGTTGCTAGTCTAGTCCTTTTCATTCCGCTCCATTTCATAAATCCATCTAATTTTATTTTAAAGGTAAGTAGATTTTTGTTGTCCTTACTGTTTAAGAACTTTTCTGATTGTAAACCTGCTCATTTTGCTCCCTAAAGTTGACTATAGTCTTTTTTGTGGCAACATTTTTTAGGTTTAATTAGTGGGGTTTTTCCTTTCCTTTTTAAGGCATTTTCATAGAATCGTAGAGTAATTTGGGTTGTAAGGGACCTCTGGAGTTCATCTAGTCTGACCCCAGTTCGAAGCAGGTCTAATCAGGTCAGGTTGCCTAGGGTCGTTTCAAGTTGAGTATTAGACGCCCTTCAAGGATGGAGGTCCCACAGCATTTCTGGGCACATTTCTTGACAACGTTTATGGATTAAAAAAATAAAAATTATTTATGGCTAATCAGAATTTTCCAAGTCCCAAAAATATCCATTGCCTTTCATCATATAACTGTGCACCATTTAGAAGAGTCAGGTTCTGTCTTCTTTGGTATCCTTTCATCGGGTAGCTGGAGGCTGCAATAAAATCTCCCCTGAGCCTTCTCTCCTCCAGGCTGAGTAAAACGTGTTGCTTCAGCCTTTCCTCATATATTGTGAGCATCTGCCCCTGACCAGCACGGTGACCCTCCACTGGACTTGATGGTGTGACTTCATAAACCATCACCATGTTCCTGTCTAAGTTGTGATAAATGGGATCATCTAACCAAGCTCTCTGAGTCACCTCTTAGAAGGCAGCCTCTCTTTCCCCCAGGATTTCAGATATCCCCATCCGGTACCGTGTGAATGTCTTTCCAGTAATCTTTCCACACGGAATTATATGCAGGCTTTTAAATGCTGCTTTACAAGGACTTTTTACAGTGGCACAGCTGCTGGAAATAATTTGCGTGCAGTCTCCTAGAATCACATGTATTCACAGGCATGTTAGGTTGGTGTCTCACAATCATTCTTTGTCAGTATTTTGATCTTTCTTCTGGGCTCCGGGGAGACCTTGTTGTGGCCTTTCAGTACTTAAAGGGGGAATATAAGAAAGATGGGGACAAACTTTTTAGCAGAGCCTGTTGCAATAGGACAAGGGGTAATGGTTTTAAACTAAAAGAGGGAAGATTTAGGCTAGATATAAGGAAGACATTTTTTACAATAAAGGTGGTGAAACACTGGCGTGGGTTACCCGGAGAGGTGGTAAATGCCCCATCCCTGGAAACATTCCAGGTCAGGTTGGACGGGGCTCTGAGCAGCCTGGTCTGGTTGAGGATGTCCCTGCTCATTGCAGGGGGGGTTGGACTAGATGGCCTTTAAGGCTCCTTTCCAACCCAAACTATTCCATGTGATTCTACAATTCTACTTGTCCTGTCCAGCTAAGGAGATCCCTGGATGATAATAGAGATCACTGTTAGTAATTCTGAAGTGTATGTCCTCACACATCACTTGCTACTGAATTATAACCTATTTCTGTTAATCTTCAGCATTAAGGTGTCCTTGTCTTCCTGTGTGGCATCCTAATTGATTCCTGCATTAGTTGTAGCTCTCAACTTCATGTCATCAGGAAATGTCATCAGTATATGCCTACTTTTTGCACTAAGTCAGTAAAGAAATTCTAAATAAGATACTGTAATCTGGAATATACTGTACTTTTATAAATTTATATATATATATGGTATGTTTAGTGATTTTTTAACTTCACAAATGACAGGCATCTTCATGTTTAAGTCCCTGAGTTCAGGCTATTTTCTAAAATAAAATTTGGCAAAGTTTGCCGTTTTGAAATTAAGAAACAGAGCTGCATACCCACATTTCTTTTCCTTCTATTTAACTGAAACTCAATCAATTCATGATCACTGGAAGAGCCAGAATGCTCTGTGATGTCCTCACTGCCAACCAGAGACGTGAAACACTCTCTCTTACACTAGCACATTATTTGAAGCTGAGAAATAGGCTTCTGAGTAACTTTGTCACTTACATAGTTTATATCTAAGAGAGACCCTATCACTGCACTGAAATCCAGTTAAAGTTAGCAGTATTTTATCAGGGATTAATTTGGCTTGATAGGGTATAACTGTAGTATTGTAGCAGCATGTGTTAAAAGACAGATCCTCATTGCACTGAGCAATAAACTGGTATAAAATGAAAACTTGGTTCATGTCACAAGTAGCTGAGTGCTGAGCACATGGCACTAACATTAACCAGCCTTTATAATTTGCCATTCCAAGTTCCGGAGTAGCTGTTCTGCACAAAAAGATAGTGATCACAAGCAAAGTGATTGCAAGCTTCTGCTGTGCTACCTGTGGAACAGCCCGTGTGTGTTATCCAAGATAGAATTGGCCAAAGCGATGAAGAGCATGAGGCACTCGCCATTTTATTTTTATTTTTTTTTAAAGTAATTACATTTTCCTGTAGGTGTTCTCAATGTGAAATATGAAGTTTTCTGTCAGTGCTGATGGACTTTGGGAGACGCTGATGGGTGAAAATTCATGAGACACTCCCTTTGGGGACTTTGAAGCAATGGATTCTGGGGAGAGCAAATTTAGGCTCACGAGATCTGGGAGCGAATCTCTGATTTCATAACAAAAAAAAAAAGGCAAACTAACCTAGCAGCCTGTTGTACTGCAGTAAATGTAAACCTTTCAGTATTGATTTTGAAGTGCACTTCTATTCTGAAAATAGGATTGTGGTATTAATGGCACATTTTTATGCAATAGGCCCTATTTAGTTGTATTTTAAAGTTCATTTTGTCATTCTGAAAAAATAATCATTTATTCTCAGACTGTAGAGTTAAGGAGGAGTGAAAAGGAATGTGTTACGTCTCACGCTCCACTAATAAAATCTTCTAAATTATTTTTTTTAAGTTGGGTGTCCTGTCACACTGGGTTTATGTGGTCCTTATTTCTCATGTTTGGGGGATATTTGCTTTTTATGGTACCTGCACTTGCAACCATCTTCTCTTATTCTCAGCATATTTGACACGTTTGCCTAGAGATATTTCATTTTTTCTCAACTGCCAACCAAGTTATTTTTTGTTCATGTAATCTTGATCGGTGTCTTATTTCAGGATAACCTTTTTGCCTTGTCTGATCTGTGAGATTTGAATTATATCTTGTTACCTGTATAAGAGAGGCCTTTACTGCCTCAGAATAAGGCATGCTCTTGTGTGGTCCCTTTGCCATACTTTTAAAAGTGGGATGGGAGGGCATCGGGAGCTTAGATAGTAGCCTGAGAATCCACAAAAACCTCTTCTCATCCATAAGACCAAAACTGCCAAACGCTAATATTGGCTGAGTTGGAATGCTTGCCACCATCCGTAGCACCAGTGGGGGCCCTTCATTCTGGTGCAACCAGAAATGGTTGTCCTAAGACTTGTGCTCAAGGAGGCGCTTCCCTCTAATCTTTCTATCATAAGAAGATGAAGGCAGGACCTCTCAGTCTAAGTGACCAAGGGTTTACTCCACAAAGTCCCTAAGTCAACACTGCTGTTCCTTGAAGTATGAGAGCTTTCTCTTGTGGTGGCAGCATCAAGGCAATTTCCACTGGAGAATGACCCTTAGATTTTCTCCACCTTTCCAAGAATTAGCATTAGATGTGTTCCTTCTGGATTTGACAGTCCATTTGGGCAACAGGCTCAAACAGGGACTGCTCAAAGGACTGGAAGCTTCACATCGGTATCATGGAGTTCAACTTCATCTGAGCTGCACGCAAGGCTTTCCATCATATCCATAATATCACTCAAGTGAGGGCTTCACCACTCGACTATCCTTTTTTGAACTTGTTAACCTGGAGAGGGTGTGCATAGGTTTTCTTTCTCTCTTCCAGAATTTGATTAGTCCTTGGCAGAGAGTCACAGAGAACTAGACTAATTTATTAGTAGTTCATCTACCAGGCCCTCCACCACTTTCTCAAAATTCTGTCTGAGCAGGACGAAGGGTGCCCACTGCAGCGGTCGGGCAGAATTTTAATATCAAGGCCTCCTCCCTTTCTCAAAGAGACTTCTGCTGCTACTCCTGTAACTTTTATTGCCAAATGTGGGCTGTTGGACTCATCTCGGTCCTGAAATGCTTTTTCCCATGCTGCAGATGCAGGAAGGCTCGCTCTTTCAGAGAAAGCTTTATAAGTAATGAAAGGGAATTCACATTATCAACTAGGTTAGGCTTTTGGGTTGATGAGTTTGTTGGTCTTCCTCCCCTTCCCATCAGTTCAGACTGTTCTGAGTTACCTGCTGAAACTGAAATAGTCTGGTCCTTTGTTGTAAGTTCCTTACCCTTACTGAAGTCAATTTAGCATCCATCTCAGCCTTAATCTCTAAGATTATTGAGATGTTTCCCTCTACCAGGCAAGTGAGTTATGGGAAATTGAATTTGGTGTTCCACGTTTTCATGGATTCTCCTTCTCCAAAAAAGGTGGCTTTTTTTGTTGTCATCTTCTCCGTTAAAAAATGAGAGAAATTCATAACTCTGTGGATCTTCCTTTGACCTTATTCTTTGAAGACAGACCATCTTTTAATATGCAACCATCATTTTTGCTGAAGGTGGTGTCTTAACGTCAATTTGATTTATGTTTTTCTTAACCTTCCTTTATGCTTCTAAGAAACATGCTTTATTTTGTATTTTTAAAATCAAATTAGTCCCCTTTATATTTGTAGTCCAGACTTTCTCAGAACATACAGATGGTGTGTATCTCTGACAGATCCAGTACTTATCTAGATGGATGCTTTGTGTTTCAGTGTTTGCTATAAAACTTAGGAATTGATACTTCCAACTGAGTATACAGTTTCTGTGGGACTGTTGAGTTACTGAACTGCTATACATCTACCGTTCTTTCCCCAGGCGCTGTGAGCTGCCTCAAGAGCTGCCACAGCACTTGGTAGAGTCAATGTAGAAGTGCTGTTTGCATGAGGAACATCAAGAACCTCTGCTAGGTAATTTATGGCAGGTAATTGTATAAAGTCACACAGTGTGAACAAACGTGGATATTAATTTGAGAGTGAAAAAAGGAAAGAAGACATCCTGAGCTTTATTAGCAGTGTCTTAGATGGTTTCAGATGGTGTCTCTGTGGCTGAGAAAGAATTAAAACCGTTTATGGCATGCTATGTTTTTTATGCCGTTGTGCCAAAGGTGATGACAACAGTGTGAATACATCCTCCACGGTTACTGCAAAAGGAAAAATCTCTGCAGTCTGGAGTGATAAGGTGTAGGTGTACCCTCAGAGCAGAATTATTTATAGACCATGCATCCTAAAGAAGACTAGTGACTAGTAAGTTACATTTCTTCCTCAAAGGACAATCTCTATTCTCTGTTCCACCAGTGAATTACCATTAACGGATAATGGGACAGCAGTGTGTGTCAACAAAGATGGAAGTAAGCTTAGAATAATACACAGTGTTACTGTTTTTTCTTACCGTAAACAAAGGGCCAAAAGAAGATAGTAGCCTCCAATACAGAATTTGCAGAGAACTGGTAACAACAAATATAAAAAACATTTTTATTTCATGATTTGTAACAGGAGACATTAAGATGTTACACAATGTTTTTCTACAGTGTTTTTCAAGTTGCTTTTCAGAGAGAAAAGATGTTTTCTAAATCCTTTTTTGGCAATGCATTGCAAGATTCCTCTATATTGCTTCTGCCTTTAAAATGACAGCATGGGTGACAGTAAATGTCATCAATAGCTTATCCTTGAAAGCGTTCTTTTTCATGTGCTAAACTGTATGTTTGTACATAGGATACATTTGAAAGTGGTGTATTTAGATGCTGATGGTGACAACCTGAAGGCTTCAGCCAGTGCTCCAGGCTTTGGTTTCAGTAGAAGTGTTGAGTTCCTTAAAATAAGTTAGGAAGTCTTCCAGTGTCCATGGAAAGATGTCATCTTAGCACTACCTCATCGGAATACCATTTTCCAGATGGCCGGGACAGGTTTTGCTGAAAGAGATGCCAAAGGATCCAGTTTTACTTTGATTCTTCTATTGCCCTTGAAATTGCCACAGATGCAGCTAAGGATATAGTCTGTCCTTGAGTCGGCAACACAGAGGTCATAGATGCCTGAAGAATTTCCTGGTCTGTAGTTTTGCTGAGACTGATCATCCTGTCATCCTCTCTGCAACTTCTGATGCCTCTTGAATCCTTATGGATGGCCCAAAGATCTGACAACCTTCAGAAAGAACAGTCCCAACATCAAACTTTTTCCTAGTACGTAAACCCATGCTTACATCTCCAGCTTATTTTCAACTGCTTTCTGTAGTAAGAGCAGATAATCAACCACCTGTGCTCCCTCTCCTAGTTCTAGTCCAAAGTCAGCGTGTTTCAGCTCCATTGAGTACTTATTTTAGGGCTTCTGCTACAGGTCAGTTCTACAAGCAGAGAAATTGTAGGCACAAATGTAGTACAGCTAATTATACAGCTGACTTTCTCCTTAATAAAGCTGAACCATCACTGCCTGAAGCAGCCAGATGTACCTTACAATTTAGTGCAGTTTCAACAAATGTAGTGTCTCAGAAACATAGTTACCCGCTCAGGACACTGCTTGGATGAGACACTTAAATACAAGCTATTTATCATACTACATTTTGGCTTTTTATAACGGTGATTTCAATTTTCTTTCATACATTGTAGATAATTATATTTAATTCTTCTTGGTTTACACTTTTTTTCACCAGACCTTGCTATTTCCTATTTTATTTCTCCCTCCTTTCATTGTTAACTTTTTTACTCTTGAAAACCATGTCTTAAAAAGAAATGTACGTTTCTCATCAAGGATGCTTCACAGGGTTTTCACTTTAAAAGCAGTTCCTGCCTTCTGAAAAGGAAAGTGTTTACTGCATCATCATCTTCTTTTTAAATCACTGAAACAAAATATTAAAAAGAAGATCTTCTTTAAATATCTGGAAGAACTACAAAAGCAAGGCAGCAATGCGTTCCTTGAGGAGTCAGGAAGGATAAGTATTCACCAGAACAAATGAGGGCATGTCTTTCATCTGCTTTATTTGTACGGTGATTGGACTTAAGGTAAAATACGGTGTCTGGAAAAAACCCCAACCTTTGCCTTGGAGATACTTCTGTGGAGATTCCTGCCAGCATGCCATCCAGAAGGAGAAAAGTTGCATCTGGTGGAAAGGTTCAAGGAACCTCTGCCAAGACTCAGAGAATGTCGTGAAGAGCCTTGGACAAGTGAAGCATCTCTGTGGAGGCAGCCTGCTCAGCACACGTGGCTCGGCTCGTGGCATGAAGGTAAGATTGCAAATCAAATTCTTTTTCACATTTTATAAAGTCATTTCCAATGCTGCTACTCCTCCTCCTGACTGAATTTCTTCTACCAGTCTTACTGATTTTAAAAGAATAGTTTTGAGTGTTTTTTCTCTCCTCTTGCTATGTGAAAGACCCACGTAAATGAGTAAATTAACTACTGGATGATAACAAGAAAACTGATTCTACACAAAGGTTTGTTTTGCATGTAAAACAATACATCAGCACAGTCAGTATAGGTTTGAGGGCTCCTATAACAATTGTAGTATTATGAGTAAAAATTGTTAAAAGAAACTTAGTTTTGTGTAACTGAGTTACCCACTGACAACTTTTTTAAACAACATCTGAAGATACTGTGGTCTGTATTTTTTTTATTGACTGATGTTTTATGCTTTATTTTTCCTTCCCTGCTTATTCTGAAATTCAGGAAAATGCAGTTTTCTTTACAAAGCTTGTTGAAAAGGAATCTCATTTAAAATTACATTATTCTTCCTGAACATCCTTATTTGTACTTGGCAAGTTAAACATGATTACGTTGGGAGTCTTTGTCCTTGCAGATTAATTTGCACCATTTGTGTCTCTTATATCCATAGGACCTTTGGATTGAAAGGATACTACCTTCTCACTGAGTCTACTTGTGTGTTCTCAGTGCAGACAGGCAGCATCAAGACCCAGCTTATAAGCACCTGGGTTTTTGATGGTCTTTCTTTGTAGAAGGCTCTTCCAGAATATCACTGATGTAAGGTTTAGGGACCTGTTTTTAATTTCTAACCAAAGCAGTTCTTCATAACAGCTAGTTCTAATACTCCATTTTTGATTTAAATAGTTCTCTTTGGTCACTGATGCTTGTACATCAAATTCCAGATGAGATCTGACCCATCTTTATATAGTGGTATTTTTACTTCTATATCTTTGGAAAATTTCTTGTCTGTCACATCACAGGATCCCATTTACCTCTCATGCCTGAGGCGCACTGGTGGCTTAAGAGTCATTCAGTGAATTACTAGTATGCTCAGTTCTTTCTCAGTCAATTAAAACTGATGAACTCCAAAGTTACGGTGGACCTTTTTTCTGTCCCCAGGGTAGAATTCATCTTGCTTGACTTTAGTTGTCTAAATGCTGGGTATCAGGTATAAATCACCTGAACACTCTCTCCAGTCACTGCAGGAAGAGAAAGGCATCTCCAGGGGTGCATTCAAAGATGTTTGGGATAAGTCACCTCCTGGATATGCTTTTTTCTCTCTTTCTGTTGACAATATAGAGAGGCCAGATGACCAGCGCAGTCTCAGTGATGAACATAGGGAGATGAATACTACCCCTGCCTCATTTGTCACTGTGCTGTTTTGAATTTTATTTCACATCAGTTAGTAGTTGTCAAGGTCATCTACTCTCACTTTCGCTAGTGACACTGAATTGATGATGCCTCCCATCTTTGAGTCAATTAAGTGCCTTGAAAGGCATGAGGCACATTGTTTCTCTAAAATAAATTCATTCCAATCAATTATTGTATGGCTATTTCCAGTATCATTTTGAGGATGTTATTTAGCCAGTTAGACCACATATCCCAGCTTTTTAGACTTTTTCCTCACCTAATTGTTTGCCTTGTTCGCCCCCGCATTTCTTAATATTTTGCTTACAAAGTTTTAATATGCTGTGAGAATTTATAGGAAAGTTTTGTCAAAGTTCCTGTGACTGGATAAATTTATGCGGCTGCTTTTCGTATTCTTCATGCTGAGTAATTCTGAACTTGTTTTTTTTCTTTTGTTTGATCTTTCTGCTGATTTAAGACTGAACAGAATATGCATTCCACCAAAGGTGCTTAACGACGAAGCCACAGCTCCATTTAACAGCGAACAGTAAGGAACAGTTCCAGAACTCCTAGTAATGTGAAAGGTTTACTTTGAGTTGCTAGGGCTGAATATCACTTCCTTAAATGCATTTGAGGTTCTTGAATCTCATAAATTTCTTTTACTGGATATTTAGTGGAATATGGTTAGTGAAACAGGAAAATTTAGGATTCATTTAAACAACTGGAGAAGTTTCTGTTAGAGATATTGAAATGTGAGCTAGTCATGCTGGGCTCCCTTCAAACTGGAGAGAAGTGGGCACTACTAGATGTTACATCACTTGAAAGTAAACATCGAAAACAGGTAAGTGGATTCACATCTTGGAAATGCCCATTTCTCTCTGATGAATTACTAAGGGAGCCATGGATAACCAGCTCAAATGTTCATGCTTCACTTGTAGATGTTTAAAGTTGTATTTTCTTAATGCCAGCAAATGAAAGAACTCAACTGGGAAATTATAAGGGTATTGAAATTTATTGATTCAGAAGTTCTGTGAAGCTTTTAATATGTTTCTGTTTTTTTAACATCTATCATTATTTTCATGGTGTTTTCCATTCCTACTTTTATGACGTGGTATCCCATCAGCCCTTCTGCAAAGCATAATCAAGCCAGTAGAGGACAGCACGGATGAATAACATTGATAGTACTCTACCACTTGGTATTGATTTTATTTTGTCACCATCATGCCTGTACTCATTTGAGTTGGGATGTAGCAGCCTTCTCAGTCTCTCTGAGTGAGCACCAGCACTGTCTGCCAGAGCCCCTCGTACACCTACAACGCACTGCCTCCCTAAGCACATCCTACCGTTGGCGCGGGAGGTAGAGCAATGAGATTCAGTAGCCTGAAAGGGAGTGTTTAGGTTCTGTATAAATCTCAACATTTTATTTAGCAGCAAAGCTAAATAGGAGTCATTAACAGCACTTCATGATTGTTCACAGTTTATCAATAGATCTTTTTGAATCCTCATTAGTGTTTGTATAGAAATTACATAAATTGCATTTTGCAAAATTTAGAGTGGGCAGGATTCCTAACTACGTCTTTTCTCATATTTCTAAATCCCGGATCAAGTAAATTGTAGATCAGTATTAGCAAATAATACCAGTAATAAATAGTAGAAAAAAGGCAGATGGATAACGTGAAACATTATTTCAGGAATAATGTCATAGTTTTAAATGAGAAGTCAAAAGACTATTTCCCTTTTCTTAGGCATATGCCATGCTTTTCTTTAGAACATATGTTGATAATTTGGCAGAGGTTCACAAAACCTTCACGTAGTTCTTACATTCTGATTCAAAGGCTGAGGTTTTGTACAAACGAATCTCACAATCTCAGATGGGCCATTTTATGGGATTGTAACAGCTGTTTGTTTACATTTATTGTTCAGGATGCACATCAATTTCCATGAAACTACTCACGTTGCATATTCACAGCTTTCATTAAATCTCTTTCTCAGTTCAAAATGACCAAGTATGGTATCTACCTGAAGGTTAAACTTTTTTAAAAGCTGTGAGTTTGTTGACAAAGAGCAAAGTACATTTTGATGGTTTTAAGATATTCTGCCAGCACTTCAGAAAAGAACTACATCAAAAGCAATCTAGACACGTTCACTCTTTGCTTTGAATGTGCATCATCAGTGATGTCAGCGGGACTCTAGTAAATCGGTTGTTAATTAACTTATGTCCCTTCTTTTGGCGCTGCAGAATAAAAGCACAAAATGTTGTAGGAGCAACCTGGAGAGCAAACATTACTTTGTTTGTTTCTTTATTAATAATTTATCTAGAAATTTTAAAGTTATCAAATTCTCCCAATCTGTGGCAACATTTCTAGGACCGGACCCCATCAATCTTGCTCCATCCGGATCATTATGATACAAGAGTTACTGTAAGGCTTGCTCCTGCAAACATTTCTTGACAAAGCACGAGTTCAGTTTTGGCTGGCAGCTGAGAGTGACAGCGTGCTTTTGAATTATACCTTTGCAAACAGAAAACAGAGAGGCTGCAAACCTAAAATGAAATTAACTTGAATTCTTTAAGGTTGTTTCATGAGCTCTCCCGCAAAGAGACAACTGGAGCATAACAGTGGTTCTTATATGAAGATCAGAAAGTAAAGCAGACCCTAAAAAACCCAACCCTGAACCCCCTTATTATTCTTTTCAAATTTAGACGAAAGCTGTATGGAACAAATACTGAAAACCAGGCATCATTTCAACATTCTTAGTTTATTAAGGCCAGTTTCTTTGTGTGTGAATGATTGTTCATTTAATTTAAAACAATGGCCACCACTTGCCTGTTGAGATTTCCCCATTTGCTCATTTCACTTAGTGAAAAGTGTTGAAGAGTCAGAACCAAGATTTGGGTTACACCAGGAAAAAGCAGAAGCTTTTTGAACTTCTTGTGTTCTCCAAGGGGAAAACTAGAGAATGCTGTGAGCCATCCTAGAAATGGCAACAAGTCGAATTTCTTTGACAGGGAAAAGAGTAGAATCCCATTCTGTACAGCCGTATCCGATTACTGCCGCCTTCTTGTATCTTTTCTTTCTAAATGTCCTGCTTAACATGCCATCCCGCTGCCTGTGCATTGAACAAGAGTTCTGCAGAAATCAGGCATGTGGGAAAGGCCAATATAAATTTTGCAGAGGCAGGCAGATTTAATTTTGAAATGTCCTAAATTTTGAGTGCTTGACTTAGGAACTTCCCTGTTTTTTAAATTCATTTTTTAAGCAATTTTCTAGAGTTAAAAAACCCCAACAAATTCCTTTATATGCTGTATTGATATTCAGATGGATTTTGTACCTGGTCCTCCTGGATAGTTGTTCTACAACCTCACTTATTCCATAGCCAGATACTTCATTTTTATTTCCAGATTAAAATAATACTCATCTTTTTTGCAACCGGGGCCTTTTAAGCAGTTCTCTTCAACGTCTGATAGCATCTTCCCACTTCATATCGAGTGAGGTTCCCTCTGGTTTTCTTTAGTTAAATTCAACAAGCTCTTTTAACATTTTGATATAGGAGATTCTTCAGAATCTACTTAATCAGGCCATTAATAGTCATCTATCTCTACTGACAGTACCTCATATGTGCATAATATGATCTCATTTACACTTTTCAGTATCAGCATATCAGTAGCTCCTAATCATTCTGGCATTGATTAGTGCCAGCAGTTAAGTTTGTTACCATTATCTGTTGAGACTGCACGTTTATCCTGCTTCTATTACTTCTAGTCCCTAAGGACATCTGATATTTCCAAAATTTTATCCGGATCTTCCTTGCTAAAAAAAAAAAAACAACAAACCAAACAAAACAGGAAAAAAAACCCAACAAAATATCTCTGCTATAAAAAAGTTGTTGAATCCATATTGAGTATCTCACAAGTAAGTTCACTTACTGTAAAGAACTGAAGAGTGAAAATTTCTCTTAATGAAAAGTTTTGAAGAGTTACGTGTTTCTCAGCATGGCTGTATCACTGAATGCATGTTTAATTTAGCTGACCAAGATATTTTTACAGTTTTCTAAATTTCTTTTGGAAACACTGGAGACTTGCAGTAGAATAAAAGACAGAGGAAGTAACAATCAATATAATTTTCTACTGTGAAAATGGGGCATAGAACTCCTGTGTTGAAAGCAGTGCTCATACAAAGCAATGGATGTCACAGGAAGTTCTCCCCCAGTCACATGAGCTTGTCACTCAAAATACGTATGCTACAGACTAAGAGGTATTATGCCTTCTGAACCCCACAAAGGAGAGCTCAGACTGTGGCCTTGCTTCTGCAATGCCTGAGATGCAAAGTCACGGTATCACTCAGGTTGGAAGGTCAAGTTGATCTGGGACCAGCTGATTTTTTAGTATCTCCAAGGATGAAGATTTCACAGCCTCTCTGGGCAACCTGTTTCCGTGTCGCACCACCCCAAGGTGAAATAGGTTGTCCTGTCTCTAATCAGAATTCCCCACATTCCAGCTTGTACCCATTGCCTCTCATCCTATCATTGTGAACCTTTGGAAAGGGTCTGGCTCCACCACCTCTGTAACCTCCCAGTAGGTGGTTGGAGACAGCAGCAATATCCCTTTGTCTTTTCTTCAGGCTGAACCAGCCCAGTTCTCTCATCCTCTCCCCTTCCATCCTGTGTGCTGTCCCTCTAACCATCCTGGTGGCTCTCCGGGATGCACTCCAGCATGTCGGTGTCTTTCTTGTACTGGGGAGCTCAAAGCTGGCCACAGCACCCCAGAAGGGGTCTCACGAGTGCTGAGCAGAGGAGGAGGGGAACACTTGTCTTGGCTTGCTGGCCACTCTTGCTAATGCAGCCCAGGATGCTGTTCACGTTCAACTTGTTGCCTACCAGCTCCCCTTTGCTACAAAGCTGTCTTCCAGCCAGTTGTCCCCCAGCCTGTACTGGTACCTAGGGTTATTCCTCCCCAGCTACAGGACTTTGCCTCTGTACAGGACCCCAGTGCACAGAGCAAGTGAATCTGCTGCTCTTAGCCCAGAGATGCTGTTGTTCCCGAAAGCCTAGGGGTTTCATGTATCCTTGTAGAACAGTTCACAGAGTATATGAGCACTTTTAGTTAACAACCTGGTTAATATTTGTAGCCGATGTTCATATTTACATTCTTTTTAATTTTTTGTATCATTTTTCAGTTTTGGCTTGGAAGGCTTTATCTGGAAGGTTTTATCTTGGAAGATTTTATTTGAGACAGGGTCTTATATTAAGACTGGGCTGAACTTCCAGAATGTCTCATCAGCCTGTAGAAAGGATCTTATTATGAGGGATGGGCATCTGGAGCTGTGTGAAGACAGAGCAGATGTCTTGCAATTATCTATGCTAGACCACTCTCCATCGTCTTTGAACAGTCATGGAGAACAGGAGAGGTGCCTGAGGACTGGAGGAAGGCCAACATCACCCCGATCTTCAAAAAAGGCAAGAAGGAGGACCCAGGGAACTACAGACCGGTTAGTCTAACCTCTGTCCCTGGGAAGGTAATGGAGCGATTCATTCTGGATGTCATCTCCAAACACGTTGAGGAACAGGAAGTTATTGGAAGTGGTCAACATGGATTTACCAAGGGTAAATCATGCTTGACCAATCTGATAGCTTTCTATGATGTTATAACTGGTTGGCTGGATGAGGGGAAAGTCGTGGATGTCATCTACCTTGACTTTAGCAAGGCTTTTGACACTGTCTCCCATGACATCCTCATTAGGAATCTGAGGAAGTATGGGCTAGATGAGGTGACAGTGAGGTGGATTGAGAGTTGGCTGCGGGACAAAACTCAGAGGGTTATGATCAGCGGCACAGAGTCTAGTTGGAGGCCTGTAACCAGTGGTGTCCCCCAGGGGTCAATACTTGGTCCAATTTTGTTTAATATATTCATTAATGACCTGGATGAGGGGACAGAGTGTATCCTCAGCAAGTTTGCTGATGATACCAAACTGGGTGGGGTGGCTGACACCTCAGAGGGCCGTGCTGCCATCCAGCGTGACCTGGACAGACTGGAGAGCTGGGCAGAGAAGAACCTGATGAGGTTCAACAAAAGCAAGTGCAAGGTCCTGCACCTGGGGAGGAAGAATGCTAGGTACCAGTACAGGTTAGGGGCGGACCTGCTGGGAAGTAGCTTGGAGGAGAAGGATCTGGGGGTTGTGGTAGACAGTAAATTATCCATGGCCCAGCAATGTGCCCTTGTCGCCAAAAAGGCCAATGGAATCCTGGGCTGCATAGGGAAGAGTGTGGCCAGTAGGTCGAGGGAGGTCATTCTCCCCCTCTACTCTGCACTGGTGAGGCCACAACTGGAATACTGTGTCCAGTTTTGGGCTCCCCAGTTCAAGAGGGACTGGGAACTACTGGAGCGAGTCCAGCGAAGGGCAACTAAGATGATTAAGGGCTTGGAGCATCTGCCTTATGAGGAAAGGCTGAGAGAGCTGGGACTCTTTAGCCTGGAGAAGAGAAGGCTGAGGGGAGACCTTATTATGGCATACAAGTATCTAAAGGGTGGGTTGAAGGAGGATGGAGCCAGGCTCTTTTCAATGGTTCCAAGTAACAGGACGAGGGGCAATGGGCACAAGTTAGAACACAGGAAGTTCCGTTCAAATACACGGAAACAGTTCTTTACGGTGAGGGTGACAGAGCACTGGCACAGGCTGCCCAGGGAGGTTGTGGAGTCCCCTTCCCTGGAGATTTTCAAGACCCGCCTGGATGCAGTCCTGAGTAATGTGCTCTGGGCAATCCTGCTTTAGCAGGGGAGTTGGACTAGATGATCTCTAGAGGTCCCTTCCAACTCTGATGATTCTGTGATCTTAAATTCAGTGTGCCTTTAACAACAGGCATGCCAAACAACTGTGCGAGGTCAGATGAGACAGCCACATAACCGTAAATAAAAGTTGTCGTGACAGAAATATTGATAGTACTTTTAAGCTGGGGACATTTCTGTTTCATAAATGGCAAAGAAATGGAACAATGAAACCTATAAACCAAAACCCCATCAGACATACATGAATAGCTTTCAAGCTATTTCAGTTTTTCAAAGAAAATTAAAGGTGCAGAGTTTAGGCAGTTCTCAAAGAATTGGACTTTGCCTGAAATGTGTCAAAGGCCAGTTGAGCAAGCAAAGATGGGGAAGGAATGGTGACATAGATTAGAAGATACCTGAAATCCCAAGGAGAGAGTTCCCAGAAGTCGAAAAAGATGACTGGTATCGTACTAGCAAAGAAAGCTGGTGTCGCCTTTCATTCTTAAAAATAGCACAGACTGGGAACCTCAGTGAGTGCGCCAGTCCTGGCAAAGCAGAAGCATTGAATACAAAGATGACTTTTTTCAAGCAGATGAAACATTGGCAAAGCTCAAAGGTGGGGAAAAGCAGACAAAACTAGAAAGTAGGATGAGAGGCTCAGACTTGAGGATGAGAACTCAGTGCCATTAGAACCTCTTTGCAACATTGAATTGTGTGACCTGTCCGAGTAGAACAGCCCTTTTTCCAAGCAGAATGGGGAAAAAAGCAACTAGAAATTATTCCAGTATTACATAAAAACTCATGCCATTTTTTCATGAAAAAGTGTGAACTAAGGCTAGGGGATGGGTAGAGGCAGGGACAGGCAATGTGTTCAGATTCAAGGGTCTAGGGGACTTAAAGATCTCTGCTGTATTACAGCGGTGTCACCAGCAAGCATGGGCTGCTGGATGATGATTCTCAGAAAAAAGTATCCTTGAAGAGAGGCAATACTTTTTTTGACCTTTCTTCTCATTAAAAGGTTCCTGATTTCACCAGGAGAAATCAAGTCATTTTACATTAATACCGAGTCTCTGATTTTCATAGCCAAACTCGTAGTTTTAGTTCCCTTATACATTAAATACTTGACCGCGCGGAATTGGGAAGAGACTGCGTGTGCCAATTTTACACAAGAAAAATAGAACTCCTTTACAGTCATGCATTTAAGCAAGGCATGTGTCGGAGCATTAAATGTGTTTTCTTTTTGTCTGCTAGATCAGGTAATATAAATGCTAGATAGCTTCTTATCATAGTCAGTCCACTATCTTTAGATTTCAACTGGGGGGAAAAGAGAGAAACAGTGCAGTTGTTTAGAAGTATTTTTAATATGACCTCAGGTCTTCCAGTAGTGAAAGGAGCAATCAAAGTGAAATCAAATGTTTGAGTACATTTTACTCTTTTCTGCACTTTTATTTACAGCAAGAGAAGAAATGAAATGGAAATGGGAATAAAAGAATGAAAGATAATACAAATTATAAAATGATCAACAAAAAAACCAGCAAGAAATAAATTGTCTTTTATCCAACTTGAAATATTCTATACTCTTTACTGTAAAATTGAATACATATTTCTGTGGATTTCCAAAGTGCATGTGTATGCATATAGTTGCAAATAAGTGTTTCCAAGACTGTGATTTCAAAGGTGTGCTATTCTCCAGTCTCAGTAATTGTGTAGGTCCATTGGGTCCGTTGGACTAAAGAAGGGAGGGAGAAAGAGAGGGAAAAAACACTTCAATGGGAAGTAAAAAGAAAAGTTGATTCTTTACCTAAATATTTGTTTCACTGCTTCCATGACCTACCCAGGTTAGACCTACCCAGTCACAGCAAGGGAAACCATTTACGCTCCATTCTTATTATTTTCTCTATATGCAGCTCACCCTCATGAGTTGCTGCAATATCACTCTCTGACCTCAAAAGGTAGACCTCAAAAGATAAAACCCCGTCAGGTCAATAGAAGAATTTTTAAAGTCACAGTACATGGCAAAGGAATAGTTATAGATGAAAAATTTGCAAATTTGGTTTTGTGAATACTTTTTATTATAGAAGGAAAATTCACTCAAACTGGAAAATACATCTTCTCTATCTCTGACATTTTCAGGTTTGCTACTTAAATCACGACGTGACTTTTAACAAAAAACACACAGAAACTAAGAAAAGTAATGTTTTTAAATTACTTTGGGTTAGGTATGTAAAAAAATATCTCTGGTCATAGAAGATTAGAAGATACAGATGATGTTCTTAAAAGACTCAAAAATCGAAAGTTAAATTGTGTTGCCACTTTCAATTGTCTTTTCTTATTCCACATTGTCTAAAGCTACCCAGGAAAAGTAGATGCTGCCCCAGTTTGAACAGGTTATCATGTAAGCAGCAGCATTTGCACTTGTTAGATGTATCTTGAGTATGCACAAAGTGTGAGGGAGAACAACGGATCATTCTGGAATATTTCCCAATTAATTTTGAAACAAATATTCACCTCTGTTTCTTCTGTACGAACACTCAATCAGTATTTGATAGCCGTATTGGCAGCCTGGTATTTTTAGTGGCTTGGTTACATTAGAGTAGTCTTGTCTCAGTCTGTCACCTTAAGCTTCTCAATTATTTTCAGAGTCTCAGATAAGCTTGACTGAAAGACTTAATCTTTTTGTTCATGTATTCATTAAAGATGGCATCAAAATCAATTCTTCATTAAGAACTGTTGAACAAGGCCAATGCTGCTAGAGAAATGTAACGCTACATCTCTATCCAGTGTGAATCAAATGCTTAATGGGACTATGTTCTGATTGCTAATGTCTCCTTATTAGCAAATGTATGAAAGGAAAATTAATCTTAGTAGACCCTTATGAGGTTAAACAAGCAAATCAGAAGGGGCATATTTATCTTTCTTACAAGAGCTAGAACAACCAAAAGAAAAAGCACAGAAATCACTTAAGGAAAATCCTAGAAATAATATTGTGCATGCAAATTATGAGAGTGATGGGCAGAGTTGAACTTTCTCAAAGCTTATAGCCTTTCAGAAACAGATTTTAGAATCTGTTTCAGTCAGCCTAAATGGAGATCAAATGCAAAGCAAATATTTAATATGAGCCTCTGAATCTCACAATAAAATACAAAAGTTTGGTACAGATTCTTTTAACTGAATTTACCTTTGAAAATGTGGGATGAACTGACTCTGCTTATCCATTTTGTTACTTATTCTACTGCCACTTCTGGACCAAAAAAGCCTCATTCTAAATTCATGGATGCATCTTTTGGCACAGTGAAAGGTAAGGAGAGTTGGTTGTTGCATCTGTCTATTATCAGACAGAACAATGATGGTTTTGCATTGACATTCAGGGTGGCATTTATCAGACAAATACTAATCATTCCACCTTCACTTTATAGGCAACAGAAAAACACGGGGCAATTCTGCAACAGAATTCCTCTCATCCTAATGAAGATATCTAAAAGAAGCCAGAGTATTTGTTATTTGCGCCCAGGAAGTGCTGGGGTTTTTCTCCACTGACTCTAAATAAGAGTTGTGTAGGGGGTCAGGGAAGCCAGTGCAGTTATAGAAGTCTAGTTTGTAAATGTGTAAATGTTGATGAGATGCATCCTACCATTAATGTCAGTTCACTTCTCATTTCCAGGAGCTTCTTTGCTTTATAGCCCAAATTTATTTGACTGGGCACATCCTGAAATATTTGGCTGCAGCCCAGGTTTTGGAGAATTTTCAGATCTAGGAAGACAAGGAAAAACCTTAGTTACATTTAACAGCAGATATTTTTTTTTTTTTTGGATGACTTTAAAAGGAGAGGAACTGTGAAAATCAAACAAAAGAAAACAAGAAAGCAGGATTCATGAGTAAAGTTTTCACTGTTGTTACAGACCATTGTACAGGTGTTACTTCCTGTGTTCAGCTTATATTACATATTTGAGGTTAAGGCCTGAGGTTACATAAACTTAAACATAGTTAGATACTACCCTTGGATACTTCTACTGACTTCAAGAACTCAATGTAATCCTCTGATTTCAGTGCCTCCACCTCTTTCTGTTCTCATTCTTCCAGCAGCATTTCAGCTCCAATATTTGAGTGCCCTGGCATGAGTTCCTAAGGTCCATTGCAGTAGAAAATCACTAAGTACTCTCCAACCCATTCTCTAATATTTTAGTCAGAAGTGGTGTCCATCATTAGCTGTGCTAGACACCTCATCACAGGTCTTTATTAGTGAAAGTTGTGACAAAAAGAAGCACTCTTGGCTTTCCAGCCATTACCTACCAATAGCTTTCCCTCTGTGTGAGACACAATCCGGTATTGTCCTGCTCTACACATTACCAACGTCCTCATGGAAACATTTCTTGTCAGCCTTGGTATTATCTTGCTTACCGAACGTCATTTAGTGTGAACATCAGCAGCTTCATAACACAACTGTTTGCCTCCACCAAGCCCAGCTCTGCCACACATGCTTTCCCTGCATGTTCCTCTTCGGCAGTATTGTCTCAGTTAGTTAGGTGGAGGGCTTTTGTCTAAGTCCAGACCTTTCAGGTGGAAGACCCTTGCTGCTCTGGTTTGTTCGGTTCTTTAGATGTATCTAACACTGGAAAAATGTTTCCGTCCACTCCGCCCTGGTGGCTGTTATTCAGAGCACTATTCTTTGTGTGGCCTGCCCCAATGCTCTCTGACAGGTGTGAACATCAGGAACCCAACCGAGAATAAAAGTGGTAGTATATTCTCACCCTCGTGGAAAGAAAAAAAAATGAAACAACCGAAGAATGTAATTAATTCTCACTTAAATGAAAGCAAAGAGAAACGCCATCTTCAGGGATTGCCTTAAAAGTTTGAAATAATAGGAGTAACCATATTAAAAGTGGCTTTCAAGAGTGAATTCCAGAGAGAGGAAAAAAATCTTTTTTAACATGTAGCAGCTGAACATGTTTGCTAATATTGACTGATATTGCGAAAGGAGGACATGGATGATCAAAAAAACTAGCCCTACATGCATTTCTAGGTCAAGAGCAACATTCTAAATTCTATTTGCAAAGTCCCAGGTAGCCAAGGAAAACTGTGGAGCCCCGATGTCACCAAGACAGTCACCTAATGCCACCTAATTAGGAGGATGCCACAGTTTGCATCAGCTCCCTTGACCCATGATTTTGAGGGGCATGCTGAATGAGAACCATCTAGAGACTGTTTGTATACAAAGGTGTTGAAACCACCTGGCTAGAAAAAGCAATTGTCCTGGTTCCTATTGCTGCCATCTACGTTTCGTAATAGCTGAAGGTCACCAACTGGGAACTGAATTAACAAGAAAAAAAAAAAAAAAAAAAACCTCAAGCAAATAACCCTGCAAAAAGGAAGATCTTAGTCCTGTCCTATCCTCTGGTTGCTAGCTTGATTAGGCGGGACAGCCCTATTTCAGCAAATTTGTTCATATCTTAATATAAGAGAACGTGTTCAGAAAGTCATTGTAAGAAGCAAGAGACTTAGGACAGGGATCATTAGCCCCAGGCCCCAGGTTTCTCATTACTCTCATGAGGTCTTTCTGGTGGTTGATCTGGGAGTAAGAAACAACTCTCCTGTGGAAACACTCAGCAAGAAAAATTTTGACCTCAGTGTATCTCTCTGCTGCAGCCACAGGCAAGTTACCCACATCTCACCGATGTTTTATCGAAAACAGGGCGTGCGTTTTACACCACCAACAGAGGCAGAAAGCGCAGAGCCCAGGCTCTTCGGAAACTCTGCTATTGATTACAGAAGCGCAGGACTTCACCTTTAATCTCTATCTGCTTTTAAGCATGTCTCTGGCAATGAGTGTACTGTGTCATATCTGAAGTTTGAAAAGCTGCTGAGAATCCTAGTATGTGGTTGTCATAAATACATTTGAAATTCAAATTTCAGTTGAATAACTGATATAGAAAAAATGTATTCTTCTGCAGTGCATTGTGTGGCAGTAATAATGTGACAAATTTCAAGTTACAAAGGGTAAACATTTTTGCTTGAGAACTCTGAGGAAGTGCTTGTATTTTGTAACAGTGAAAGTGTTTCTTTTACCACTGTCTGACTTGGAAGCAGTGAATGGAATTTGTTCAAAATATTCTGGGTAAAAGTTGGATCTGAGCAGATACCAAACTCTGAAAGTGCATCTCTCGTAACCTAGAGGTAGTCCTGAAACCGATTCTTTCACAACCTGCCCTCCAGCTTTCTCCAACCAGGTCAAATGTTAATTATTTTAAAGCTGCGTGGTGGCATACCAGGGAAGAGCATGAGTGTGTGCACATGGCAGGAGCTTGTTATCGGAGATACCAGGATAGGAAGCCAAATCCTCAAATACTGTTGGTGTCCATTCCTGATTTTGCCACTGACTGATTGTATGATCTTGAATAACTCATTTAATCATAACAAGTTAGAAAGCTTTTAGGGATTTTAAGGATTGATAGGTAAAGGCTTTTCATATTGCTTCGAAGGAAATTTTCAGTCGGTGCATCCACATCCAAACTGGAGTCTCATCAGGGATTTGGCAATGCCAGATGAGATGCGTGTGAAGGAAAGCAATGCTAAATAAATAGTTCTGCAACGAATCCACATTCAGTTATGCTGGATTATTTCCTTATTCTAGGGAGCCAACCTTTTATTACAAAAGTACAACATATAAGTGATGTCATTTTATTTCCTGAAAAATTCTTTCAAATGCCAAGAAAGAAAAACTATTTGTGTACTGAAAATGGATGTGGGAAAATACTTTATTCTGAAGAGACATTTTAAGCAATGCGAAAGAAAAAGGGAAGAATTATTTTCTTCGAGTTGCATTTAATTTCCCACAGAATACCTTGTAGACAAATGACTGGGGCCATAACCTTGATTGTTCAAAACTATTAAGCAAATTAATCTGTGAATTTATTTAGAAGTACATCAGGTTCTCTCTTACAGTACTGGGCTTTGAAAGTTCACAGTAGGTTTCACATGAGAAGCATGAGACTGATGCTGGCAGTCAGTTTATTTGCTTAGGTTGGAACAGGAGCAAGAAGAGAAACACTGCAAATGTTTACACTGCATAAAATAATTTAATCACATCCATTAAGTCTGTAAGACTGGATCAAATCACAGAAGCCTGTAGCGTTGGTGAATTGCTAGTTATTCTCTGCAGAATTATGGGGAAACATTAATGACTAACATTTTATTAATGCTGTTAATATAATAATTTAAAAAATTTAAAGGTCAATAATAATTACTGCCTGTAACACCTAGAGGGAAATTAGTTTAAATTGTTTTGTGTGATTCACGCTTTTTTCATTCAAGTTCTCAATTTACTGTAAAATCTGTACAGGTATAAAAGCTGTGGGGGGATCATTTAATACATCAGCAGAGCATCTCAGATAGGAATTTATACAGTAAAACCATCTTAGCATGCATTCCCTGAGAGACTGCACTGCTCGCTCAGCCTGGGGAGTGCAGACAATTCAGTAGGTGGCCTCACACCTGGCCAAGAAAGGAGCTTTACGGGCAAATCCATGTCCTTCACTGTTTCATCTTTTAGAACTGTCAGTCCCATTATGCTGAATTTTTCTGCTGTTAAAATGACACTCTTAAAAAATACTATTTTGTGAAAATCACTTAATTCTGACCTTTGAAAGCACACATCCTCTCCTTCCTGAGATGCTGGGGCTTTTTGGTTTTATTTTTTTTCCTTTGGTGTAATTGTGACCAGAGTTACATTGAACAAAAACAAACACAAACAAACAAACACAAAAAACCCCCCAAACCCCAAACCCCAAAACACAGAAAGAACAAGACACACAACATCTTTCCCCCCCACTCCCTCATACCTTTTTCCTTGGAGGAATAGAAAGAATCAGAAGAGATACATTTTGCTATGGAGATGGGAGGGTGTGAAGGTATGTTTTTCATATGAAGGTATGAAATTCAAAGAAGCGTCCATGCTTTCTTTGCTCTAACAGTAAAAACAAGCAGAGGCATGCAGCAGTATGTATAAGACTCAGTATTTGTAAAGTAGTAAATTCATTGTCTACACCATCTCAAAACAATTTGTGAATAAGGGTAAAATTCTCTAAATAATTCTGCTAAGAAAAGCATTCAGGTTTAGAAACGCCAAGCACCATTGACTGCGAAGAAAGCAGACTTGTCTTTATATTTTGTAGTTCAGTGGTCAGAGACACCAGGAGGTGAAATTCAGATTCATTGTTTCTTGTGTTTTCGATGATTTTGAACCCACTTTGGGTATAATCACAATATGCGTCCCACTATCGCTCCTGTGACAGCAGTTTTATTTTACACTGCATGCTTGAATAGGAATCTCTAGCATAGCGGATGGGACATTACATCAGCTCCATCCATATGTAACAGCTTCATTTACAAGATGAATTTGTTCTGTTTCCATGTATTGTCCCCCTCTCGAGTCCCATAGGATATGTTCCTTGGACAAAATACCCTAGATGAATAGCATTCTGGAATACTGCGTTCTTCTCTCACTTTATCAACGTTCATAAAGCTGCTTGGGTCATCTGAAAACATTTTGGGTATAGATAAGGGCACGCGTGAGGGCTTCAGATGCAGTATTACAGAGCTGGAAAGAACCTAAGTTAGTTTTCAGAGCTCAGTTGCAATTTGTTGGATCTGATACTAATAAATATGTGGAAACTTGCGAGAGAATCAAGCTAGACATTCATCAGCATGTTGTTACCTCCAAGAAGAGATTTGGATTCCACAGAGGAGCAGTGGGCATTCTGCGTTTGTGTCTCCCTGAGTCCATTTGAAAAATCATGGGTTATAGGTAAAATTTGCAACCATTTTTTCTGCTTATCTTGCAATTTGAGCCACAAAGTAGTAGCTAATTTTTAACTTGCTACAATAAATAAGCTCGCTGACTAATTTTGCTTTTAACGATCCCTTTCGGCTCTCAGAAACAGGCATTTGACCTGCTGGATCTCTGTGACTGGAGAAGGTTAATAGTACCGGCAAGTTTAAAGGGATTAATTGTGTAGGGCTTTGAGCTATGTTGTGGTCTGAGCAAGTGGTCTGCAAGTCATTCCTGAGAATTAGAGATAATAGCTTTTTCTTGAAACCTAGGAATGGAGTTTTCAGCAGGGTTTCTCTGTCCATTTTTGGTTCCCCTTTTTTCTACATGTATCTTAAGACAGTCTCTTTTCTTTTCTTTTCTTTTTTTTTTTTTTCATTCCTTCCTCAGTCTCTGCATTGCTTCATGGGTAACAGAATTACTTTAATATTACTCTTCTTTTGTTAAACATGATGTGAATTGAGTACTACTTGAATCTGAAATGACCTTTGAAGAATAACAAGCCAGTAGGTTTGAAATGGGCCTAAAAGGATCCTCCTGGATATGATCCAGAGTTTTATCATCTGAATCCTAAACACTGCTTCTTTTACAGTGCCAGAACATCGTAGAATTACAATGAGGTAAAAAGTAATTGGGCCATTCTAATCTGACTGTGGTATGATCATATACATAAAAATAAAATGTAAATATTTGCATAAAATAAAAAATAAGTAAGACAATACAGCGCCAAAACTGCCTTTGGAAAACCAATGAAGAACTTATCCATTTTCCCAACAAACTAAATTAAGCTACTCCCAGCAATAAAATTGGATTCACATTTTTATATCTTAATCTGAGGCTACTTCCAGGTATGGGCCTTAGGGCTGCCTGCAAAATAACAAAAAGCAATAATATTTTGTTCCTATGTATTCCAGAGGCTTTTGAAGGCTTTATGAATGTTCATTTTAATAATATTATGATGTTTTTGACAAGGGTAAAAATAGAAATAAAAGCTGCGTTCCCTTCTTGGTAGGTCCCTCATCGCGTCTCAGAGTTCATGCCTAGCTTCTGTATACTTCATCTCTATAGGGGTGGGCCAAGTGGCAACTATATAGTCTTTGTCCAGTGCCCTTTTGCTGAGCAGTCCGGTGACTGGAGGCAGAGTAAACAGGTTGTGCAGGAGAAGGGATGCATCACCTTCCCCTGATTTTAAGGATATTGGGGAAAATAAAGTAATATTGTTTGGAGCTACAACTCTTCTTCAGTGCCCCAAGGATTATTCTGTTTTTCAAGGGAGAAAAAACTTGAAGAAAAGCAAGGAGATTTATAAAGCTGCATGGTGGCAGTCATTTTCAACTCCTCCTTCAGCATCTACAAAAAGCTGGGACCAAGCCCTCCTATAGAAAGGCAAGGCACGTACCAGCCTCAGCTGAAACACTAAAAGAAAACAGGCATGTTTCCTTCTTGGGAGAACACAGTGCACTCCCCCTAACGAGACAATTGTTCTGTCCATGTCCATTTGTGGTACTGTTGCCTTCGATTTCTTTTCTATAGGGAGGAGTGATTTAAAGAGTTTAGCTAGACCACAGAACCTTTTGCATGAAATTCCAGAGTTACTCCAGAGGAAAATCATGAAATCCAGGTCAAGATATCTGTGTATTATTCTACTGATGCTTCAAAGGTTTCTTTGACATATTTATGGATCTCAAAAGTTTGACCATGAAACTACATGATTTAAAATTTTTAGTTTTGTAGTTGGATGTGGCCGAGCTAGTATGTTTTTATAATTTAATGTCTTCACATTTAAGTGAAAGGAACTAAGATATCAATTTACAGATCATGTCCATAATGTACAACTTTTGTACTACAAATAAGGGGGGAAAGTAGCCTTGTCCCATAGACCTTGCAGTCAAGGATTTAGCTCTGAAACTGTGAAAAGGGACAAATATTACTGAAAGATTACATCAGGTTGCAATGTATTTATTTAATGAAAAACGATTGCATATTGCCTTGCTTCTCTGTCCCTCTTCTGGAGAGCTACTGAAATGGAATACGCATGCAGCTATGACGAGACCCAGATTAGAATATAGAGCACCAGGCTATGTGAAGGGAAAGTGATAAACATGGAGGAAAAGACATGTACAGTGTGAAACGGAAGAATAATTGGGAATATGAAGACATATACAAAATATTTAGAGTGGCTGTTAGAACGCCCCAATTTTCCCAAGGCAATTAAAGCCTGACTGCTGTTACTCAGCTGTACTTGTGACCATTTCCAACCTCCTTACTTGCAGTAAGGTTCCTCATGGAATAACATACAATGTGTTTTCTTTTAAATTAAAATAGGGGTTAGTTCATCCCTTTTACAAGAATGTTTAAGCCAAACAGTAAGAATACTTGGGCTGGAAAGTATAAAGTCACCTTCCACTGAAGAAAACCATGTCTAGTTTATTTTTGTTCTGATCATTAAAAACAGGATAAAGAATGACAAACTGAGACTAGTTTTTGGAACTGTGTAAGACCTGATGGCAGGAAGTGAAATTTTGTTGTACCCAAGCAGTTACACTCAGGTGTAGAGAAAAGAAAATCAGTCCCTTTGTCTGTAGGCTTACTATATTTTATATATTTACTTATTTTCAGCACTGGGTGAAATCCAGAATTTTTATACCTACAGAAAACAAACCAGTCTTAGCAGCAGGTTTGTTTTGCCCTAATGGGTTTTGGTTTGCCGGACAGAAATGTCTGATTTTTTTTGTACTGGACAAGCGTGTAGGCAACAAATAAATATTAAGGAGTTCTCCCCCAGTCCCCATCATCACCTTGGGAGTACTGTAGTTTAGTGTGGTGCTCATTAGAGGTGCTTATTATTTAAATAATTCTGAAGCACCTGTCACTGACAAAGCACTTACGTGCAGAACATTAATTCTATAACTAGAAAATCTAAATTAATGGACCAATTCTAAGTCCTTGGCACAGAGACCCTTTCGTGCTGCACAGGTGATTGATTGGAACTGTTGGGAATGGGTAAAAGATTCCTAATGAAGTGTAAAACAGTGGCAAAAAGGTTTCCCTCGTAAGCAGAGAGACTCCTTTAGGTGCTTTTAGACCAAGAATCATTTCAAGTGGTGACAAGGAAGCTCTCTACTTTTCAGGCTGCTGGGAAAGGTTATTTTGCCTTTCGTACATGTTAGGCTTGTCATGGCTTCACTTTTGTTGCCATTATGTTTTGACAGGTAGGGAGGAGTCAAGACACAGGAATACCAAGGTTTTGCTGCCTTGAAGGAATATTTTTATGTTATGATTTGATGTGAAAACTACTTAGAATTTTGACAAATTATGAGTTTCTAGTGCAGGTTAATACTTATCAGAGGAAACAGTTTCTGAAAAAAGAAAGGGGTGCTTCCTCTCAGGTATCCTGCAGATCCAACTCTTGGATCTTGCCTCCAAAAGCAATCTGCACTTTTTCATAATCATAGAAACTTGTATGTTTTAAGGGACCTTTGTGGGTCATCTAGTCCAGTCTCTTTTTCAAAGTAGATCAAATTAGACTGAGTAGCTCACGGTCTTGTTGAGTTTTGAGTATCTCCAAGGATGAAGATTTCACAGCCTCTCTGGGCAACCTGTTTCCGTGTCGCTCCACCCCAAGGTGAAATAGGTTGTCCTGTCTCTAATCAGAATTCCCCACATTCCAGCTTGTACCCACTGCCTCTCATCCTATCATTGTGTACCTTTGAAAAGAGTCTGGCTCCACCACCTCTGTAACCTCCCAGTAGGTGGTTGGAGACAGCAGCAATATCCCTTTGTCTTTTCTTCAGGCTGAACCAGCCCAGTTCTCTCATCCTCTCCCCTTCCATCCTGTGTGCTGTCCCTCTAACCATCCTAGTGGTTCTCAGCTGGATGCACTCCAGCATGTCAGTGTCTTTCTTGTACTGGGGAGCTCAAAGCTGGCCACAGCACCCCAGAAGGGATCTCACGAGTGCTGAGCAGAGGAGGAGGGGAACACTTGTCTTGGCTTGCTGGCCACTCTTGCTAATGCAGTCCAGGATGCCGTTGGCTGCCTTTGCCACAGGTGCATTCCTTGCTCATATTTAACTTGTCCACCAGGAACCCTAGGTCCTCTTCTGCAAAGCTGTTGTAGCTGGTCAATTCCCAGCATGTACTGGTGGCCAGGCTTATTGCTCTCCAGATGCTGGCCATTTGCCTCTGTTGAGGTTCATGAGGTTCCTGGTGGCCCATTTCGACAGCCTGTTGAGGTTCCTTAGAAGAGCAGGCCTGCCCTCCAGTATATCAACTACTCTTCCCAATTTTGTATTGTTCATAAACATCCTGAGTGTGCACGTCTGCGCTATTGTTCCGGTTATTATTAAAGAAATTAAAGAGTATTAGCTCTTGTATTGATCCCTCAGGCATGCAGCAGGTAACGAGCTGCCAGTTTAACTTTGTACAGTTGACCACAATGCTCTGAGCCTGATGAGCAAGCCAATATTCCACCCACCTTATCATCCATCTTAGTAGTACACACCTCGCTATTTTGGTTATAAGGATACTGTGGATGACTGTGTCAAAAGCATTTTACTTTCTAGAAATGTTTACATTTGACTATTTGAATTTTCTGTTCTACCTCTCCACTCTCTTCACTCTTCTTTCTGTGTAGAGCAATCCCTTTTAACACTGAAAATGAACTGTCTATCAGATTATTGACAGTAAACAGAAATACCTAATTTTGCCCTTGGTTTCCTTGAGAGTCAGTGGCTATAGGCACTTCCAGAGGTAAATCAGTTTGTCAAAATCAGAGTTTACTCCAAGAAAGTATTCCTTTCCTTACAAGCAAATGGGCTTGTATTTGGTTGTCTTTTTTTTTTTTGACCCTTGGTATGTCACCTAACCCTTCTGATTTTCTTATTTTATCCCTGTGTGTTAATCCTTTATATTGATTCCTTCATACTTATGGAGGGATGTCTTTGTACCTTGCGTGATTTCTCTTTAATTCTTACGTTGTTGAAAAACTCTTGGTAAAGCCACCTACTTCACCAGTAGCTGCTTCTGGTTTGCTTGGTTGGGGGTAGGGGGGTTGGAGGGAGCACGGGGCAGGGGAGAAATCATTGCCATAAGAACTTCCTGGAATAACAGTGCCTATACCAGGAGATTTCAGCATTCCTGAGAGTACTGCTGACCTTTAGAGCATGATCCTTTATGCTAACAAACTGTTAAACTGTGCCCTGGTGTGAGCTTGGCCTTTCCAGCTAGTGCTTTCCCCAGATACTTCTTGATCATTGTTCTGGGGGTCATTACCAATAGGCAGTTTGTGTGCAGACACTGATTTGGAAGCTAAGAGATTTTACTTAATTACATGCTACTTTGCCTCAGTGCAAAGGAAAATTCTTGGATGTGTTTCATTCACTGGTATACAAGATTGCTGTATCCTTTACATTTGTTTTTCCAATAGATTTGAAGACTCCATGTAGCATTAGAAGTCTTTTGTAGGCTTCTGCTGACAGTTTGAAAAAATCCTTCCTCCTCCCGATTTTTGCAGATTTTTGTGGTTAAACGAGCCTGCATCTCATTTCTTCTTGAGCTTCACAGCTCAAGTATATACATACTTGACATGAACCTTAACAGTATTTCCATTCTCTTGCAATTTTTCTCCTTAGTCAACAGAGCACATCTATTTACCTTTCACAATCAAAAGGACCTTTTAACCATTACAGCCCTCATTTCTGCTTTTACCTCTTCCTAGTGGCAATGGTGGCCATGATGTGACCAGGCTTACTGAAGTTTATCTCTTCCTACCCATAGCTAAGAAGCTGTAGTTAAACAATAATCAAAACAGGTTCCAAACCACAATTCAGGAAGTAATTTAAGATTTTCTGATGATTATAATGTCAATATCTCAAAGGGGGACTGAGACAACACCTCAGAGCTTAGTTGCACAGCACTTGGTTAACGTTTAATGGTTTAAGTATTTGAAATTATGCATTCTGTGCAGTTTTAAATATAGATCTTGTTGACTTTTCACTGGGAAAAGAAGTTATTGAAAATAGTACTTTTAAATGTTGCAGTGTTTCAGACGTGGTAAAGCTGTGAACAGAGCTCTACAGTGAGACATGTCAGGTTAAACAGATGCAACTAAACTTTATAAAGATCTACTTTAAACTTTGGCACGGAAGTATTTCATAGCACTGTACTGAGTATGGGTCTTATTCCTCCATATAGTGAGACTGATCAAGAGCTGGCTCACAGTTTCTTTCACAGCGAGTAGGTGAAATGCAGTTTTGAGCGAGCTGGCAGAAAAGGTTGGAGTGCTAAAAGGAAGCATGTGGGGGAGGTTGGCAAATGTCAGTGATGTTCTGGAGTCTGGGAAAGCTGCTCAGGCCATGGGATTTAGGAAGTTTTGAGGTGCTAATGTGTTGGGGGATGGACAGAGGAGAAGATTTAGGTGAGGATAAGTGGGATGTCGGAATGTTGTAGAGACTTCAGAAGGCCTGTCGAGAAGCAAGGGAAGGAAACCCTCTCTCCCCCACCCTATTTTTAGCTGTTCTGTTGCTCTTGTGACCCCTTCCTTCTTTCTCAGTCCCCTGGTATACAAGATTCACCAGTATCACCCGAACAGCAGGAGAAACAGAGGTCTGTGCAAGCAGCAGGTGAGGATTCAAGCTATATATGCTGCTGTAACAGCTATCTGTTCTATACAGTTGTACTTTTTGAGCAGCAAATGTCCTTTTTTGCTTTTCTAACAAAGCTAAATGTTATGTCGTTGCCACTAGATCGCCAAGGCTACTGATACAGAGTATTTGCTCATGGAAATAATTTAACTTCACCTTTCCTGATACAGAATATTTGCTTGTGGCAATAATTTAACTTCACCTTTCCTACCGAGAGAGAAACCTTGCCCCTTTGTTAGCACTGGAGTATCCACTGGCAAAAGCTGTGCTGCAATTGTGTCCATGGGTATAATAATAGAATTTATGAAGATCTGTGGAGGTTCCAACATAGCTACGCAAGAGAAATGTAAGAACAAGGTAGATAAAGGGGGAGAACATGGATATTTTACTCTTTTACTTCTTGAAGAAGCCGGGAGATCTCTGTTACCATGAAATCCGTCTTGGCAAGAAGTGGCTTGAGGTTTTGCAGTCATTTCTTTTTAATCACATATGTACCATATTTTCCTTTTCCTTTGAGAGGTGGCTCTACAAAGATGAGCAGGAAACAAGCTTATAGGACTTGCAGAGGGAAAAAGTAAAAGATGTGAAGATTTTTAAAAGATTTAAAGATTTTAAAGAAGATTTGAAAATAGAGAGTCCTGTTTTGATATAAATAATGCATGAACCCTGGAGAATGATTTGATGAAAATGGACCTTGAACATAATGCAACAAGTATATCCATACACATACACAACTTTAACCTTCATCCAAATCATAAAGTTCCTCAACTGATGCATTATTATGTATTTTATTTATGAGTATTTTTATTCATTGGTATGGTTCATAGAATATTAGAGCAGAGCTTCATGAGTAATTTGAAGTCAGGATACAAAACAAGACAGAAAACAAACTCATGTAGTACTTTTATGATCTCTTATTATTATACCATTATAAAACTACTGAGAAATTTATAACATTTTAAAATAATTTCAGAAATAAATATGCACCGACACGTTGTACTTCTTCAATATTTATTCCTCTCTGCCTAGCCTCATAAAAGAAGTGAACATTAATGTGTGGATGGTCCAAAGCAGGTTTCACAGAATCACAGAATCACAGTATGGTCCAGGTTGAAAGGGACCTCTGGAGATCATCTAGTCCAACCCCCTCGCCAGAGCAGGGTCACCTACAGCAAGTTGCACAGGACATACACTTTTTTTCCCACATTTATAACTCTTTTTTTCTGGTAAAGGCTACAGATTTTTTTGTACGTTAAAGTATCAAAAGTCTTCGCAAGACCTCATAGATGTAGAAATGCTTTTTGGACCTGTGTGACCAACGCTTTCAGCTGTTGCAAAGTCAAGCTTACATATATACACTTGAAAGTTTCTAGTTCCTTCTCATCTTGAAGGAAACCTTTAGAGTGTGAAGCAACTGTACTCAGTTGTGCAATTGCCAAGCTGTGTGGAAATAGCTGCTGTATTTTTAAGTCTGTTTTAATAATTTCTGTTTGGTCAGGTAGTAATTTTTTTTTAAACAATCCATGTCTCTTAACAATTGTGATGTCACATTCAACACGTAAGTTGGTCTACTTTAAAATAGAAATGTACTCTACGTATATTTCACCCTTACAAGTCAATGACCCTTTCACTAAGGAGGTTAGCAGTCCAACTGGCGGTCTCAGAGGGCCCATGGCAGTTCCTACTTTGCATAACTTGGGAATGCAAGTAGTCAGTGCTTGTATATTGATCTCTCCCTCTCCTTCCTTCCACTTCATGGTAAGTCTGCACCTGATCATGTAGCGTGAAAGAATTTCTGATTTTTAATGAGAGTGAAGCTAATAAATACAAGCCACGGTAATTTTTCCCTGGAGTAAGAATGAAGTAAAACCCAGTGTGTCCAATCCTGAACATGACTAATGAAGGTATCATTGAAATCAGCCTGGAATAATCAAAAAGAACCAAGTATTAGTGACATGGCTTTCATTTGGTTTGATTTATATATGAAAACAGGCAACGTGAAGAAACTTTTTGAAGGGGGAGTGATTTGTGGTAGATTAGGGGTACCAAGTCTTGTTACGTTTTGTGTAATTTTTATTTCTCGGTACTTGTTATGCTGGTGTTAGTGAAACTTGATTTGCATGCCTGTATTTACCTAGTGAAGAAAATATTTCTCACATCAATTTTGAATGAAACACACACCTTTTACAGCTGTCTCAAATAATAAAACTATGGTGAAGTTGTTTCCATGTTCTTCAAAATGTTTATGGAAAAATATTTTTCCACTCTTTGCAAATCCTTAGTTAGAATTTCAATAAGTCTAATACTTATCAACTGGAAAGAATACACAGGTAGGTAAAAGTATTTTCTGTTGGGTTTGGGGTTTTTTTCCTCAAATATTGCGAAAAGGTTTAAAGAAGCTGCCATATAGGACTTTTTTGAATATCAAAGAAACTCACTTAATTTGAATTTGGTGTATCTATCTCTATCATTTTTGTTTGTGAGTATAGCCAAGTTGTAGGGATACATAATAATTTCAGATTCAGAAAAAATATTTTGCTCATTTTTATTTCTGCTCTACTTTGTTAATCTTTTTATATTTTTGTCTGGTGTTTTACGAAGATTCTATGCCCGTGTCTTAAATAACTGGCAGCATTTATAGCAATTACACTGTGGGGACAGGAAAGGGAAAGGAAGTTTTGACTCAGCAATAGATGGGCTCTTTTTCAGGCTTGGTTTGTTTTTAGAGTGTAACCCAGATCTCTTCCTTTCGGTGTGCTTGGGCTTTTTATCAAGAGGTGGTTGATATTTAATGGTCCATGTGCAAGTCTTGTCCTGACATGGAATATTCACTCCGATGCGGAAGCAAGGAAACCTTCCTGGGTCTCACTGCATAACCACAGCAAGACAAACAACGAGATAGCTCCTGAAAGCTTCCCTTAGCGAGTTTTACCCAAAGCTGCTGGAAAGCCTATGTAATCTGAATACATTATCTTGCTTTTGAAGTAGCGGTAGTACAATAATGTTAGGAGAATGAGCATCACAGGCATCACAGCAATCTACCCTGCAACTTTCAAAATAGACCAGGGGCTGTCTGCTTTCAGGGAGACTTTTCTTTACTTTGACTTAACACCCTGGATTTCTATGCTGTCAGAACACAGGAATGTAATCACATGAAAAAGGCTATACTGGGTCAGACCGAATCTGACAGAGGTATCTGACATTCCACCTACTGACTACACCAAAAGCAAATGCCTGTGGTTGTGAAAGTATGATGTGAAAGACTGCAGTCTCAAATCATGATCTCTTTTCTTCTCCTTTGCTTCTCTTTCCTTATCTTTTGCCAGTCAAAAATGTCTGTGCAGAATGGTTTTCTTTTGGAAAATGTGATTTGACTGAATTGAGACACAGTATGGTGATGTTTTGATTTAGCAGAAGATTAGAGCGGAGAATAAACAGACAGGCTTGCAGGCTAAGCTGGAGCCCCGTGGCTGCCCAGACTTAGAATCAAGATGCAATGAAAGACAAGCTAAAACTTTCTAAACTAGCCTGAAGCAGAATGCACAAGCTTTAGTCTTGCAAAAGAAACTGAAATCTTTGATCTTTTATTTTGTACTAGGCTATTTTTAAAGGGGTAAAAAATGGTTTTCTGGACAGTTTTTGTCTTTTGTCTCTGATATCTGAATGGCTGATAAAAGTTGATCTGCTCTCTCCTTCCACCTTAGTTTGGCACTGATACACTTCTTTCTCCAATAGTGCAGTCCTTAGAGCTTGTGTTCTGTGAAGCAACAGCAATCTTGTTTATATAAAGACTTAGGAAGAAATATTTAATTTCAAGATTAGTCTGCTGCCTTGCCGTTATCTACTCGTGCAAGTGGTAACACAGAAGATGCTGAAGACTGGTGGTTGAATAACTGGAGGAATCAGAGGTAAAAGCCCTAGTACTAGAGGTGAGATGCAGTTTTCAAGGATGAAGATGATGAGCTAATGTTCCTTTGGACCTCAAGTGGGCAAAATCATGGCAGAAAGGAAAAAACAGTGAAAAAGAATTAAAGTAAGAGGTATTGTAGAAACTGGAAGTTCTATAAACGCCTGAGAAAAGATTTGAAACGAGAAAGGAATTAAACCAGCATATGATTGTTTTCCTAGAAAAAGTTGAGAAATGACCTAGTAGTAAGGACTAAATCTGTGTGCAAAAATTAAAATGTTTCACGATTCAATGAGAAACCCAAATTGAAGGATCCCAGTCTAAACTGTTAGGACAAAACAAAGGGAATCAGTTTGCTTCCTATTAAGTAAATTACTCCCTTCAACTTGGAGCTTCCTAACAGGGATAAACTGCAACAGAAACTTGAGGAACTGAGACCTCATCTTGAGAAAGAATCAAATGTGTAACAAAGCTGGCTGGACAACAAGATTTTAATACATGACAATTCTTGAGGGTTTAGAATTTATTTTTTCTCCATGAGAATCCATTGCTGGGTCAGTCAAGAACAATTTATCATTTACTACAGAAGAAAAAAACCGTAAATGAAAAAAAGATGTTTTAACTTACCCAATCTTCAAAACACTTCTATAATGGACATAAATGCTAGTGCTTATAGTCCAAGAGAAGCATTGATGTATGAACACAAGTCATGACTGTATGATGACTTCATATGGAAAAAGTCTAAGTGATGAAGCATTATACCATTGTGAAACCCATAAGAAACTCCTGGCAGTGACAAAATCTAGAATAATAGTAGCATTACAAAAAATAAAATTTATAAAGGATCTTAAGAAATCACCTAGTCTGGCCCTTTCCTCCATAGTACCTTTTTAGATATGAAAATCCTGAAAGGTACTTTGTAAGGCTGTCTGGGAAAACTGCAGCATTATGAGGTCACATATACACATAAGTTTGGTAACCTGTCATAACTACAAGAATAACAAAATGATTGCTTACTGCCATTGAAACATAGCCATCAAAGCTCAGACTCAAAAAACAGTGACAAGTTTTCCAGGTTTCTCAGCACCAAAAGACATTTTCTGTTGCTCAATTAAAGATAGTTTAAGACAAAATTTGTTAGAGAAGAAGAGAACATCACTATGGAGATAAGTAGGGGACTAAGAACAGTCTAGGCCATTGATGTGAATATGTCCTGATAACAAAGCACACAGTGAACAGTTAAGTTTATATAACCTGCAGTTTGAAAATTCTTTCTTTTTTCTCCATTGATCACACATTGTATAAGATGCCACTTGTTAGATGATTATTAGAGCCGAGAAAGATGTGTTATGATATGCATTAGGAGAAATTTATGAAAGCTGTTTGGTTTAGCATCTTCCCTCAGAATAAATGCAAGAAGGGCAGTAAGCTTTTTTACAGAATAAAGATGTTGAAGCAGTAGGAGCTGTCTCTGCTGACAAAGAAAAGTGGAGCTAAGTGATCAAAGAGATTTCAATAGCAGCTGAATAGTAAGTATATCATAGAGCTGTGGATCTGAAAGAGAAGCGGCAGCTGAAATATTCAGTATTCAGAAAATATCCAGAGGTAACATTAGAAACAATCACAGAAATTGGAAGCCATGGAGCAAAGCAGGGAAGCAATGGGGATTTGGAAGACAGCTGGGAGGGAGATGACTGGAGCTATGTGGAAGTTGGGAACATCGAGGGTAATTTGGGGCAGTGGGTGGCCGAGATCATGAAGAAGATGCTAAGTTACTGGGTGGTAGGAACTACAGGGGTCTTATGACAAAACTTTTTGCTTTCTCAGTAGCATTACTCATTTAAAAACTTTTTATGTTTTTATACTTGCAGGATAGAACAAGCTTTGGAAGAACCAGATCAACATTTGAAGACAATAGAATCACAGGTCTCAAAATGCAGAGATAATACGTTTGGACAGATGTGACTGTAATGCTGTCAACTGCTGCTATTCCATATCAAGGCCTCCAATATTTGCTGTTTATTCTTCAAGCCAAAGCCCTTGGAGACAAGTGATTAGAGGCAAATATTAGCTTTCGTTCAGGGAGATTCTGAGAAAATCTTGAAATAATGACCCCAATGTGCACTAACAGTTAAAAATACACACAACAAATAAAAATAGCCTGCAACTGTTTATTTTAAACCTCAGATTTTTCATGATAACTCTTTGGAGACCAGATCCACGATTTGCTAACATTTGACAATTAAATGCTGTAACTAAGGGTAGAAATTGGTCAATGAAGTCTTTTTCAAATTATGACCGTGAAAGGAAGGAATGAAATAAGCTTGATATTCAGATTGTATTTCCAGAGACCCAACAGGGATTTTGTTGGTTCTTTTAAAAGGCTGTGTTTGTTTTTTTTTCCCAACAGATATTCCCCCATAAAGATATTTTGTAATTTGGAAGAAAAAAAAATGGTCTTCAAAAAAGAAGTCATTGTGATACAAAAACTACAAAAGCCTTGGGTTACTTTGAGTGACTTTTTTCAGGGTGTAACAATTTTACAGCATTTTCTTGTTCTTCACTGATTATTACATCCCACATCAGGCAAGACTGTTTCTATCCACAATCTGATAATAAAAGGAAGAAAGCAATTTCCTACAAAAGTTTTACTTTCTCCTGGTAGGCAGGTAGTTCCCTTATTGTTCTCATTAAGTCAAAAGAGAAAGAATGGAAATAGTGATTTTTTTTTTCTCTAGAAAAGTGCAAAGCTTCAAGTGGTGATGACGCAAACTTTTGAATTCTGGTCCACTGTTTTAGTCTATCACAATCAAAGGAAAGATAATCATACTTTGCATGTCAATCAGCACTATTTCTTTTATATGTCTGCCTCCACAACTAGTTTTAATGACTGCAGTTTCTATATTGTAGCTACAGGATAAACACTAATTAGCTGTTGGGCACAAAAGTCTTAGTGGGCTGATAAGAACTCTCTGGGTATCCTGTTAAGTCAGCAAATAGAGGAACATATACTAAACTGCATGTGAGGACAAGAGTTTTAACTGGATACCTTGAGGAAAAAAAAGAGCAGGCAAAGACATTCACCAAGCAAGCTAGTTCATTGCAGGGTTCAGTGCTGCCAAACATATATTAAAAAAAAGCTCTTGGCAGCCCAAGTTGGTTTTTTGTCTTCTGCAGACCATTTCAAACGTTCTGCTGTTGTTTTGAGTCTATGTGAAGTATGGTTTTCCTTTATTACATTATGTTGAAGTTAAACTACCCTTTTCCATCTAGCACTGCTTTTAGTTCTGATAATCCTGAGGTCATATTAGCAAGTTTTCGTTTTCACAGATTTGAAACCTTCAGTCTTAATGGAAGCTGAGATCTCCCATCACAGAAGCTGAAGATTTTAGAATAACCAATATGAAAAATCACAATGGAATCAGGACAGCTGGCAAAACATGGAGTTGCAAGTAACTGAGAACAAAATGTAGCTGAAAAAATCAGTTGTTGAAGATGTATGAACTGGAAGAAACACAGGCTTGACTTTCAGATGCTATTATGAGCCTACAGTACTACCGCTAAAACTATTTCTTTTTAATTGCATAAGAAGAAAATACAAAGAAGGCAATAGGGACAGTGGGCCATAAAACAGTCCTCATATGCTGAGGTATTGGCAATGTATCAAACGCTGAAGTAGATTCTAAAATTATGCTGTGGTAAGTCACAATACTTATTGTTCTCATTCTTGTCCATAAGCTGAGTCCCCTGTTTATACTGCCTCTGAAACAGTGCAATACTTAGCAATGATTTGTGGAAGTATCTGGCTGGAAGGCTTAGGCCACGGAGAATGGGAATGCTACCAAACCAAACTATTAACCCCTAACTCCCCAACCCATTTATTACTCAGCTGTTGATTAAAACATTCAGTTTGGGACATACACTTGTTCTTTTTGGATTTGGCTTTGTTTGTTTGTGGTTTTTTGGTTGGGTTTCTTTGTTGGTTTCTTTTAATGGAGAAAGTTCCTTACTGGAAAAAAACATAATTTTTTACAGAAATTAGATTTCATTGAAAATTCAGCGTTCAGTTGTAAAATTACTTTGATAGGATGTTTTGACCAGCTATAAAACTGTCTGCAGAGGTGAACTATGCAACACTCTGGTTTACCTGGTTGTGAATTATCCCACTGATAGAGCATGACTAAACACATGTTCAACGTGCTCTCCTTGAAGCAAAGGTTTGCTTACAGCAGGAAAACTGAGGTGGTTCTCAATTCATGTATCCAACGCAATTTATTTATTTTTATATATGCAAGCTAAAATTACGTCAGCTGAAAGCTAAGACCTTTTTGTCTTTGTTCAATTTTCTGACAGTAGTTTGTACACGAGCCTATTTCTAAGCAACGACCAAGAAAAACAAACATGCTAATGGAAAATGAATGGGGTATATATAGAATCAGCTGCAGGTTATTCAAGGACAGCTCTGGTGGCTTAAAACTAATTAGATACCTATCGAACTAAACCTACACCGACAAATACAGTTATAGCTGTATTTGACGAGGGCTTTTTCAGGTGACAGCATCCCCTGAACCGTACGTACCCAACTGCACAGGTAGGCAAACCCCTGTTAAGATCTTCATAGAATCATAGTACGGTTTATGTTGGAAGGGACCTTGAAGATCATCGAGTTCCAACCCCCCTGCCATGGGCAGGGACACCTCCCACTAGACCATGTTGCCCAAGGCCACGTCCAGCCTGGCCTTGAACACCTCCAGGGATGGGGCATCAACAACTTCTCTGGGCACACCTGTGCCAGTGCCTCACCACCCTCAGAGTGAAAAATTTCTTCCTATATCTATTCTAAATCTTCCCTCTTCCAGTTTGAAGCCATTCCCCCTCATCCTATCACTACATGCCCTAGTAAAAAGTCCCTCCCCAACTCTCCTCTAGGCCCCCTTTAGGGACTTAAAGGCCGCAACAAGATCTCCCCGGAGCCTTCTCTTCTCCAGGCTGAACAGCCCCAACTCCCTCAGCGTCTCCTCATAGGAGAGGTGCTTCCCCTCGTCCCTCTCTCAAAGGGCGGAAAGAGAAGCGGCAGCAGAGCTCTCCCCGCCTGAGGTAAAGCCCGGCCTAACCCCGCTTCGGAGCCAGGGCGGTACCTCGCTACCCGGCCAGCTTAACACCGCCCAACAGCCGCTGGCTAGCGGCCGTCGGCACTACCGGTGCCCCGCGGCCCCCGCCTCGCCCCGCCCGTCGGCCCCTCCCCGCTCCTGGCGGCGGGGCGGGGGCGGGCCCGGGCCCGCCGCGACGGTTATTTGACCCCGCGCCGTGGTCTCCGTGCTCTCTCTCTCCTCTCTCCCCTTCTCCTCTCTCCCGTCTGCCCCCGACGCAGTCCCCGCTCTCACCGCGGCCATGCCGAACATCGTGCTCTTCAGCGGCAGCTCCCACCACGACCTGTCCCAGCGGGTGGCGGACCGGCTCGGGCTGGAGCTGGGCAAGGTGGTCACCAAGAAGTTCAGCAACCAGGAGACCAGGTGGGTGGGGTGGGGTGAGGCGAGGTGAGGTGAGGCGAGGCGAGGGGAGGCGGGCAGCCGTTGCCCCTTCCCCCGGCAGAAGGGGCCTGCGGAGCAGAAGGGCCGCAGCGGAGCTGTCCCGGCTCGGCAGCGCTCCCCTCGGCAGCTCCGGCGTCCCCCGGGCAGGTGGAAGAGCATCCCTGGGGGGTGGGGGGGGGTGAGGGTGGAGCCGGCCGCAGGCAGCTTCTCCGCAGCGTGAGGCTCATCCCACCGGTCACAGAGAGTTAATTAAACCGTTGATCAGCTTTCTCTCCCTAAAGATAAAATCACCTTGGTTTTATGAATCGCGGTCTCCGTGAGTAGGTCTGTACGTGCGTGGATGCAAGAACAGGATGCCGAGGATGGATTAGATGCTTGAAAAAGAGCCTGGGTGGGACCGCAGGTCAGGATTTGTTGTGACTGGTTCTTCATTTTGCACGATCAGCCGGCCGGGGGGTGTGCGTGTGGTGCCCCTCCCCAGTCCCGGGCTGTTGGTCCTGCGTGAGGATAATACAGTGGCTATGGTGGCCTTGGCTTACTACTGAAAGCGCAGGTGCGTGAGGATCCTGGCCAGCCAAGCGCAGAAAGTGACTCTGTTGATAACAGCGCAAAAAGTCCTGCGTGAAGCCATGAGGATAGCTTGCTCGCCTTGACTCTGTGAGAACGCACTTGCCGGTGCTTTTTCTACCAATGCTGCCTCTCTTTACTAGCTTGTCACCTTAGCTTTCTGACCCACCTGCTTTGTTTACTCGTTTTTAATGATGAGCTTTAAATCGAGATGGCAGAATATATGCTCATCCCATGAGCTGGTAAGATTCTGCAACTGCTTTTCTATGGAGGTGTGTGAGACTAGGCTGCCAGCTGATCCTGAAAGACAAGTTCCTGGCTGCAAGTAGCTGGCTAGCCTCTGAGGTTATTGTACGCTTATTTTTATCTGTTCTTGTTCTGAATCTCCCGAACAAGCGTGTTTTCATTGCTTCCTTTGAAAGATTAACATGGTGTATTCTAAAATTGCTCTCTCAAAGCTTGTCCTTCTGTTTTGTCTACGTTTTTGCATTCTCAGTTTAATTGCTCTTGTTCTAGTTATGCTCACTGGCATTACTGTGAACCCTCTTCCATTGGTGTTTATGCAACTTCATGTTTGCACTCTAACTCTTCTATTCATTCCTGATTAAATGAAGGTTTAAATCTTCTCTCAAGTCTTTCCAGCCCCATACTCACTTTATTGCTCTTTGATCTCTTTTCTGCATGATAAAACTTAACTTGTGTATTTGGTTGTATGACTTTCTTGCTAAATTATGTCTATTTTTTTCAAATGTTTGTTCTCCAGAGACGCTTATCTTTAGTTCTGTTGTTTGCTATGTTTTAAGAAGAGATTAATTGATTTGGATTTCATCCAAGGTAGAAATTTATCGCCAAAGTTTGTATATTTTATGAGGTAAGTTAATTCTAGGCTTCAGGATGCAATAATCTTTAGTCTGTCATTCCACCTATTTTTCCAGGTGTGCAATATTGGCCTCTGCCATTAAACAAGTAGGTAGTGGTGACTGCAGAATGTCAGTGGTTTGGCTAATCTAGTAGTGCCAGTTTATTTTCTTGGGCAAGTAGGGTGGTATAGATATGAGGTATGTATCTAATCTAAACATTATTTCTGGTTGCTTCTGTTGTAAACCTGCGAGGCTGGCATTGTCTTTTTTTTTTTTTTCCCTTCAATTTAAAATGCCTTAACACTTTAAGTCCTTAAGTGTTTATTTTTGGTTTCTTTTTTCACAACTTCATACTTTTGTGGTTCTAAACCAAAGTTCTTGTTTCCCCTTCCTCTACAGTTGCATCCACTATATAACGTTTTAAGTGGGTAATCTTTTCAATATCCTTCGCAACTTATTTCAGGATGTTGGCCTTGCAGTTTTGTAGATTGATGTTAGTAATAAAAATAATCAGCAATAGTAGTAAGAGAATTCCTCAACAATGTATTTGAAATTAAACTACAGCTAAAGTTGATAAGATATTTATGCTGTAGTGGTCTTTTGCTGAGGCATCTGGATTGCCAGTCTGTCTGCAAAGCAAAGTTTCTTCGTGTGTGTGTAAGCAAAACTTTTTCTTCCTATATAAAGATAACCAGCACAGTGTTGGTGTTGTTTTTTTTCTCCTTTTGTTGTATTTTTGAATTTATAAACAAGTGTATCAGCATTACGAAATCCATTTGAAATATTGCAGAATACTAGAACCTGATAGTTAAAATGCTTAAAGAACCTTAAACCTTCCCAATGGCACTTGGGTAAACCCCTGTGCAAACAGATAAGCCAGGGCCTGAGGGTCAACAAACTCTTGCTTTGTCAGATCTGTTAAGTTAGCAAGTTGCAGAGAAGATTCACATTTTGTTAAAAACTTTTTTTTGCTGTTTGCTGCGTTCTCTTAAACAAAATGTAAATTATGTGTAAATTGATAAATGCATGCAGCCCCAGGCTTAAATCACTGTCATAGGGTCCTAGGTAGAAACCCTTTACTTGAGAACTGCAGTTAGTCTGGCTTGCAGAATAGAGTGGAGGGAAGAGTCATTAAATATTTTGCATTGTATTTCAACTCAAACAGGTCTCAGTCCCAATCCTCAGCAGATGTAAGTGGGTTTGAGGAACTAAAACTGTACCCTAAGCTTAGCTGGGGATAGGACCACCACTGATAGGCACTGTGGCTAAATGGGCAGGTAGGTTCCCAACTCCAGAACACTTAAAATGGGAAAGGCTTCTCTTTTTAATTTATACTGACTCTAGCGTATCTGGCAATATCCCAGTTCCCTTCTGATTTAGGCATTCAGTATTCTCACAAGTCTGTGAGAAATGTAATGTCTGTACTAGAGGAAGTGAGGAAAATTGCTAGTAGATTTGACTACTGCCCTATTTTTTCCTTCTTCCATCTAAATTGTATGGAAATGCTTTCCTTCAGCTGACTACCAAAGTCAAGCAACCCTAACTAAAGCAGTGAGAGCTGCTCAATAAAACCTGGTTGTGGAAGATAACTCTGTTTAGTATTCAAAGCTTCCATGTCAATTAAGTGCCAGCCAGTGTCATGGTAGGAGCTTGGGTGGCACCTTCTCACTTATCTGGCAAAGTGTTAGGGCTGCAGTGGGGCCTCGGTCAGTTTATCTTCTTCAAACCCCACAAGCAACTGTCATCAGTGGAGTTTGGCAGGCTGGAGGGAGAGGAAAGGAATGGAAGTCCTTAAACAGGCACGGCTGTTGTAGCCTCAGCATCGTGAAACTCTGACAGACATGTAACAGAAGCATGCAGATGTTAAACACTCTGAGGTTTTACGCAAAATTGTCTCAAAACACATTGAGATGGCATTAATTATAGCTGATACACAATTAAATCTCAGTGCAGGTATTTTTTAGTGAGTCAGCTGATAAAATTATCATTGAACATTCATCACTTCTTACCATATATTGTAAGAAAATACATTTATTTATGTTTGCTTCTCCAAAGATTATTTTAACTCTGTCCTTGAAATACTTGTTATTCTCAAAATGAAGAAACTGGAGTCATAGATGGCATCCTCTTACACACCTCTCCTGGAGGAAGTAATTACTGCTCCCACCCACTCCCGTGAGCTTCCTTGATTCTTCCTGTCAGATTGACTGGCTGAAGTGACTCTTTTTGCAGATCTTCTTGACAGATCCAAGAGGAAGGGAATTCGTGTCCTGCCTGGCACGTATGAATTCACCTCTGTCCCTGGGAAGGTAATGGAGCAACTCATTCTGGATGTCATCTCCAAACACATTGAGGAACAGGAAGTTATTGGAAGTGGTCAACATGGATTTACCAAGGGTAAATCATACTTGACCAATCTGATAGCCTTCTGTGATGTTATAACTGGTTGGCTAGATGAGGGGAGAGCTGTAGATGTCGTCTACCTTGACTTCAGCAAGGCTTTTGACATTGTCTCCCATAACATCCTCATTAGGAAGCTGAGGAAGTGTAGGCTGGATGAGGTGACAGCAAGGTGGATTGAGAGTTGGCTGCGGGACAGAACTCAGAGGGTTGTGATCAGTGGCACAGAGTCTAGTTGGAGGCCTGTAACCACCAGTGTCCCTCAGGGGTCAATACTTGGTCCAATTTCGTTCAATATATTCATTAATGACCTGGATGAGGGGACAGAGTGTATCCTCAGCAAGTTTGCTGATGATACCAAACTGGGTGGGGTGGCTGACACCCCAGAGGGCCGTGCTGCCATCCAGCGTGACCTGGACAGGCTGGAGAGCTGGGCAGAGAAGAACCTAATGAGGTTCAACAAAAGCAAGTGCAAGGTCCTGCACCTGGGGAGGAAGAATGCTAAGCACCAGTATAGGTTAGGGCCGGACCTTCTGGGAAGGAGTTCTGAGGAGAAGGATCTGGGGGTCCTGGTAGAGAGTAAATTATCCATGAGCCAGCAATGTGCCCTTGTCGCCAAAAAGGCCAATGGAATCCTGGACTGTATAGGGAAGTGTGTGGCCAGTAGGTCGAGGGAGGTCATTCTCCCCCTCTACTCTGCACTGGTGAGGCCACAATTGGAATACTGTGTCCAGTTCTGGGCTCCCCAGTTCAAGAGGGACAGGGAACTGCTGGAGCGAGTCCAGCGTAGGGCAACTAAGATGATTGAGGGATTGGAGCATCTGCCTTATGAGGAAAGGCTGAGAGAGCTGGGACTCTTTAGCCTGGAGAAGAGAAGGCTGAGGGGAGACCTTATCATGGCGTACAAGTATCTAAAGGGTGGCTTGAAGGAGGATGGAGTCAGGCTCTTTTCAATGGTTCTCAGTGACAGGACAAGGGGTAATGGGCACAAGTTAGAACACAGGAAGTTCCGTTCAAATACACGGACAAACTTCTTTACGGTGAGGGTGACAGAGCACTGGCACAGGCTGCCCAGGGAGGTTGTGGAGTCCCCTTCTCTGGAGATTTTCAAGACCCGCCTGGATGCAGTCCTGAGTAATGTGCTCTGGGCAATCCTGCTTTAGCAGGGGAGTTGGACTAGATGATCTTTAGAGGTCCCTTCCAACTCTGAAAAATTCCGTGAATTTGGAAGCTGCCCACCTGCAGCCTTATTTGATTGCTGAAGCTGGATTGTTTCAGAAATATCGACCTAAATGTATGCCTTTCAGCTTTTACAGAGAAAAAATATGGGTTGACTATTAAAGGGACATTGCCTGCCGTATGGGAAAATCTCTGTTGTTGATATGAGGGCCACTTGCCTGTAAGTAAATAAATAAAACTGGTATTTTGGACTGAAATTTAATCTTGGAAGGTAGGAAAAAAGGTAAGTGATGTTTCCTTGGACAATTCTTACAAGGATGGATGTCAGTCTGTATTTCACACAAAGTAAGGTAATGAAAACAGTTTGTTCTATGAAGTAAATAATTGGGAAAAAAAAAAATCAGGATCAAACCTGGAAACTTTGTCCATCCCTGGTATATAGCACTGATAATTGAGCAGAGGGCTGTAACATTTTTCTGCCATCTCCCCTTCAGCATCCTTCAGCTCTTCTACTGCAGTTGTCTCAGATGAGACATTACCTCGCTACATCTCTTGTACCCTGGTTCCTTTGGGTTCAGCTGCAACGGGGGCCATTAGCTCTATCGCCCTCACTGGAGTAGATGGTTATGGTGTTTGCAGAACCCTAATCATGGAGTAAGAAAGCTCAGGTGATAAGCTCGTGTTAAATCAGCTGAAGGCGGTAGGGATTTGGGACATGCTGGGATGTGAAGTGTCTCTTCATACCACCCAGCCACTGAGCAAGTGATTTGCAACTGGGGTGGTTGTGCTCTGCCGGTGGCAGCAGAGGTGGCAGTTTCCCTCTATCCGTGCTCACTTATGCTGTCATGAGCGAGGGGAGGCTAGAGAAACAGATTTTACCAGCTTGCTTGAGTAAGATAAAAATTGTTTCTGGATTGCATTTTGTGTGTGTTTTGCTTATGTAGGCAATTGAATATGCAGCAAATATGGCCAATTCCCATGTTGTTTGTTGCTCTGAATCACAAAAGGCCCAAAAATGTGTCAAAGCTTTTGGTTTGAGACTTCCACTTTATCGACCTTGCTGTATACTGTGTGCGTTTTATCTTTAAGTAGAAGCTAAATGCTTAAAATGTAAAACCAAAAAACAATCTGTGTGAATAATGACTGATGATCCCACGTGTCCTTAGCGGCAGCATTTGGCACTCAGCCTTTGAAGACTCTCTGCTCAGACTCGTTAGACCTTTGTTTCTAAATTTCTGAGGGTTCCTTTCAGACTGCACGTGCCTCAACCCAGAGCTGCTCAAGTGAAGGTGTTTTTCCCTGAGAGTGGCAGGCTGTGTGCCAGAGTGGAGGTTAAGAAGATATTTCCTGTCTTGTTGTACTCACCATGCCAGTGCCCACCATTAGGACAAGACAGTTGTCCATGAAGGTCTAGTCGGGGATTGGTCTTGGAGCTGTTAATCGAAGTGGAAGAGCTTGAAATTGAGGAGGGACCATGGGTGCCAGGAGACACAGGTTACCTATACACTTAAAACCAACTCTGGCAGTTTTATTTTTTCTTTGTTGCTCTGTTATACAACATCATGGCAGTCAAAATATTTGCCCAGTAAGTTGGAGGTCTTTCATCAAAAGACTTTACTATGCAAAAAGCGTTCACAAAGGTAAGAGGTCAAATACACCCCTCTGCTTAATGCTTTCCATTGGCTGGGTTTCAATGAATTATAAATTCAACATGCGGATTTTTTTTGATGACTTTTGAGTTATTGATTCTTTCTGCACGCTGTATGAGGACTCTACACCTTAAATTTTGGCCTCTTCTCTGGTTATTAAAAGTGCCTGAAGTACACATCTACTTCATCGGCATGTAAATTGCTTGAGAAATCTTACTTATTGTAAGCATGGCTAGAAACCGAATCTGTTGTAATTACTTAAAGGTACATAGAGCCCTTTTAAGTGCATGATTTGAACAGGATCCTAGTTATGGATTTACATTTACCATTTTAGCCTGGCTCTGCATATTTATTCCCCTGCTTTCCCACAACTTGGTTTTTTAGTTAGGGCGTACACATTTAAAATTCCCTTATAAGTTCTGGGAGTGTACTATAAATCTAGCTCAGAAGGAGCTAAGCCTGCTGTTACTCCTGATTTTGAGTTTTGCTTAATGGACACTTCAGCCTTTGAAATGTTTGTAACGTAAGTGGGTTTGAGCCTTATCCTTAATTCATGATAATGTCTGTTCAAGTTTCTACTTATTAAATTGAACTCTCAAATCAGCCTTTGTAAGATGAAGGCAGATACCAACACTCAAACCTGGTTTTCATCATGTCTTGTCTTATGCCTATCTTTCCCAGCTAGAGCCTTGTGCTTGTGGATTCCAAGGAACTGCCTCAAAGTTAATTATTTTTGTGGGGTATTAATTTTCATAATTTTCACTTTAAAACACAATTGTGTGGTGTCAGAGCTTTTAATGTACAGTTTCTGTTGACTCTTCTTGAACAAGGGGTTTATTTAAACTGAGTGTTACCAAATAGCTGAATTTGATTAAATTGCATAAAGCAAACAGAGTTTGTAATCTTGAGGCAAGAGCTTGTTCTTGTGTCCTTCCTCTGTGTCCTCACTATGTGAAATTGTTTAAATATTACCCTCGAAACAGTTAATTAGGTCATGATATAGACAGTCTAAGTGGAATAAGATAACTGTCACAAAGTTTGACTGCTGTTAGCTTGGTGTTCTCCATTAGTTATTTGAGGTACAATGCTTCAGGCATCTGAAAATATAGTTTGTAGTCTACTACTCTTTGTTTATAGCTGAATGTGTAAAACCAACAAGCAAAAAAAAAAAGCACCAAACAGAAAAAACTGCTGACACACCTTTTGCCACCACCAAAAAAAAAAAAACCTGTCAGAAAGCCCCCAATGTGGTTAATACAGGCTATGTCCAATGAAATAGTTGCAACGCAACAACGGATTATCTTTTAATGTGTGTCTCAATTAGGGTAAAATAGGCAGACGTGTGTCTGTTGGTTGAGTCTACACAATATCTCTCAATACCCGTCTTTGAGAAGGTAGACAATAAGAGATACTGATCTGTTGCACGACTGTCTCCAGTTGATCAGGAGAAGATCTTAATGCAGTAATTACATAATACTGTTCTCTGGCACTTTAGGTGGGTTACTCCTGAGTGCCGTGCAAGTATTAATTTAAGCTTGATTTATTTTAGTCTGCACATACCTCTTATAGTGGATACAGAAGTTATTTCTATATACATATACACATACTTTGACATTTCTGTGTGCCAAATAAGTATGTCATTCTGGCCTGAAAAGCATAACCAGAAGTTTTTCAAACGCACTAAGAGAGAAAGTAGTAGCATTTTTGTTTTCTAAGTTACGAGATGAAAAAGTTATCACTAGCCCAAGGTCATTGAAAAGATAGTAGTTAATGGCAATGGAAGAAGCATCACTTCAGGTCCGTTGTATTAAACAGATCTATATTTATCTCAAAGTATATTCCCTGACCTTCTGAAACCTATTATTTCTTAGAGGCGTGCTTAGAAATGACTGTTTTTTAAAGGAGCAAAACAACTCTTGAGTGTTATAATTCAGACTTCTTTGGGTATATAATGAATATTCAAGATCATGTATTTTTGTCATTCAGCAAAGTTTTGTGTTTTTTTTTTCCCTGTTACATAATGTACCTATGAAACGTGGTTACCTTCCCCCCCCCCCCCAAGTACTAAAATCTTATTCTGCCCTCCTTTGTCACTCTAATAACATTCTCCCCTGAAAATTGACGGTGTTTTCTTAGTCTTTTTCTGCTTTCTTCTTTGTAGAGGCTCTTAGGTTAATTTTCAGAACTGCTGTGTGACTTAACAGTCTTGGGTTGAAAGAGGCGCCATAGAGCGTTTGCATGTGGTGGTGGTCTTCTTTGGACTTATTCTGAAGGTGTGGTATGGACAACACTTGCTATTAAGCAGGTCTGTGTAAGTACCAAGTCAAGGGGCAATTACCGTTTTTCAGAGCCCTCATAACACCCATGAGTCTATAACAATGGCTGAGGCTGTGTCCATAAGTTAGTGGGTAGGTGCTTTACTTGGAGCTGGATTTGTGTGTTCAGAAGCAACGACAGGTTTCTCTATATTTGTTTTTGTTTATTCTTCTCCGAAATGGAACTCTGATATTCCAACACGAGAACTGTTTTTGGTAGGGCTTCTAACTAAGCTTGACCAGTTCTTCCAATTACAGAATATTCTTAGTGTCTTGCTGAACTTAAGTTATATTCACCAAAACATTTTCAGCTCCAAAAAGGAAAACAAACTAAGAAAATATGTTGATCAAAACAGTTTTCTCTGAACAGCCCTATTCTGTTGATTAAAAAATTTGGACAGGGAGTAGCAGTTTTATGACAAAAAAAAAAAAATTGTCATTGTGCCACGATGAAAGCCTCCAAAAGGTTTCCAGGGTTAATACTGACACATCTACAGATGACACTGTCCCTGACCACCTCTGTCCTTACAGAGATCCTGATGTTTGCAACATGGTTTGCTTTCTTTTGGCCTTAAGAAATCCTGCTAGGAGCATTCTTAGGTGAAAAATGTATTCAATTAAGGAGAAAAATTAAGACAGGATCTTCTTTATAGCTTGTTTGGGACTGCAGAGGAGTCAAATGGGGGAGCTGAGAGCAACTACCTCAATTACCTTGATGGTGATAAATCAAATGTTTGCATATCATTAAGATGTTTTTAAGCTGTAAATTTCTTTGTGTTTTTTAGCTACAGAAAGCTAATGAGCCTCACACAGCACCCTGAAAGCTGATAAGTGAAAGTTGTTCGGACTGTGTTTGATTAGAACAAGCCTCAGTGTTGAAGGACTCATCAAAGTAACTATTCTACCCACATCTGGGCCATTTGGATGGTTTCCAGCTAGAAACTTTTGCTTATTTGTGTCTTGGGTAAAGATTCAACCTGTTCAATAAGGGCCCAAGATACTTAAGCGTTCAATAATTAAGACTAACTTGGTAGATCTTGGGTTTGAAAGGTCTGATTGCCTCATTATTTAGGAACTCTGGGTTTTGTACATTGTACATAGATTCAAGGGAAAAATGAAGGTTAGTGTGATGTTTTTATGTGTAAATTTTAGATCAACAGGTGTGGAAAAATTAGTGTGGTTCAACAGTATATTTTCTTGGGTCTAGAATTGCAAGAGAATATCCATTCAACTGATCTATTTTAATTTTCCTTTTTATTTGTAAGGTCTATTTAATTCTTGAATTCTGTGGTGCGAGCAGTGATCAGTGCCAGAATTTGCCTTGAAATCCGTGGAAGAATAAAATAACTCTTAGATGCTATCATAAGGAACCAAATTATGTAAGCCCAGTTACAGTAAATAGAACAACTGACACAACGTGAGAGTTGTTGAGTTGCAGTGAGCTGTTGATGAGCCCTCTTGATGAGTCCTCTTACCTTTTCACTAAGATTTTCTTTGTTTAAAAAATACTTTACTTGGACAGAAGTGTAAATTACTTTACTTGGTATAGATTTTAACCAGACATCTGCTTTTGGGGTATGGTTTGATACTTCTCTTCTGAAATGCAGTAGTTTTTTGAATTTAGTAACAATTATCATAGAAAAATAATTATCCTTTTTAAGGAGGTATTTTGATACAGGTAGTATTTAGTGCTCTAAAGTCGGCTATGTTTCTGTACTTATTTAGGTTATTCTTTAAATGGTCATCTCCTTGGGAGATGGCAAGGATGCAGAATATACAGACTAAACCAAAAAAAGCAGTATCAAATTTAATAACAATGTCAGCTGCATCAGTGCAATAGCCATAATTACATGTCGCTTGGTGTTGATCTTATGAAGACCATATTTAGGCTGAAGTAAATTTTAGGCTGGCTTATGTTGAAATAGACTGTGTCAAGGGGACAGTTACCCAAGTTGCTGTAAAAGAAACCTTAGTCTAAATGGAGATAAACCCATTAAAAGTTTGTTAATGTTTTTTTTTCTATAATGCTTTTCCAGTAATTCAAGTGTTTAAATGGTCATCTCCTGCTCTTTCAGTGTAGAGATTGGTGAAAGCGTGAGAGGAGAAGATGTGTATATCATCCAGAGTGGCTGTGGAGAAATAAATGACAACTTAATGGAACTGCTCATCATGATCAATGCTTGCAAGATCGCATCATCCTCCAGAGTGACTGCTGTAATTCCATGTTTTCCATATGCCAGGCAAGATAAGAAAGACAAGGTAGGTAAGAACTGTGTAACTTTGGAAGGCTTTTTTTTTTTTTTTTCAGCTTGTTTACTTGAAATTCTTGGAGATGAAACACATTTTCATAAACATTTAAGTGATTTGAAAGATTTGCGGCTTTTTTATCCTTTTTAGTAAAATGTTAAATTCTGTCATTTATAGGTGAATGAAATGAGACAATAAATTATTTTTTGCTTGTATTTTGATAATTGACATGCCTTCAGTTTGAAAAAGAAGGTACATCCTGTATGTGTGGTATATTGCAGAGTACTCTGCTAGTAAACCTCACCTGATGGGACTCCTTTTCCTGCTTTTTCTAGCTTTTTTTTTTTTTTTAACCTCTATATATGAAGAAAGTACACCCTTTTAAACACTTCAATAGCATGGAAGTAAATCCTAAATCTGAAGTGATGTAACCACTATGCTGGTGGGTTTTACCCTATATGGTTAAACAGAGAGCCAAATGGAAGGAACTGAGTAAATCTGCAATGAATAACCATAATTAACAAAAACATTTTGTGCCACAAGGCAGATTATTACAGATATAAAACTTTTTTTTTAATTATTTCTATTGATGCAGACCAAAAATTTTATGGAAACCCCATAAATACTCTTCTGATTTTAGTGCCCTTTTTCTGAATTTGGTCTGCCGTAACTGATGAATATACCAGTTCAGCGAAGTTGATAACACAGTAACAAACTCTCTATAGCAAATGAGTTTGATTTTAAAAGATATGGAACAAAACTTTTCTCTCTACTACATATACAAAAAAAACCTCTAATATGTTATGTTAATGTTACTTTTATCTAAAGTCATTTGAAAAGAACTAACAAAAATAAATGTGAATTTGGCTTTTAAGATTGTATTGCAATGGCTGTCATTTTGGAAAATTGCTCCCCTCCAATACTTCTCACAAATGGTCTGCCCCCTCCCTTTCACTTTGGGCGTCAAGAGAACCATCCTGAAAGCCTTCTGTTGTTCTCTACATTCTTTTATATAAACATAACAGGACTGAGAAGTAATGCAGAAACTAAAAATAATAGCAGACATTACAAAATATGTAATGCTCAGCCTGTGTTGTCTGAGACCAAAGCTAAATACAGAAAAGTTATTTTCTAGTATAGTCTCATTCTTTAAGTGCAGGCTCTCTAACAGCATACTAATAGTATCAAGACCCACTTGTTACACTTCCAAAAACAGAATTCGGGAGTTAAATAGCAGCTCCCTATTCTATGCCCATATCTTTTGGAACTTCATTTTTTTCTGTGTTTTTTACTGAATAATGCTCTCCCTCAATCAGGAGAGCTGAAAGACTTCTTTTTATCAAAAGAGCTTGAAAGAGAAGCAGTAAACACTGATGAAATGGAAGAGAAGCATCTCGCTATGTTTTGATTTCCAAATTCATATTGGAAGGCTCTGCTGGACCATCCTGTAAGTTCTTGGTGTGGGAAAAGGATGAGTATGTGCCAAGTTTTCCATGCATCTAGGTTATGCCTTGTCAAGGGTACCCGAAATCCACATGGTAGACTTCCAAGAGACACTTAAAACCCACAGTGTGTTGGCCTAGCGTGCCACCCAGGACCATTTTGTCTTTTGGAAATGCCATCGGAAGATGGATCGCCTAGGAAAGTGGTTTTGATTAACACAGATTTTGAGCATTGTTCCAGACTGTTCTCTGGGTTCTTCTGCAATTCTAGGCAAGCCATTTCTCTTTTCTTTTTTTTTTTTTCTTTTTTTAACCTCTGTTTTGCAATTGAGAAAATGTTTGCCATCTTTGCAAATCAACCTTGGTAGTTGACCTCCGTGTTGCAAAATAAGCTATAATATAGCTGTCAACATTGGGCAGCTTATTGACAGGGATATCTTTCCTCCTGCTGTTGGATTGCATCACATCACTTGGTCTTTGACCCATGTTGAGTGCACAAGCTTTGTGTGCTGCCTGAAGTATCAGCAAACAGCCAGCCATTTTCTTCCTATGGTTATACATAGATTTTCTTCTCTCTGGTGAAAGATATTGCTGTAGTTAGCTTGACTGTGAAATGAAGCAGTATAATCTTCACTAGCTGGATGCTGTTTTCTGGTTGAATTTAAGTTGTTGACTTTAATCCATAAAGAACTCAATAGACTGAGTCCTTGCTGCTTGAAATAACCCTCTGTTCTTTGTGCCTCTGTTGCAGTTATGATTGCTGAGAACAATGAAAGTGCTCTTGATTTATATATTTAAGGAAAGGGCCTCACAGTAAAAAATTGTTCATAACAAGGCCCATGTAATCTACCCAGTCATTTTAGCATTAAACCTGGACTAGTTTTAAATGAGAAACAGGTTTAAAACGAAAAAAAAGGCTTGCTGAGAATCATGGAAAAGTTGGTAAATTAATTTAGTCACAATCAAGTGCTGTCATAAACTAGAATATTTCTCATACACAATCTAGCTAATTTAAAATTAGCTCAAGTGTATCTGTGCTTTGGCCACACTTGCATTTATGCATCCTCTAATTAAGCTAACCTTCCAAGCTGTGGACAGGAAACATTCATGTAGGATGCTGGAGAGATGCATTTGAGATAAGTTAGAAGTAGAGTCACAGGTGAGTTTGGTGTTCTACAGCTCATGTAACTTTGTTTTTTTGATTTGTAGAAGGGGTCCGTGGAGCGTTGGGTAGGTATCCTTTTTTTTTTTTTTTTTTAATCTAATGCTATGCATTTCCATTAATATGGCCTTAAAGGGTGAAACTTACTGGGTTACATTATGTATAACTGGGAACATTTTCAGTTTCACTTCTTGATTTCAGTTGTGTTTCACCTAGGCCATGACAGTATTCCTGTGGAATAATTTCCTACTAGAAAACTCCTAGCTTCCAGTTAAAAATTTATCTGGACATTCAAGATAATGGCTGTTAAGTTATGAAGCTTCAAAGCATATCTCATTTTTGAAAATATAAATTTAGGTAATACATTAGTGAACATTCAGTATCCATACACTTCACAACTGGTTTTCTTGGAAGTGAAAGTTCCAGTTATAAATCTTTGGAATTTCTTGGATTTTTTTTTTTGTTCATTATGCATTTGATGCATTTTGAGCAGGACAATGTAATAAGATGCTTAAAGGCAACAGAAGTTTAATCTTGATGGACAACTCTTACTTTCAGTGACATGTCCTTTGCATAGTTACTCTTGTGAGGTTGTTCATACTAGCTTTGTGGATTCCCCCATGCTGCTGGTAATTTTAAGAATTGTGAATAAATTTGTAATGCATCACAAAGGAAGAAATCATTTATATAACTTGTGATACGTAAGCGGGAAATTTGCTTAGGAACTAAAATATCAGTGATTTTTTTTTTAAATTTAGTTTCTGTACATAATGTAATGTTGCGTTTCACACTAATAATTCTGAAACTAATCTCAAATTGTGTCAAAAAAATGGAACAATGAATAATGTGAATCTCTTTGTGTTCTTGCCTCTCTGATCAGAAGCAAACCTTACAAACACCAAGATAAAGAAAATCTTGAGTTCTCATCTAGCTTTGTCATCCAAGCTTCTGAATAATGAGGCCAGGTTATCTGAGGTTCCCATGAATATACTCCCTTTGATTTTAAAATAATCTTCAACTTGGATCATATTGTAGCATGAAACTTATTTTCTATGCAAGCAATCAAATCTTAAATCCTTTTGAACATCATGCGTGTTTTCTTTAATGCACAATTTTGTGTAAAGGAAACTGTCAGATAGCTGCAAACTTCATTTGTCCTAATCTCCTGTTAGCCCATTCTTGAGAAACAGGTATTCGTGTCTGGCTATCTTTCCTTCCAAGACCCTCTGTCCACCAACATGTAGGCAATCTCTGATGTGTGCATGTCTGCTAAAACAAGTTACCTAGTGGTAAAACCTTCAAGTTCTTCCTTCTGGGAAGGCAGCCTGCAAGGCCAGCAACTGAAAGAAGTACCAACTGGTAACGTATACATTAGTATTTGATGCAGGAAAGTATTTTGGGTGTGTGGCTTTTTTTTTTTTTTTGTGATGGTGATGCTCGTGATATTGATATGTGAGACAAGCTAAGTGGTATTCACATTGAACAGAAATGGAAAAACATAAAAGTGAAAATCATTATGCCAGATGGAGTGGAAATGGCAAGCCATGTTCTGGGAAGAATGTAATTTGCCTTTAGCAGCTAGCCTGAGCTAGTTACTTGTTTCTACCAGGATGGGTGGTCTTGGTTTGCCATCCTCTTTTCCCTTCTCTTCCATTTAGCTGCCTCACCTGACTGCTGTGAGTTCAGACAAGTCCTAGAGTGCAGCACAAGGGAAGTGGTGGAAGTGTATAGCCTGGGAAGAAGGGATGGGACAATCGGGGGAGCAGACATCTGGTTTCACCATCACCTGTTAATCCAGCTTAGCTGTAGCATCAAACCAGATCTTAGCAAAGAGCTGATAAGAGAACAGTGTTGTAGAGTCAGAAGAGTAGATTTGTTTTATTAAATTTGTTTTATTAGCTGTTGCTAGAGGTTTGAGACTATTTTGAAGCCCAGCTTTAAAATATCAGTTTGTACTGCTAAGGTGAACTGAAGTGATCAGGAATTTGAATAGCATGAACCAAAATTTTACTACTACCAATAGAAATATCCAGAAAGCTATGGCTGACTTGGATCTTACAGAACTGGCCTTAAATGAGGAGCAGCATAGTTCTCAGTAACTGAAAAATCATCTGTGATGAAGTACTAATGATAACAAACCCTTATGGAAGCTATGTGCACCTGAATTGTAGAGATCTAGGGAAGTGCTAGTTGTCACATATATCTTCTGTGCATCTTATACAGACCAAATTGCGTTTCACGGAACATCACTGCTAAACCCAAAAGGAATGGTTTTCAGAATGAAGAATTTCTGTTATAATGATGGTAAACTTGATCGAGCCATAAGGAAGTCTGCAATATCTCAGTTTCTTTTCTGGAAGTATGTTGGCAATCTGCAGGTTAAAACAGAGAAATGCTAAATTTCCACCTAAATTAGCACAGGTTTTGAGGAAATACTGGCTCCTTCATATGACACAGACAGAAAAGCATCCAGGTTAAACTGGCAGTGGTTCATCTTATTTTAGGTTATGCCCTTGAGCATCACTGGAAGGACAGCAGAGATACTCTGCAGTTGTGTGTATGGGGTGAAGGGAGAGGGGGTTCCTAGGAGGCTAAATAAAGCCGTTTGATAAAGAGATGTAGCAGGAGAGAATATTGTGCCAGCAAAGATAAGTCTGACAGTGAGATGGAATCTCTGAATTGCAGTTCTGCCTTCATACTAATGTTATTGACAGCTATTACCCTTATTTAAAGACTGGCAAAAAAACCCAGGTTTGTTTAGTATTTCTGTTAGAGAAAGCTGTCTAGGGCAACATAGCTTTTTTTCAGAGCTTAAAACAATCTGGAAAAGCTTTGGCTCAAGGTACCTTCCAGTCATGATTTTCCATCGTTGTTTTTTTTATGTCGCTGTTTGTTCTGCATCCTTGTCAGTTTTAAAAAGCTCTTGACATTGGCATTAACTTTTCTAATTAGATTTTTGCTTTTCTTTTGTTCTTTTCACTTCTCTTTTTTTTTTTTTTTGTCCCCCCGTTCCTTCTGGGAATTCTAGACTCCTAATTTCATCTAACAATTAAGCCTGAATTAGCAAAAAAGAATAAATAATAGGCCAGGGTAGAAGACCTTGCCAACATGGATCTGTTACAAGCCTTACTGTATTGTGAAGAAATGCTTGATACTAACTTTGTTTTAAAGCAGTGTCTTCAAAAGTTGGGTTCAATCTTTGTTTTTGGCAATGTTTTTTTAGAACAGGATAGTTGCTTGAGTGTTGGATCTTAATGTAGGGTAGTGGCTTAGAGAAATGGAGATTGACTGCCTTTCTGTTATAGAAAAGCTAACAGAAAGTTTTAAGGATATAATTTTCCAGTTCTTCTATTTAATTTTATCTGCTTGTTAGTCAAATTACTACAAAGCATTATTAGGCAGAGTGTGCAGACTGATTTAGATATTCCTAAATGTTTTGATGAGTTTCAAAACCCTGGTAGCAAGATTAGCTATTGACAGGCTAGTTTGACTGAAGTTCTGGAGCTCTTCATATCTAGATTCCAAATATTCTAAAGGAAAAATCAAGAGAAGTAGCTAATTTTCTGACTTCTTGCATCTAATTGAAGTCTTTTTAAAATTAAAACCTTTGTGCTTTATTCCTCAGAGTCGTGCTCCAATCTCTGCAAAACTTGTTGCCAACATGCTGTCAGTAGCAGGGGCTGATCACATCATCACCATGGACTTACATGCTTCTCAGATCCAGGTAACTATTAGTTCTTACCAGCTGTGACTAGGCGCTCTACTGAATTAATGTGAAATTGATTCTCATTGTTTTGAAAGGCAATGTACAGAAGTGTAATTCTCATGGTTCTGAGAAAGTCTCACTACCCGTTTCTGATTAAATCTCCTTTTTGAAAGAGACCAGTCTTGATTTTTATGGGGTGATTTTGCAGGAACTTTGAATACTTGTGCATTGGAGTCTTCTGTGGAATTTGCCAAGTCTAGTGCAAAGAGCTCCCAGAATATAAAATATACTGATCTGGGGTGAGTTCTTTTAATCTTGGCATGGTCAGAGATTATAGTATTGCACTAGGTAGAGTTTTGTGGTTACAGCCAAGAGGACAATATTCTCTTACGAGAAGTGGAAATGGAGGCTGGGAACCTTTAGTTGGCTTACTGCTGAATCCCAGACGGAGCAGACGTAATTTGTCACTCTCATGTGTACCTCTTTTCAAGATACCTGTTTTTTCTAGAAAATACCTTCTCTTCCAGTTCAGGTATTCTATTTAATCAGAATTTCCTATTATGCTACATGGCTGTCATGCAAACAAAAAGCAGTTTCATTTGTGGTCTAACATGTTTCTTGCTGTTACGACTTGCACAAAAGGAAAGATTCCGTTTCTACTGCTCAAGTAAACTAAATTGGAACTTCCCCATATTGAAATACTACCATCCGTGTCAAGCAGTTCAAATTTGTGGAAATTGAGTATTACTCACTGGGCGTTTTTTGAGAGCTTTTCACAAGCATGAATTTACTTGGGTGCCTGAAGGTGATCTCAAATGATCTAAAAATCAGAAGAGAACAGCTGTTGTTTATTTCGCTACTCGTGGGTGAGATTTTGAGACCTTAATATTTGTCTAACTTATGCTGCATTTGATAGTAATATCAGAGGGCAGAATTAGGCCAGTGTAAAATACTAATTAAAGTTCTACCATATATGAAAGGCAAAGGCTTGATTCTTTTCCTGTGTCTTTGTTCCAGGTAAGACATAAACATACATTCATGAAGCTCTTTTTCTCTTTTGGACTAGGGTTTCTTTGACATTCCAGTAGATAACCTGTATGCAGAACCTGCAGTGCTGCAGTGGATTAAAGAGAACATTTTGGAGTGGAGAAACTGCATCATAGTCTCACCTGATGCAGGTGGTGCAAAAAGGTACTATACAAGCCTAAAACTGTTAGATTTCCATATAGTTAGTGGTTAGTGAACTAGTTTGTCTAGTCTTCTCTTTTCCTCTATGAATTGTGCAAAAGACAGGGTACATCACTGGTGAATCCAACTGCATTGTAAAAACAGAATAGTTCTTTCAATGTTGTTCATGCTTGAAAACATCCAGGAGCTTTCTATACTCTAAAGAATATCTTTTTCTCTCTCCCTGGATATGGCCTCATTAGCTGAATCCCTCCGCAGGAGGGAAGAGATTTTTTCCTGCTGCTTGCTTCTTTAGTCCAGTTGCTGCGCCTCTTCCTGCTTCGCTCTGGAATTGCCTGTTTTCCTTCTCTGTCAAAGCATATGGCCTATCCCCGCTGTACCTGCTGGCATTTAGGTAAGAGCTTGCTCAAGTTGTGTTTCTTTTCTCTTTGTTATTGCATTCCAGCTGTAAACCTATTGACCCCAAATTGTGCACTGTGAATACTAAAAAAATGGAGTGAAGTTTTGTTTTCAGTGGCAAAAAGTGAAAATAGAAAAGTTAGTTCATTGGAGTGTTTCTTCATTCACAGCGTGTGATACTCGTTTTGCAGACTATCTTTCATTTGCTATCTATTGAGTATAAAGCAATGCGAAAGCTCAGAGGCACGCCAGCTGGTGTGGTGATAAAGCATGCTATTGAGGCAAAATACTTATTTTCAAGTTTTGTTGGTCATGCTGCTGCTACAAAACTGAATGGGAACAAAGACAACTGAAGTAAGAATCCTGTAAGCCCATAGTGATTTAAACGTTTGGAATGCAGTATGGGGACAAATGTGCAAGACTGTCATAATTTGATTTTAATTGAAGTCCTTGGGTCTGTTGTGAGTGTTCATGTTCTAATAATTAATAGGGAAATAAGACTGATTAGAACTCCATAGTTGTTCCTGTGTGGATTAATCAAGTTAAAGATCTGAAGAATATAAACTGTAGAAAGCTTTCAAAAATTCAGATGACTCAGTCAATTAAATTCATTTGTTCCTATCTGAATACTGTTGCTTTCACTTTTGTTTCTGGTTTGATTTTTTTTTTTTTTTTTTTAACAAGATACAGCCTTTGTTTAGAATTCAAGTCAGAAGATGGCTTTTTTTTTTTTCCCTAGCAAATATTTCTATATTACCAAGTTGATCATGAGTTTATTTTTTGAGGACCGCTTTCGCTGTATTTAACATAGGTAGATACAGTCTGGTTTTGATACCTTTCCGTTGTGATGCAACCAAGCAGTTGCTGTTGCAGCAGGAAAGATGTTGCTTTCAATAAATTCGCAGCCTCTCCTTCACCTCCAGTAATATAAAGAAAACGGTTTGGCCTTTCCTTTTAAAACATGTAGACCTTTAAAAGAATTCATGGGTTAATGAAATGTGAATAGACTGTGAAGAAAGTTGGGCTTTAAAATTTAAATCTGTAAGCATTAAAGAAATTAAAAAAACTCCACATGTTCTTGCACTCATTTAAAATATCTAAATTCTTTTTTTTTCTTACCACTTGCTTGTTTTTTTCTCAGCTTATTAAATTTTGTGACTGAAATAAGGCATACAAATTCTATTGATATCTTTAATGCCTTTGAGGTCTTGAGACTTACTATGAAATTATAAGATTACTCAAAGAAAGCCAAAACATTTGGGGTTTTTGTTTATCACCCAGTTGTTGAAATGCAGTAACTAACAAATCCTTCATATTTAAGTAGTAAAGAAACAAAACTATGTTCTCTATTAATTGTGCAGTTACTAATCTTGTTAACATTCTAAATGTATTCTCAAAGACAGACTACAAGGTTGGACCAGCATAGAAAAGCATAGTATTATTTATTCCTGTGTCTTTATACCTACCAGATCTGGTGTATTAAAAAAAAAAAAATGAAAAAAAAAAAAAGCAATCAGAAGTCTGTAACAAATTTAACTTTGTTATTGGATGTTTGTCTGGCCACCAGAGGTCACTCTGAATAGTTCTAAAAGATCTTGTTCAAGCAGATGTATTGCTGAGGGAATTGCTAATGAAGTAAGCTACTTCATTACTAGTCAAGTACTGCTAAAAGAATTATTAATCGTGATTAACTTGCTGGTTTGGTTTTTCCTATTGGTTTGTTTTCACATTCCTGTAGTGCTATTTTCACTTCAGATGTTAAAGTGCACGCTGCTTTAGGTTTAGAATTGAGGCTACCTCTGCTTTATCTAGTGCTACTAGGTATTGCAGCAGCCTAATAAAAGCTGTGAAATGTTTTCAAAGCCAGGCACTTAATGACAGAAAACCAAAGTCAATTCAATAAAAAAATCTGTTTCTGTAGTGTAAGACTCTCTGGTTGTATTTATTAGCAGTGAATTAAAATTGTTTCTAACCTGTCTCATTACTAGCAAAAGTTTGTGCTGCAGTAACTTGAAAGCAAGGAAACATAACTGTTTTATGAGAAATACACATGCATGCCTCTGTTTCTTTTAAAATAGTTTAAGTGTGTTGTATTTCTTCCTGTAACTTAGGGTTACTTCAATTGCTGACAGACTGAATGTGGAATTTGCTCTCATTCATAAGGAAAGAAAGAAGGCAAATGAAGTGGACAGAATGGTCTTGGTTGGGGATGTGAAAGACAGAGTAGCAATTCTGGTTGATGACATGGCTGACACATGTGGCACAATATGTCATGCGGCAGACAAGTAAGTATTATTATGAACTGGCCCACTGTCTCACTGTACTGTAACCTGCAGATAGCTGATGAATGCAGTTGCTGTGTCCTGCATGCTTATAACCCAACCTGACCTCTGTAGAATAAAGTCACTCTGATCCTTGAGCCTATAGGTCACAGTCCTGTGATCAAGCTGTGTCCTTCTTTAGAACGTGGAATTGAGAAAATATCTGCATAAATTTATTATCTGTATTTAGAAAGAGAAAAGGATAAATAAAAAGTAATATAAATTGGAAGAGACTTGGGCCACCTAGTGCATTTTTCAGTTCCAAGGCAGAAACAACAGATAGAAAATCGTTCTCTTAAACCTCATCATGGAGCCTTTCCACTCTCTGTAGACAATCTTTCATAAAGCTTTCCTAGGTTGAACATTGGAAAGTATTTTCTCCCCAGTGTTCAATATGTGTTTAATATTAATCTTTAATGTACATCTTCAGTATAAAACTACTTGTCCTTTTTGTCTGGGGAGGTGAGAATAAGTTTTCCTGTCTTTGGTCTGGAAGTTAGTTGAAGTGTTCTCATTCCCCTCTAGACTAAGTAACTTCAGTTTGTTCAGTCTTTTCACATGGTTTCTAGACTTCTGCTCCATTGTTGATGCCCTCTGGGTTCTTTCCAGTTGGTTCACTTTTTGAAGTGGAGCATGTGAATGTAGACCCACTATCTTAACTGAGGCCCTAGCAGTGCTAAATAGAAAGGAGTACCTTACGGTTTTCCAGCTGGCTTTATGCTGGTACATTTCAGGGTAGCAGTAGGGTTTTGACAACAGAAGTTGTCATTGTTGACTGCACTGAACTTTGGTAATATCTGTAGCCTTTTAAAAAAACCTGCAGATTCCTGAAATTAACTCTTCCTGTTGCTGTAGCTTCACAACTCAATATGTATGGCAGTAACTCTAGCTTCAAGATCATCTTGACAAATTGGAGAAATGGACTGAAATTCATTAAGAACAAATGTGAGGCATTACAGTTAAGCAATACTGAAGTGCTGTCCTGCCCATCCACTCATATCCAAACATGTGCTTCCAACTTTGGCTTGGTAGGTCAAGGGCTGCAATCTAAGCTTGGATTTAAAACTTGAGGTTTTATATCTTCCATTCAAAGACCTTGTATTTTTGATACTGTTTATAGCAAAGCCAATCCCCATATGATTGTAAATAGCACGCATTGAAAGTGGGAAGGAACTGCTGAGGAGCAAGACAAGGGGATGTTTTAAATTGATGTTGCTCAACTGTGCTGTAGCATTACTGCTCTTGGGTCTAATCCTTTCTAAAGATAATATGTCTCAGTTGAGAGCATTTTGAATTTATATTCCTGTCCAATGTATTTGTAGACACTATGAGAGTGTCAAGTAGTCTTGCATCCAAAACGGGTCCATGTGGTACTTCCTGCCTGAATCATAGGATTGTTTAGGTTGGAAAAGACTTTTAAGGTTGTTGAGTCCAACCGTTAACTTAAAACTGCCAAAACCACCACTAAGCTATTCCACATCTACATGGTTTTTTAAATACTTCCAGGCATGGTGACTCAACCACTTCCCAGGGCAGCCTGTTCCAATGCTCGACAATCCTTTCAGTGAAGAAAATTTTTTTTAATATCCAACCTAAACCTCCCCTGGTGCAACTTGAGGCCACTTCCTCTTGTTCTGTCACCTGTTACTTGGGAGAAGAGAGACACCCCACCTTGCTGCACCCTCCTTTCAGGTAGCTGTAGAGAGTGATAAGGTCTCCCCTTAGCCTCCAGGCTAAACAACCCTAGTTCCCTTAGCCATTTCTCGTGAGTCTTATTTCTAGACCCCTCATGCATTTTGTTGCCGTTCTTTAGACATGCTCCAGCACCTCGATGTCTGTCTTGTAGTGAGGGGCCCAAAACTGAATGCAGTATTTAAGGTTCAGCCTCGCAGTGCCAAGTACAGGGGGACAATCACTTCCATAGTCCTGCTGGCCACACTATTCCTGGTGCAAGCCAGGATGCTACGGACCTTCTTGGCCACCTGGGCACACTGCTGGCTCATATTCAGCTGGCTGTTGACCAACACTCTTAGGTCTTTTTCTGCTGGGCAGCTTTCCAGCCACTCTTCCCCAAGCCTGTAGCGTTGCATGGGGTTGTTGTGGCCCAAGTGCAGGACCTGGAGCTTGCCCTGGTTGAACCTCATACCATTGGCCTTGACCCATTGATCCAGCTTGTCCAGATCCCTCTGTAGAGGCTTCCTACCCTCAAGCAGATCAACATTCCTGCCCAACTTGGTGTCATCTGCAAACTTACTGTGGGTGGACTCAATCTCCTCGTCCAGATCGTTAATAAAGATGTTAAACAGAAGTGGCCCCAATACTGAGCCCTGGGGATCACCGCTTGTGACAGGCCACCAACTGCATTTAACTCCCTTTCACCACAACTCTTTGGGCTCAGCCACCCAGCCAGTTTTTTAGCCAGCAAAGCGTACACCCGTACAAGCCATGAGCAGCCAGTTTCCCTACGAGAATGCTGTGGGGAACCATGTCAAAACAACAGGGTAAAGTTTAAGTGAACTACACATTACTGTTTGTGTTTTGAAGTAAAGATCATTCTTAGAGTCTTCAGTTGCAGGCTTGCTGTTTGCATCTAGATAAAAGGGATGTCAAAAATATCTGGTATTCATATAGTCTTGTGTTTCTTTTCACTCTGATGGAAATTTGATGGAATTTTGGAAAGTGGGATTGTGCAGTTGTTTGCTATCCGCATGGTAATCTTTATCAGACCCCAAGGTGTGCTTCTAGGCTGTACCCTTGGCAGATCAAATTAATTAACAGTTAATTCCTGTCAAATAGGGTGCCTTTATTTCTCTCCTGTTATGAAAGAAACATTTATTTATTTGCCTACAATAGATTTCTATAAAGCAAAGTCTAAAACCATCAGAAACCTTCAATGTATCTGCAGTGTTTACGAAGAAAGATGCCTTTGCTTGGGTGATACTGCCCTATATCACGTTCTTGGTATGAAGTAGTGCTTTTCATTAATGCCAAATCTAGGTGAGATGTACTTTGTGCTAATTAGACTTGCTCACTAAAATACTTTTTAGGCCTCATTTTATCTCTGCAACCTAGATCAAGCAGATGAACCAATAAATGTATTTTCAGAAACAGCAGATCAACTTGCTTGAGTACAAACTTCAGTACACACCCTTGGTACACACTCACCCTGTCTTAGTGCATCCTCCTTGTAGGTTGCATCTGCCAAATGTAATGCTGAGAATGACCAGAAAACTTTTGATTCTCTTGAGTCATTTCAAAATGAGATGATGATTTTTGTCTTTTTTCCTATCTTACTGTGCTTATGCTATGATTTGATAAAATACCACTCTTCAGGGCCTCCCTGTGTAAGACTAGAAAAGCAGCTAGAACATAGCTGAGTGTCTGGAGGCAGACAGGCCGGTCACAACCAAATTCAGAGATTCTGACTCATTCATAAGGTGTTCTAGTTCTTTGATGTGTACTTTTTTTTTTCCTCCTGTGCTGCATCATTTCACTGCATGCTTGGATCAACAGCATGTCTTCCCACAACCTTGCAGTAAGCTAGGCTTTAAATCATTAACATTTCTTCTTCCGCAGAAACTCTTTCCAAGCAGAAGTGTTTGAATTGCAAATGAAAAGAAAGGTGGACAATAATGGAGGCACAAGAGTTGTGAATACTGCCATCCAACCTACTTCATTTTTGCCTGATTAAGATAGGTAGAAAAACTTATACTGGAATTCAGTTGTGTGTTGTGTTGATACAGTCAAAAGTACAGCATTTTAGATTAGTGTCACTGCTACCAATAAGAACCTTTTTTTTATTTAATTAGCAGTTATTTATTTTTTGTGACACTCACTCATATAACCTGCAAAAGTTCTGAATTATTTTGTAGATATTTGTATCTTCCTGTAGCTTTCAGGAGGTATTTATATGTAAAATGTATTTTACAGAGACTTGTATCTGGCTTCATCTATAGCCATGTATGTAAACATGCATCACAGCATACTTCTCCTTTGTGTTCTACAGGTTAGTATCTGCTGGAGCTACTAAAGTTTATGCCATTCTTACTCATGGCATCTTTTCTGGTCCTGCTATCTCTCGGATTAACAATGCATCATTTGAGGCTGTTGTAGTAACTAATACAATTCCCCAAGAAGAGAAGATGAAACACTGCCCAAAAATCCAGGTACAATGATGGTTTTCTGTCATCCGTTTAAACTCTGGATTTGTATTTTACTGTTCACTGATGCTAGAATTTGTGCATTGAGAAGAAAATATTATTATAAAATACCTTGTGCCGCTCTGCTGTTTGCAGACCAACGTAGAATCATAGAATCGCTGAGGTTGGAAGGGACCTTTAAGATCATCAAGTCCAACCATTAACCTACCCTGACAAAACCACTTCTAAACCATGTCCCCAAGTACCACATCTACCCTTTTTTTAAAGACCTCCAGGGATGGCAAATCCACCACCTCCCTGGGCAGCCTGTTCCAATGTTTAATAACCCTTTCAGTGAAAACATTTTTCCTAATATCTGATCTAAACCTCGTCTGACATAATTTGAATCTGTTTCCTCTCGTCCTATCACTTGTCACCAGGGAGAAGAGGTCAGCCTGCATGTCAAAAACTGTTTTGAGGGGATTCAGGTAGTACAGTAGAGTGCTGCAAATCAGTTAGTGTTTGCAACAGATTTGAGTATGCCTGACTGTGAAAGAGTGACAAATAAAATTGGCTGGGGTTTGGAGTGGGTTTTTTTGATCAATATTAATCATCCTATATTTGTATGTAGGAACCTTAGTTATGTTATTGTGGATGCCACAGAAACCTTAGGGAATGACTTTTTTTAAATACGCTAATGAAAATGCTCAAGATGACAATGATATACGTTTCTTTTCAAAAACCAGACTGAAAATACAAAGCTGACTTATGTCAATAGCTTTTACATGAGATTGTTCTAGGTAGTTGTGTCCTTTTTGAAGTTTTTCCATAGTACAGTGTGGAGGAAATTGTAAAAGGTGTTTTTTTTTTTTTTAATGCAATATTGAATTTGAAAAAGATTAAAATTTATTTGATATTTATTCAAACAAGGCAAGTACTTAAAAGGTATACTTCCTTTAAACTGTATTTATGTCAAGTAAATACTGCCATCTGATGGCTAGAATAATTTCTTTTTGACAACATGCCCTGTGCCAGCAGTCCTCGGCAGTACGCCTGTGCAGCAATCTTATTCAATGCTTTCTTACTCACTTTTTTGAGTTTCTACTTTGTATTAATGCAGTTATTATGTATACGTTACCTAATGCTTTAATGTTCTTTTATTTCCTAGAAGAGGTAAGAGAGCACAATGGTAAATTGAATGTTTGTTTATATGTTTGTGAACTGTATAGTTGGTTGTTCCTGGCATCCCGTAGAAGTTATCTTGATTTTATTTTTTTTTTTTCTTTCAGTTTATTGACATTTCCATGATCCTGGCTGAGGCAATTCGAAGAACACACAATGGTGAATCTGTGTCTTACCTCTTCAGTCACGTCCCCTTGTAACTGCAGGAGGTTACATTGCATCTTTGCAAAGGTCCCTTCAGCTAGCACTGTTCTTAACAATGCATCTCAGCCACAAGAAAGGAGTATCTTTGTACAATTCCAGAGCTTGTATGTTTAATTATTATATTTGTCTTGTAATTACCAGTTGTTCTTTGTAAATGGGCAAGAAATCTGTCTTGCAGAAATCTTTTGAATTCCCTTGAGAGTCTGGAAGTCTTGTGTCTTGTGTAAGTTCTTTTCTGTACCCGTCTTCACTTTCCACTAAACTGCTGCTTTGGATCCATTTTTCTTTACAGAACTACTAACTGTCTGTTCATAGAACTTAATGGGATGTGCATATAAGATCACTTTCTGTGTTAAGCTAAATGCTGCAGGCTTGGGTATCTTGTATCTATTAATCTGTCAGGCAAGCAGCTGCTTTTTTGTTTTGTTACGTTTAACTACCATGAACAGTACTTTGAGCCCTAACAGAATGTAAACCTCATGTTAATTTTGAGGAACTGTTGACACATCCATAGTATTAATTGTGTTCTATACACTTCATGCTCTTTTTCTCCACAAGATGTATGTGAGTGCTGTTTTCTTTTGTAAAGCTTTCTTTATATTAAGTCATTTACTTAACATCTATTCTGTGCAGTTACTGCCTTCAGTTGTAAAATTAATGTTTCAGTACTCCTGGGATAATTCATTCCATGTGTGTCAATAATAAGGACCAATCTTTAATCACGAGCGGTCTGGTTTAAATTTAATTTTTACTTTTGACATTGCTCGATTGTGATCATGTGAATCATTTCGTAGCAGTTCTTCTGTTAACATTGTAATGCTTCACTATGCAAATTCTATCCAGCGAATTTAAACAGATGTATTTATACAAGTTGGTCTCTACCCACAGTTACTTGATTAAAAAGTATCTGAAAATAGGGTTTTGGTGTGGGTTGTGTGTGGTTTGTTGTTTTTTTTTCTCCACACTGCACAGTCAATAGGGCTTTACATTTCTATTACAAAGTACCCCAGTACTTTACTGTACAGCCAGAGAACTATGGTAGACTAGTTAGTCTTGAATACTTGCACGTTAGAGAATTAAAATCCTTATGAAAATAGTTTTGCCTCTGTATGCTGAGAAAGCTTATGGTTAAGGACTGGTAATGCAGTTGGTAATGGATTCTGGGTGGGGGGTGTGTGGGTGGAATTCTAACATTGTAATTTTAGGTCTTTGAATCCTTCTATGGAGTGTTTTCAGTCTTCCTGCTAGAAAGGAAGACTTTGTGTATTAAGATAATTTTCCTGCACCTAGATCATGGGAAGACTCAGTTTTCTACCAGAAATTGCAGTAGTTAATTACAAAAGCATTTGCCACACTTGAGAGATGCTTCTTTACTGTGAAGCTACATAAAAATAGCCTTATTTCATCCTACCTTGCTTATTCATTCTACAATGGAACAATGCTGTATTATAAAATGGATTTTTCCATTCCATTTAAGACAGCCCTCAGACAGACTATTCTTTTTGTTTCTTTGAGAATAAATCTATATTTTGTCTATACTTTTTCCAGTAATTTTCTATTTATTCTGTGTTTCTTTTTCCTATATTGAGTAATACAGAATTCAACCTGTACTACTTTCAGTGATGAATACAAAGATGGAGTATATAAGATACTGAGATGAGAATTCAATTCAGCCACCAGTTCTCAGAGGAATTCCTCAATATGGGTTAATTTTAAAAAATACTTTATAACACAATGGAAACTAATTTACATTATTTTTTTCATTTGGTAAAGCAATTTTTTTTAAATGTAAGATTATGTAACCTATTGTCTTCAAAATATTACTTCACAGTTAAGTTGTTAACCCCAAGTCTGTGGCCAGGTCATTATACCAAAGCTTAGACCTTACTACTAAGCAAAAGGTATACAATACTCTTAATGCACAGTATCAGTTCAATTGCTTTATAAGTCACATCTTTGTTACAAGAAAATGCAGAATTGTTTGCCTTTACTGTGCACAAGTATTATAAATAAAACTTGAAAAGTACTCATGCCGAAAGATTGCATGTGTTTTTATTGTTTTGATATTTTATTTTTTTTAAGACCATGCCTTGCACAGGTCTAACAGGGAAGAATGTAGGCATTGATTCTCATGCAAACCTTGCTCATAAATCATGCTCCAGCTGTCTTGGACATAAGGATGAACTGTTAATCACACCAGACCGGTACACTTCTTTATAGTAAGATCATCCTTCTCCAGCTTTTTATGGTCTGACAGAAGGGACACAATGTTTAAATTTCATTGGGGGTTTGAGTTAACGCTTAATGAGCAGCTGAAGTTTTTATTTCTCAGATGGTTGTAAGCAAACACCCTCAGCTGTATTCAACAGGCTGAGATAGGGGAAAGAACAGAAGGTAAACACAGATTTAAGCTCACTATGTCTGCTGCAGTTTGCACCCTTGAAATGCTTATGAAGAGTTATAGGTGAATTCCAACAGCACTGTGAAAACCCCATCCATTTTGACAGAATTAAAAGTCATGGGAACAGAAACTGGAGAGGTGTTTGGTGTTCAATGTTCTATGCCCCTGACCCATGCTAGGATTCTGGTCTGAAGATCAGATGACAGTTCAAGCTGGTGGGGAATTTTCTTCTCTCAGCAGCATTATTTTGAAATAAAGGAAAAAGTACCACATTGCGTAGCAGAAGTCAGAAGTCTGAGCTCATATTTGTTTACAAACCTTACTCTACTGCTCTAGTGGGAGTGCAGATTTTTGCCTTTCTCAGTAAAAGTGCTTGAAGTTTGAAGTCTTTCTGGAAGGTCTTGCCATGGATGCCAGCGTTTTTAAATGTCACAAGCTCAGCACCTGCTGCTGAGGCAGTGAGGGGACTATCAGGAGTGGAACTTGAGCATGTTTTCACTGCACAAGTCCTTCTCTGAGTTGCTCATCAGGTGTCTGTTGCCAATGCTGGTGCTCTGTGGTCTGTGTGTTGTGTGGTGGCTGACCCTGGCTGGCAGTCAACCCCCACCTGCTCAGGTTGGGGGGAGAGAATTGGGAGGGCAGGAGTTAGAGCAGCTTGTGGGTGGAGATAAAGACAGATTAACAAATGAAGGGAAAAAAAAAAAGGCAAATGGGGCAAAAGCAATCACCACCTCCCGCCGGCAGACCGGTGCCCTGCCAGCCTCTGAGTGATGGCTGCTTCGGTGGAAGTCTCCCCAAAATTTTATTGCTGGCAATGGCAGTGTATACTGTTGGCTATCCCTTCAGTCAGTTGGGTTCTGCTGTCCTGGCTGTTTCTCCTCCAGGCCCTTGCCCACCCACAGCCTTCTCGCCAGGGGGAACAGTGAGAGAAGTGGAAAAGACCTCGAGGCTGTGCAAGTTCCTCAGAAGCTATGTCACTGGTGTGTTATCAACACTGTTTTGGTCACCAGTCTAAAACACAGCACCATAGGGGCTATTATGGAGAAAATTAACTTCATCCCAGCCAGACCCAGGATATTAGTTGTGAGTGAGTAGTGAGATGTGATTGTAAGCACTTCTCCAGGCCCATGTTGTGCTGTACCTCTAAGAAAAGGTAAATGCCGGGGGGTGAAAGAACAAAAGGCATTGCAGAGGACAAGGAACTGAGCTCCGGAGCTACCCTCCTATCACCTGTTACTTGGGAAAAGAGACCAACCCCCACTTTGCTACAACCTCCTTTCAGGTAGTTGTAGAGAGTGATAAGGTCTACCCTCAGCCTCCTTTTCTCCAGGCTCAACAACACTGGTTCCCTCAGCTGTTCCTTATAAGACTTGTGCTCCAGACCCTTCAACCAGTTTTGTTGCCCTTCTTAGGACACTCCAGCACCTCAATGTCCCTCCTGTAGTGGGGCCCTAAACTGAACACAGTACTCGAGGTGGGGCTTCACCAGTGCCAAGTACAGGGGGACAATCACTCCCATAGTCCTGCTGGCCACACTATTCCTGGTACAAGCCAGGATGCCACTGACCTTCTTGGCCACTTGGGCACACTGCTGGCTCATACTCAGCCAGCTGTCGACCAACACTTTTAGGTCTTTTTCTGCTGGGCAGCTTTCCAGCCACTCTTCCCCAAGCCTGTAGCGTTGCATGGGGTTGTTGTGGCCCAAATGCAGGACCCAACACTTGCCCTGGTTGAACCTCATACCATTGGCCTTGGCGCATCGATCCAGCCTATCCCTCTGTAGAGGCTTCCTACCCTCAAGCAGATCGACGTTCCTGCCCAACTTGGTGTCATCTGCAAACTTGCTGAGGATTCACTCAATCCCCTCAGCCAGATTGTTGATAAAGATGTTCAACAGAACTGGCCCCAATACTGAGCCCTGGGCAACACCACTTGTGACTGGCTGCCAGCTGCATTTAACTCCCTTTCACCACAACTCTTCGTTCCTGGCCATCCAGCCAGTTATTTACCCAGTGAGGAGTACACACGTCCACACCATGAGCAGCCAGTTTCTCCAGGAGAATGCTGTAGGAAATGGTGTCAAAGGCTTTACTGAAGTCCAGGTAGACAACATCCACAGCCTTTCCCTCATCCACTAAGTGGGTCATCTTGTCATAGAAGGAGATCAGGTTAGTCAAGCAGGATCTGCTATTCATAAACCCATGCCGACTGAGCCTGATCATCTGGCTGTCCTGGACATGCCATGTGATGGCACCCAAGCGTATCTGCTCTATAACCTTCCCAAGCACCGAGGTCAGAAGGACAGGCCTGTAGTTCCTTGGATTTCTGGCTCTTCTTGTAGATGGGCATCACATTTGCTACCCTCCAGTCAATGTGACCTCCCGAGATAGCCAGGACCACTGATAAATGATTGAAAGTGGCTTGGCGAGCACTTCTACCAGCTCCTTCAGTACCCTTGGGTGGGTCCCATCCAGCCCCATAGACTTGTGTGTGTCTAAGTGGTGTAGCAGCTCGCCAGCAATTTCCCCTTGGATTATGGGGGCTTTATTCTACTCCCTGTCTCTGTCTTCCAGCTCAGCGGGCTGGGTATCCCAAGAACAATTGGTTTTACTATTAAAGACTGAGGCAAAGGAGGAATTAAGTATCACATCCTTTTCCTCGGCCTTTTTCACTGTTCCCCCCCCCCCCCCCCCATCCAATAAAGGATGGAGATTCTCCTTAGCCCTCCTTTTGTTGTTAATGTATTTATAGAGAATTTTTTTATTGTCTTTTGCTGCAGCAGCCAAATAAATTATAATTTGGCTTTGGCCCTTCTAATTTTCTCCCTGCATAGCCTCACAACACCTTTGTAGATCTCCTGAGTCGCCTGCCCCTTTTTCCAAAGTTCATAAACTTGCTTTTTTCTCCTGAGTTCCAGCCAAAGTGCTTTGTTCAGCCAGGACACTTTTCTTCCCCGGCTGCTCGTCTTTCAGCACATGGGGACAGCCTGCTTGTGTGTCTTGAAGATATCCTTCTTGAAGAGTGTCCAGCTTTCCTGGACTCCATTGCCCTTCAGGATTGCCTCCCAAGGGACTCTGTCAACGAGGCCCCTAAATAGGCCAAAGTCTGCCCTTTGGAAGTCCAAGGTAGCAGTTCTGCTAAACCGCATCCTTACTTCTCTGGGAATCAAAAACTCTCTGATTTCATGATTGCTATGCCCAAGAGGGCTTCCAACCATCACATCGCCCTCAAGTCCTAATCTGTTCGCAAACAACAAGTCCATCAGGGTGCCTTCCCTGGATGGCTCACTCACCAGCTGTGTCAGGAAGTTATCATCTTCCACACGCTCCAGGAACCAGACCATTTCCTCTCCACTGCATTGTATTTCCAGCAGACATCCGGTAAGTTGAAGTCCCCCTTGAGAACAAGGTCTAGTGGTAATGAGACTTCTCCCACCTGCTTATAGAATCTTTCACCTGCCTCTCCATCCTGGTTGGTTGGTCTATGACAGATTCCCACCATGACAGCTGCCTTGTTGGCCTTCCCCCTGATTCTTATTCATAAATACTCAACCCTTTCATTACCAGCTCTAGACAGTCAAAACACACAGGGCTACCTCACCGCCTCTCATTCCTTGCCCATCCTTTCTGAAGAGTTTAGAGCCATCCATTGCAGAGCTGCAGTTGTGTAAGTTATCCCACCACACTTCTGTGATTGCAACTATATCACAGTTTTCCAGCTGCACAATGGCTTCCAAGTCTTCCTCTTTCTTGCCTTTGCTGCATGGATTGGTATAGATGCACTCCAGTTGGGCTGTTGATTCTGCCACGTTTTCTTGGGAAGAAGCCCTAATGCCTATGTGACTGTTCTCAGGTTCCTCTGTGGTTTCTAATGGAAATATCTATATTATATAGTTATTGTGCATTTCTAAAAATATACATAGAGGAAGAAAGGAAATCGATCCATATCAATTGAAGCCCATGAAATTAGGATCAAAATGACCTCTGTTGAGTAGTAGACCTCTCCCATAAGAATGGCATGCATAATTTTTTAAAAGGAAATATCCAAGTCCTATAATAAAAGAGGATATCATGTCTCATGGTTTCTAGAAGCCCATAAATCATCAAATTGCATGTTTAATATGAGCCTTATTACAGTTTCTTGCTTGTGCTTATCTTAAGCCTTTATTTTGCATGCTCTCTTTGCTCAGGTCTATCAGTCGCTGAGTTCCACGTTGTTCTGTAGAGGCTGTTCCAGTGCTCCCTCAGTCTCTTGCCTGAGAATGACTTCTCATGCCACGGCAGGATTACCTACATGAAACTTTTCAAGTCGGTGTGGTCCTGCAGGCTACTCATTTCATCACTAAGGAATAGAACTTGAGGATATCCAATTCAGGAGTCCACAGACTGGCAGACTCCTCTGCCAGTTGCACGGCTTGCCGGCAGCTCCTGCACTAGTGTGCACCACCGCTTCTAGCATTACTGCCTCAGCAATTCTCCTCCTCCGCACACCCCAGAGGAAGGCAGCAATGCCCTCTCTGGCTACCCTATCCTATTGACCCCTTAGGAAGGGGCAAAGAGGAGAGGTGTAGTTGCTCTGCTGACCCTGGAGAGTTTGGAAACTGACTGCATCTTATTTCAGGTATTTCTGGATGCCTACTGCCTCCCTTGAAGGTAACTCGCTTTCAATAACAGGAATGCCAGGTGCTGCTTTTGCTTTCAGCAAGCAGTTTTAATCTGTTGTAAACACCAAAAGGTCAATCTTGGCACTGAGGTAGCCTGCGGTAGCCTCAGCTTTCAGAAGCGGTGAAGTATTTCTGTGGTGCTAGGGGCCCCCTTGGTCATATGTCAGCGCAGGCCGGGTAAGCTCTTCGCGCAGATCTGGGAGGGTCTCCTCCCCCACCAGAGCTCTGAGAGCTACCTCTGCCCTTGTTGTAGGCCAATCTTCTCTACTGTTGTCTCCTGTTTGTTGTTTTGGTTATTTTTAGTGCCTGCAAACACATTTCTGCAACTGCTATCAGCAGGGATCCTACATTTTTACATCCCTTAAGGTTTCTGAAAGCAACTTTGTTATCATTTCCTCAATTTTGCTATCCATTTCTGTTTCTGGTTCTTTTTGCACATCTGTCTACATCAGTTTAAAGAGTCAACTTATGCATTTCAAAAATTGAGCAACCTAACTTATGTCTTTGAGACTTTTCCGGGTAATTTATGCTACACATATAATAGGTAATTTATGTTACACTAAACATCGTATTAATCATGAATACTTGGGGTTGTGTCATAGTATTGGTATGAGGGTTAGCACAATAGAGAAAAGACATTATTGCAAGGCTTTAAGACTTTAGGTAAACTACTCAGCTTTAAGATAACCATGATAGAATCCTGATTTTGATAAACAAAGTAAAGCAACTGTAAGTTTTCATTTGGAAGACAAAAGAAAAATGAAAGAAAATGTAAGGTTCACCAGGCTCTTTTTGATCTAATTGAAAACCAAACCTGTAGATGAAGGATTAAGGAAAGTAAAGACTCTAGCTCTATTTTAAACTATATTCTTCACTCACAGAAGTATGGCAAAATACATGCTTTGTTACCAGTGGGTCCTCCCCTAGCACGTGGCACAGTAGGAAGTACTTTTCTGCTTTCAGTTACTCTGTGTTTCACAGGAGTCAAAAGAGATTTTGCACAACGTCTGAGGGAAACCCAAACTTTTAAAATCAGTAAATCAGTGACTCCCTGTTCCTCAAGAAATCAAATTATAGCTTTGAAGTTCTGGACCACCGAGGTGCCCTACATTTAGCACTCACCTTTTGAAGGGAAATATTGCTGCTTTTTTATTCCCACATTTCTTACGATAAAAAAAAAAAGGCAAAAAAGTGCTCTCTATTTCTATTAGCGTTCAGCTACAGTTGCAGCTTCACTCTGCACGGAATTGAAACTCATTTGTGCTTGGCTGGTTGACAGCGAGTTCCTAATACAAAAAAAGTTAAAATCAGCCTTAGTCCAAAAGAAAAGGCAAAGCGTTAGTACAGCTATTAAAATTTCTGAAGTTTGTAGGTATAGACTGCAAGGAAGGTCTCCAAAGCCACAGAGGACCTGTCAAAAATTACAGGGTTGGGTGCTTTAGAAAACTTACTTACAACCCAAGCGAGTGTGTTTTCAGCACCTCATGTTTAAGCGATGTTCCAGTGTCATATACCATGGACGTGGTTAGGTGCTTGAAGAAAACAGCTTTCACAATCCAATTTGTGCCAAGTCATTTCTCTTATTTCACAAGTAACTAAGCGCATTTGCTTTACAATAAGTTGCATAACTATAAATGAGTGGAAGCTAACTTTCCCTTCTGGTGACATACAATCTGTGAAACATTCGGTGTGGAATAGCTAGTGTAGGGTGTTTGCAAAGAAGGTTTTCTTCCTACCAGAAATGTGTAGAATGACCTAGCAGAATACAGGAGGATTTTAGTAAGATGTCTGCTGCACTAGTTGTAATAACCCCCAAAGAAAACCTCAGTGCACACTGCGTGAAAAGAAAAATCCAGTTACCAGTAAATAGCAGAAGAATCGTACTTTATTACAGCAAGCATAAAAGATGATAAATATAGTCCTGAACCTATAGTAAATTAATGAGCTTTTTCCTAGGCCTTGATTGAAACAGTAATGATGATGTACAATTTCTTGGTTTTGTTTACGTCTGTATGACTCAGCTATTGAAATCAGGGAATTTAAAGTATGATTGCAAATTCTTTCCCTGTTCATTCTTCAGATTCCAGTCTTCCAAAATGAGTTCCTCAGCTCCACCACAGTTACAGAAATTATGAACTGCTATTTAAAATGTAAAGAAAAATATGCAGGGAAAGAAGACACGAGAAAAAGCCTCAGCTAATAAATATCCTAACCATTGAACTAGTCTGTCCATCTAAGCATAGAACCTTCTAAGTAAGAAACTCTCAAAGTGACACCATGTTCCATGAAATGCTGCACTGTCACCAGGTTAAGTCTATCCATGTCATCTTTAACTTGGTCCCTTCTACACTCTCCCATGCAGTTTTCACATTTTTTGCATGCTGTTTCCTATGCCCTTACCACCATCGGTTTTTTCCTGGTTTATTTTGGTTCCCTTCCTCAACGTCCCTTTCACTTAATAAACATTTCTTTCACAATGTATTCCACTTAAGTGATTTGTCCCAGTTCTTGAAGCTATTAGCAGCAGAAATGAACCCCAAATAATAATAGTAGTAATAACAGCAATGATAGTAATAACAATAATAATAGTAGTGATACTAATGAAAGTACTAAATTACTAAACTTTGAAATATAAAATATTGTTAATGTCAATTAACTATTTCTTTCTCTCTGTTCATGTAGCTTACACTAAAAAAGCGGGGGTAAAAAAGAAGGAACTTGAGCTTCTGCAAATCTTAGATGTCTGAAGTGAATGTTACCCTTATATAATGCATTTGTCTCCTAGCTGAATGATCTTACACGGTCTTGTCAGTATTTTGCAATTGCCATCCTTTGGGGTTCCCCGTGGCTTGGATGCTCATCTTCCTGGAGTAAGTCTAATTATAGTTCTTTATGGTATGACACTGTAGCTAGGAAAAATACACAGTTCGAAATGAAAACCATGTTCAAAAGTATCAAAGAAGATAGCAAATTGAAGCGTATGAGACAATAAGAAAAAAAAATCTTTTATCATAATAGTACGTGGATGTATGAGTAATGTGAGAATTTGTTTAAAGGGGAAAAAATAACAGTACTCAGTTATTTTTATGGGTGGGTGGAGCAGTAAATGAGGTACTGTTGTTTTAATTTTAAGTACAAATGTTTGAGGAAGTGGGTTGAAGCAGTCGTTTCACATTTAATTATCTCTCAAGTCACAGTCAAGCTGAAGAGTAGCGAAAGAGTACTGATTGCTGCTGTTCTCTTGAGTGAGTTATAAGTTATGTTATGTTATACTCTGCACCTGAGCTGAACTATTGGGGACCTCTTTTATGCTGTTGTCTTCTGCTTTGATTTAGAGTCTCCTCCAGCGACAAATTTGCCAGACCTGGAAGCACACAGAAAATGGTAGGTTAAACTTTCATTTAAAATTTGCTTAGGTCTCTCTGACTGGAAATGTTGTGGAAGACTTTCCAGAACACAGTCTGCTTTTCCGCTTTCTAAATATTCCAATTTACTTTTGTGGTTAGAAGCTGCAATACATAATGGCAGGAAAGGAAAGCATTTATTTGTGCTAATACTAGCTGGCTAGCATTTAATTGTACTGCTGTACTACAGAATGAGTATAATAATGTCTTTTCTAATTCCTATAACTTCTGAGATGACCTTTTTTCTCTAAACTTTCCCCCTCTAAAAATACATATAGAACACCTTGGGAAAAACTTGCTTCGAAAAAAGAGGAGGAATAACTTCCTCTGCCTGTATTGTTGCTGGATATTTCCAGAATACCCTAAATCCTTATGGGTTTGTGCGCGTGCTGGTTCATATCAGCACATTAGTTCTTTCTGAACTTCTTACAAAGCCAAGCGTAGACCACAGAGAATAGGACAGTGCACAAGCCTACTGCAGCTGTACGTTTCAACTAGCTTCTCATTGCAAAAACGCAAGTCAGCGTTGCTTGTTTCTTCAAATTAAGACAATCTTTTTTATTTCTTCTGGTACTATAACAGACACAAGGAGTTACACATGCAAATAATTGGACACAGCACCAAAATGTAACAGTTTACAGTTAAAATAGGGAACGCATTAAAAGGATATCAGGAAACAGAAGAGTATACAAAGAAATGAAGCACAAAGATGGTAGGAGCTAGGCTGGCTCTGCAGCAGCACTTAGGTTCCTAAAAGATAATGCAATACGTGAGAGTTCAAAATGTGAAGATTGTGAACATCTCCAATGACATTTTTCGACTTCTTAGGAAACCTACAAACGTATTCGTGAAGACTTTTAACGTCCAGATTCATTGCACCTCATTTTAGGCACCTAAGCCCACAGTGTTAAGTCTCTCTTAGCGTGTAGTCAGGAAGAGCTCCCTCCATGTTGAGAACTCAGCAGCGCCCACACAGGGGCCTCTCTCTCCTCTCTTCTGCTCTCTCTTGAATGTCAGTGCAGCCCAGGTTGATGGCAATGAATTGAGGAGCTTGGGTAAGTGCCTAAAATTCAGTGCCTGAGTGCAGTGGCAAAGTATGAGTTCATACAGAAAGTTTGTAGCAATCTACATTGCAACCTCACCTTGCCCGAGTCCTGCTCTAGTGCTCAGACAGAGGGATTTAGTTTGGTTTAACAAATCTTTAAAGGCTGATTCTAACTGACTTTTCCTCAAGAGCAGCAGCCTGTGGTTTGAGCACCCGTTAGCAGCAGAGGTTTACCTTCCTTCTTTTAAAGGGAGACAGGCTGCTGGAGTTGGATCCGCAGCAGTTGTCACTATTTCCCTCGGTGGCTGCAGGTACCATGCCCATGGCTGGTGAGGGTCAGCACTTCACGGTCTGCTGTGGCGTGCATCGACAGGTAAAGGTAAATGGTACCCATGTGATGGAGTGACATGTCCTACAGTGCAGAGTCTCTGCCGTTTCCCTGTGTTGTGGTTTGGGCCGAACTGGCCACTGGGCGAATGACAGATGCCAGGCAGGAGAGAAAGAGAGAGACTTATGAGTTAGAAGGAACTAAACTACTTTAATGAAGTATTAATAATAAAATAAAAAGGAAATAACAAAATATATACAAAACTGTATCAAGCTCCCAGGATGACAATGATGTTGCCAGTGGGCATTGGGGAAGTCCCAGACTGGACTCAGTGATGGATGGGAACAGGATTCTGGACCTGGATTCTGGATCTGGATTCAGGATCGGGATCAAAGGCAGGCAAACAGACAGACTCCTCCTCAGATGACGGCCATTGAGGAAAGAGGGCTGACCCTTTGATCCCTCAGCTTTTACACTGAGCATGAGACAGATGGGATGGAATACCCTGTTGGTCAGTTTTGGGTCACCTGTCCTGTCTGCTCCTCCCCACAGGTGGGACCCCTCTACGCTTTTCCTCATCTGACCCTCCAACGGGGCAAATAACCAAGTTAGCTGCCCTGGGTGTTACAGTAATAAATATAAGCAAGAGCCTCTCTGCATACCATGAATGGGCATCAACTATAAACACAGGATTTATCACTCTGAGAGTGAACAGTGCCTGCACAATACGCTGCCAATTTCAGTAGTTAGAAGAGGCCTAGCTGAAAAGTAAGGTTACTGAACAAAATTGGTCTTGTTTTACCTCAAACCAGGACACCCTGCCGCCTCTCTGCCGTGCTCCATGGGCACCTACCTTGGTTAACGACCCTGATCCCTGGCGTACGTTGGCCTGGTAAAGCACAAAATGGAGGTAGGCAGGAGCTGGGCCACCATGGCCTCTTCAGTTAGGATAGGCACTCGGATTTTTTTATTCATCTAATAAAGTCTTTTACATGCATACTATAGTGTGTCCCTTGCAAAAGAAGGAAGGCAAAATATTTACAAGAGCAAATCCAGATTTTTGTTTGGCAATGTCCCTTTTCATTCAAAGAAAGAGCTCCAGTTTTCCATGTATTTAATGTCCATAGTAGAGCCCTTCCTTCTCCCTCCCACATCCCTGGCCCAAGTAGTGGAGGAAAAAGAGTTCCAAAAAAAAGCTAGGATGGTGGGAGGAAATGAATGCATTTTATCATCTCCACATTGGGTCCCCATTTACTCAGATTATTCTTATTCTTTATTTTCATCCAAGAGCTTTTCTACATCAGGAAATCAGAAAAGTTACTCACAGTCTAAAGTTGATTGGTTAGACCGTACTGAAGGCACTGGTGAACTTTCTTACCCAGTGGGATCTGTCTGCATGAGTTTCCAAAGTGAATTGCTATAAATCAAATGAAGGTTATTTTGATTCTTAACAAATGACTTCACAAGAGTGGAAAATAATGAAAATACAGGCCTGTCCTTCTGACCTCGGTGCTTGGGAAGGTTATAGAGCAGATACGCTTGGGTGCCATCACATGGCATGTCCAGGACAGCCAGATGATCAGGCTCAGTCGGCATGGGTTTATGAATAGCAGATCCTGCTTGACTAACCTGATCTCCTTCTATGACAAGATGACCCACTTAGTGGATGAGGGAAAGGCTGTGGATGTTGTCTACCTGGACTTCAGTAAAGGCTTTGACACCATTTCCTACAGCATTCTCCTGGAGAAACTGGCTGCTCATGGTGTGGACGTGTGTACTCCTCACTGGGTAAATAACTGGCTGGATGGCCAGGAACGAAGAGTTGTGGTGAAAGGGAGTTAAATGCAGCTGGCAGCCAGTCACAAGTGGTGTTGCCCAGGGCTCAGTATTGGGGCCAGTTCTGTTGAACATCTTTATCAACAATCTGGCTGAGGGGATTGAGTGAATCCTCAGCAAGTTTGCAGATGACACCAAGTTGGGCAGGAACATCGATCTGCTTGAGGGTAGGAAGCCTCTACAGAGGGATAGGCTGGATCGATGCGCCAAGGCCAATGGTATGAGGTTCAACCAGGGCAAGTGTTGGGTCCTGCATTTGGGCCACAACAACCCCATGCAATGCTACAGGCTTGGGGAAGAGTGGCTGGAAAGCTGCCCAGCAGAAAAAGACCTAAAAGTGTTGGTCGACAGCTGGCTGAGTATGAGCCAGCAGTGTGCCCAGGTGGCCAAGAAGGCCAGTAGCATCCTGGCTTGCACCAGGAATAGCGTGGCCAGCAGGACTAGGACAGTGATTGTCCCCCTGTACTTGGCACTGGTGAGGCCCCACCTTGAGTACTGTGTTCAGTTTTGGGCCCCTCACTGCAAGAAAGACATTGAGGTGCTGGAGTTTGTCCAAAGAAGAGCAACAAAATGTGTGAAGGGTCTAGAAATAAGACTCATGACAAGTGGCTGAGGGAATGTGGGTTATTGAGCCTGGAGAAAAGGAGGCTGAGGAGTGACCTGATCGCTCTCTACAACTACCTGAAAGTAACAAGTGATGGAACAAGAGGAAATGGCCTCAAGTTGCACCAGGGGAGGTTTAGATTGGATATTAAAAAAAATTTCTTCACTGAAATTGTTGTGAAGCATTGAAACAGACTGCCCACGGAAGTGGTTGAGTCCTTATCCCTGGAAGTATTTAAAAAACATGTAGATGTGGGGCTTAGACACGTGGTTTAGTAGTGGACGTGGTAGTCTAAGGTTAACGGCTGTACTCTATCATCTAAAAAATCTTTTCCAACCTAAATTATTCTATTCTAGGATTCTAAGAAACCTTATGGTAATATTAAATTTGAATTAAGCCCTCAAGTTTTAGATGGTGTGGTTTGGAAAATTTACACTAGCTGTTAAGTGACTGTTGATTTTCTCTTTCATAAGCTTGGAAAAATTAATTTTGCTCACTTGCTCTATTATACAGTGGCAATCTGCTGGATATTTAAAACTTTTTGTTTCCCTTTAAAAAAAGAAAATTCCAGAGATGTAGCCTTTAATCACCTGCCTTGTCAGTTTTCAGTAGATTTATTTTCATGATTCATTATTCATCTTTATCTTACTACTACAATACTTAGTGATAAGAAAATAAAGCATTTGTGGAAATACCAACATATGCCTTCCCCAAACTTATAATGCAACCTGCATATCCACTTCTAGCCAGTGTGAGAGACAGGACTCCAGGTTAGCTGCATATTTGGCCTGACCCAGTACATGCTTGATCTCATGTCCTATGACATGTTCTCATTGCATTAAATTAATACCTCCCTATGTCCTTGTTTTTAGGTACCTCGTGCAAAGATGTTAAATGCATTGCCGTTTGCCTTGCTCTTCCTATATCCCATGCTGCTGTCAGGGGCTTGGTTTCCCAAAACTTTACCCTGTGATGTTACAAGCTCTGAAGATACTGTGACAGTGGACTGCACCGATCGCCGTCTCATCGAAGTCCCCAGAGGGATCCCTGCAAACGCTACGAACCTTACCTTGAGCATTAACCATATCCCCCAAATCGATCCAACAACCTTTGCTCATCTTGAAAACCTCGTGGAGATTGATTTCAGGTGCAACTGTGTGCCTGTCAGAATGGGGCCCAAAGATCATGTGTGTACCAGGAGACCCAAGATTAAGAACAGTGCTTTTAGGGCCCTGACAAGATTGAAGTCATTGTATTTGGATGCAAACCAGCTGTTGGAAATACCCCGGGGTCTTCCTACTACTTTAAGTCTGCTGAGCCTGGAAGCAAACAGTATCTTTTTTATCCAAAAAGCCAATTTCTCAGAGCTAGGAAACATAGAAGTACTGTACCTGGGACAGAACTGTTACTACCGTAATCCATGCAATGTCTCGTATGAAATTGAAAAAACAGCCTTTCTGGAGCTGAAAAAATTAACAATACTATCCCTAAAGTCAAACAACTTAACCCATATTCCACCCAATTTGTCATCTACTTTAAAGGAACTGTATATTTACAATAACATGATTCAAGTGATTCAAGAACATGATTTAAGTGCCCTTTACAACCTAGAAATTCTTGATCTAAGTGGTAATTGCCCACGCTGCTATAATGCCCCATATCCTTGTATTCCTTGCCCCAAGAGGACAATTGAGATTCATTCAAAGGCTTTTTATTCCTTGAAAAATTTAAGAATTCTGAGGCTTCACAGTAACTCTCTTGAGAGCGTACCAAGCAGCTGGTTTAAAAACATCAAGAATCTCAAAGTGCTTGACCTCTCCCAAAATTTCCTCATGAAGGAGATAGGAGAGGCTCAGTTTTTGAAGTTTATCCCCAGCCTCGTTGAGCTTGATCTGTCCTTTAATTTTGAACTGAAGATGTATTCTCCATCCTTGAATCTGTCTAAGACATTTTCCTCCCTCTCTAATCTGGAAACCCTGAGGCTCAAGGGTTATGTCTTTAAAGAACTGAGAGAAGCAAACCTAGCTCCATTGCTCAGTCTTAGGAATCTAACCGTGTTGGATCTCGGGACTAATTTTATTAAAATTGCTGACCTGAAATTGTTCAAAGAATTTCCAGCTCTTAAGCTCATAGACCTCTCAGTGAATAAAATTTCTCCTTCTTCAGGTGAAAGCAACTTTTATGGATTTTGCTCTAATCCTAGCATTTTGGCAGAGCAATACAACAGGCAAATATTACAAGAGATGCATTATTTCAGGTATGATGTGTACGGGCGAAGTTGCAGGTCCAAAGACAAAGAGGCTGCTTCCTACCAATCTTCAGCTAAGGAAGAGTGCCTGAAATATGGAGAAACTCTGGATTTAAGCAGAAACAACATATTTTTTATTAATCCCTCAGACTTCCGGGGACTCAGTTCCCTCAGGTGCCTCAACCTGTCAGGTAATGCAATAAGTCAAACTTTAAATGGAAGTGAATTCTACTACTTGTCTGCATTGAAATATCTGGATTTTTCCAACAACAGGATAGACTTGCTATACTCAACTGCTTTCAAAGAGCTAAAACTTTTAGAAATTCTGGACTTGAGCAATAACAAATACTACTTCTTGGCAGAAGGTGTTACTCACACGCTTAGTTTTATGAAAAACTTGGCCCATCTGAGGAAGCTGATGATGAACGAGAATGACATTTCTACCTCTATTAATACAGGAATGGAAAGCCAATCTCTTCAAATTTTAGAATTCAGAGGAAATCGTCTAGATGTTTTATGGATGGATGGGAATGCTAAATACTTGTCATTCTTCAGGAATCTGACCAGCCTGGAACAACTGGACATTTCCTTCAACTCACTCACTTTTTTGCCTCAAGGTGTTTTTCAAGCTATGCCCCCAGAACTCAAGATCCTCAACGTAACCAATAACCGGATGAAGAAATTCAACTGGGGAAGCCTCCAGTACCTGAAGAAACTAGTAACTTTGGACCTCAGCAATAACCTTCTGGCTACTGTTCCTCGAGAACTGTCCAATTGCTCTTCAACGCTTCAAGAACTGATGCTCCGAAGCAATCGCATTCAACGACTAACCAAATATTTTCTCAGAGGCGCTTTTCAACTGAAATACTTGGACCTCAGCGCAAACAAGATCCAAACAATTAAGAAATCTAGCTTCCCTGAAAATGTCATCAACAACCTGAGGATGCTGCTTTTGCATGGCAATCCTTTCAAGTGCAATTGTGATGCCGTGTGGTTTGTTTGGTGGATCAATCAGACGCAAGTGACTATTCCTCTCCTGGCCACAGACGTGACCTGTGCTGGCCCAGGGGCACATAAAGGAAGGAGCGTGGTTTTCTTGGACCTGTATACCTGTGAGCTGGACACCTCGTATTTGATCCTGTATGCTCTGTCAGCTTCAACTGTCCTAGGCTTTATGGTGTTCACCGTGATGAGCCATCTCTATTTCTGGGATGTGTGGTATAGTTACCATTACTGCACTGCCAAGTTGAAGGGCTATCGGCGCTTATCTTTCCCAGATGCTTGCTACGATGCTTTTATTGCCTATGACAATAGAGATCCGGCTGTGAATGACTGGGTGCTGAAAGAATTGGTTGAAAGGCTGGAAAATCAAAAAGCCAGACAGTTCAATCTATGCCTGGAGGAAAGAGACTGGCTCCCAGGACAGCCTGTCTTTGACAACCTTTCCCAGAGCATTCAGCTGAGCAAAAAGACCATATTTGTGCTGACCAACAAGTATATTAAAAGCGGCCGCTTCAAGACAGCATTTTACATGGCCCACCAGAGGCTTCTAGATGAAAAAATGGATGTCATTATCTTGGTATTTCTTGAGAAGGTCTTGCAGAAGTCCCGCTATGTCCGGCTGAGGAAGAGGCTGTGCAGAAGTTCTGTCCTGGAATGGCCAACTAACCCTCAATCTCAGCCCTACTTCTGGCAGTGCCTGAAAAATGCAATAGCTACAAGCAATACCCTGGCCTACAACAAGCTGCTCCAAGAAACTGTTTAGCTCTGCTGTTCCCTGTAAATATTGTTATGATGCACGGTGAGCAAAAGATCCTCAATTCTGTTTGGAGAAACCATCAAAGTGTGGAGGATAAATGTAATTGTGCTGTTGTTCCCCAAAACAAAAGGCACAATTATTCCCAAAGCTGATTAGTTCACTTGTTTTGCTATGACAAGATTGAAGAGAAACTGTTGCCGGCACAGATGTGGAGCTGACATGCACCTTGCTTGGCACCGATGGCTGCACAGCAAGAGAAGATGCACTACCCACTGGAAGTCCCTGGTTTAGAACAGAATCACCACTTCCAGCTTTCAGTTCGCTGGAGGCCTCCAGCATCTCCTGTGGTTGGGTCAAGTGTGGGTGAGACACTTGCTCAGCTTACTCTAGTACACAGACTGCCAGGAGGAGTTTGGCCGTGCCTAAAGTTGCTGCTGTTCAGATCACTGTTGGAGTAAAGGTGATTTTAATGGAAAATGTTAGTTTCTGTATTTGGTGTATTTATGAAAAGCAAGAAAAGCATTTTCTAACACATTCATCTCAGAAAATTCCCAAAGCAAAGCTCATGCTTTGATTTTAGGAGTCGGGAAAATGTAAGAATTATTATCTTTTCATCTCAGGCTTACAGCTGCTGAGCCTACTGCTTCCGTCTGGGTAGGCAACAGCCCTAATTGCTGGGAAGGGAAGTTCTGGTGGGAGTGCTGTCAGGGGCTGGGGTGTGGTACGGGACCTCTCCTGCTGCTGCATTGTCAAAATGCTCATAAATCCGAAGAGGCTTTGAAGAATCTGTATGGACTAAAATAGGAAGGTAAGTGAGAAACAAATGCAGAAGGGTTTGCAGGTCCCTCTCCCACAGTGGCTGCTGGGGCACCACTAAAACCTGACCTGGCAATGACTTTAGAGACATCCTGAAAAAGGGAAGAAAAACTGCTCAGAAACACAAACACTTGGGCCTGTTCCACCATCTGGTTCACAGCAGAGCCTCATCAGAGACGTGACGGTATTTCAGCTGAAGCCTTTTGTCATGGCAGACTAAACCTCTATGCGTGACACAGGCTGGTTCTCTGCTTGCTGTGATGATTTCTGTTTTGGGAGGAGAAGCGTGTTCTCCCCTTGCTGGTCCTCCTGTAGTGCAGTCTGGACAACTTCTCCTGTCTCTCTCAAAGCCCTTTTGCTTTTCTGACAACAAGTCTTTGTGACAGCTCTGGTTGATGGGAGACTGACACTCTTAACTGCTTTGAACACGCTTATTTCAGCTGCCTCCTGTGTTTCCTCACCTACCTGTTCTGCCTGGTCCTTTCTTTAAAGAACCCCTTTTTGACTTAATTGTAGGCAACCAGACAGACAAGAACACAAACACAAAAAAGAAAAGCAAGGTTCATATAATAATGTTACAGATAAGGTTTTTACCTTCCCAATTTTTCACAGCATTTTTATTGATTAAGGACAGAAGTTGGAAAAAGAGGAGGACCCAGTTGAAAAAAATGGTTTTATGGTTATATTTCAAGAATGTATCTTTCAGATGTTTCTGTTTGTAAGCCTAAACAATGTGTATCTCTAAATATGATAACATGAGCTCTAATATAACTCTCTTCATAAGGTGATGGTTGAAACAGGAACCTCTGCTCCTCATTTACTCCCACACCATCTCCCTCTGGCTCCCCACACCATTTCTACGCAGAGCAGATCCTCTTTCTCAGCCTAGTTGATTAGGGCAGGGGCGCAAGTTCACCTGCCCTTTCCCAAGTTGAGGGGAGAAGTATTTTCCCCTCTTCCATTGAGAAGTATCCAAAGGAATGATATGTCATGAGTAGCAATGCGTATACATACAAAAGTCTGAGCTTACGGTATGGCAATGGGGCTTATGTGTGCTAGAAAACAAAGAGGCCAGGGATGGTGCACCCACAATTTTGTGAGTATCCAAGAGAGACAGTGAGTAGTGTTGAGGTCTCCTGTGGGAAACAAGTGATCTGCTGGCATGGCACTGCCCACTACCGGGGCCAGTGATCTTGGCCAGTGTGCAAGTCAATGGGAGAAGAGCCCACAGCTGTTTTCATGTAACAAAACTCTTCCTGATACCTGCACCCTTGCCCTGCAAAAAATATGGCCAGAAGAATAAGGAGGGATCAAGAAAGACTGAAACACCAAGTTTTCTTTTTTTTAGCTAAATATGACAATTCCTGCCCCTCTCCTCACCCCTCTTCTGTGTTCTGTGACACCCCTGGGTGGTTACCATGTTTCAGGGAGGAAGTACCAGCCCAATTAGTTGAGGCAGGGCCACATCCTTCTCTCTGAATGCTTCAAGGTATGCTAGAACGGTGCCACATATTGTCCTGGACCATGTATGTTTTGCAGACTGAAGATTACCTCCATACTCATAGAACAACTGGGTTTGGGGCTTTTTTGGGGTAGTTTAATACACAGTAGCTAAGAGCATTTCATTGGTGGGCACAAGCCCAATTTAAGTCTGTCTTGAACAGGAAAAACAATTTGAATTTAGATTAGTTAGGTTTATAGCCAAGAAATGACTTAAATGGGTATGCTCTCTATTCCTCCTGGAATCTTTTTTTATAATGGAGCACCACCAAAAAAGCAGGAGTTATTTGACAAATTCAAACTAATAATTTATTGCTTTAACTACATGAGGATTTTAACCTTGGAGCTTGCTTGCCTGGTTGGTGTAGCAGTGGCTGAATTTACAAAACACTGAAGAATCCTGAGGTTTCTATACCTCCAGGTTTCACGATGGTGTAATTTGTGATCTGGTGTGAGGTCAATGAGGTGGAGGAGGTAAGGGCATTCAGTAACCTAAATGTAGACATCTACAGCTGCATTAACAGGTCTATGCATCATTCTTCCTTCAGACGTGAGATGGAGGCATTTTATGAACATCACTTATCTCATCATAACGCAGAGGTTTAAGATGGGTCAAAATAATTGCAATACAAAAGTAGGATTTCTCTCCATTAGCTGTAAAAAGTTCCCATGGTGACCATCTCAGATGTAGGTGTCTGCCCTGCAGATACTTTCAGTCAGGAGAGCTTACTGCTGCTCCAGGCTTCCATGTGCAGTCAGTGGTAAGTTCGTCTTGATGTGGTCATATCCATGTCATGTAGACATCAAAATAACTGAACTACGGATAAACAGCAACTGTGATGACCAAAGCTGTTCTTCATCAGTTGCTCTTTCCTTACAGAAATTGTACCAGACAATGGCTGGACTTGGTATTTAGTATACATGGCCTGGAAAGACCACACAGTGGAAGAGTGGAAGAAGGAGAAAGGAGAGAAAGGAAGAGGAATATTGGTAAATTTATCAAATTTTTACAGTTCTTGAGGAATTGGCAGAAAAATATGCTGTTTACATTACTATCATTAGCTTGTCACAAGAAGAATAATGAGTGAAAACTGGCAAGAAACATCCTTATAACATAGGTTTACATGAATATAAAATCCTCTTTGTCTCTTTGATCTCCTTGTTTTTAAGAACTGGCATATGAGGAACTTGCAGGTGTTTCCCTGTGAGAATAATTTATGTTAGAAGGGACCTCTGGAGGTCAGAGCAGGTCTAATTTCAACACAGTATTAACTTGCTTAGGCCCTTGTTCTGCAATAAAGTTGAGGTGCTATGTAACAAACGTGATATCCTGTAAAGGAACTTCATAACTGCATCTTTTAAAAAACTCTGTGATGATCAGGAGCTCTTGGTCTGTAGTAGATTGTATTTTGGGGCAATAGGCCATCCAAAACAGTGAACACATTTTTTGTTTTCTGAATAACCCCCGGCTTTTCATTTTTTTCAATCTTGTTCTGAACGTATCTCCCTGTAGAAATAAGCTCTGTGATAGGCTGTTCATCTGAAAGAAACAGGCACGGGCCAAATTTCTCCATTTACTCTGAACAAGATATTCAGGTCATTTAGGTTATAATTCTTCTCAGTTGCCTCTGGAGGAGCTCAACTTCACTGAATATATATGAAAATTAACCTCCTAATTTGGGAAGATAAATTGTGTGTCTAAATGCAAAAGACATACACATTAATCCTGAGCCAAATAAGCGGTATCAGAAGAGCCACTGATCTAAATCCATAGCCATATCTTGGCAAGATACGCAACTGTGGCAAGTTCTGCGGCTGGGTGCTAGATTGAGGTGTACAGGGGGGTTCCTGGAGCCAGGGAAAACCGAGGAAGATCAGAGAACCCCACTAGGAGCCAGCAGCTCTCACGAGAGAGGCTGACACGGCCCAGGCCTTGCCAGAAGCAACCATGGAAGATTTAAATGGCCCTAGGGAGCACTAGCGAGCCGGAGCGCTGTGGACAGGGATGGAGAGGGCGCAGCGGTTCGCACAGCAGGGTGCATGAGAAGGGCCCTGCACCCTGTTTGTAGGCCCACAGCCCAGGGAAGGGCTCTAGGTCTCTGCCAGGATGGTGGGCACTTGCCTCAAAGTTAAAACCAGTGTTTCTATAGAGAAAACCCCTGAGGTGTCTGATCCTTCCACCCAGACGGAACCAGTAAGGAAGAACACTTCAGTACAGATGGAAGGTTGCAATGAGCGCCTAGACCCTTCTCCTGGAGAAAAGGTAAGTACCCACAAAATCTCTGCACAGTTTTATGATCTGTTGCATCAGGTGGGCGAGTTGCAGGAAACAGTTAAAAAGCTGCGCAGTATTAGAGGGGCCGAGACAGAGATAAGTGGTTTCAGAACCATGCTCCTATGGCAGACACCACAGAGAATAAGGCACCTTGGATCTCGGTGACCCACAAAAGCAGGACTCTGCTTCAGTCCCCACCCTCCAGCATTACAACCAAAACCAGATATGAAGCTTTAACAGCTGTAGACACCCACAAGCAAGGTCTATAAGGAGAAACTGTACCAGCAGCACACAGTGGATACCACAAAAGACAAGTGCTCTTAGCAGGTGACTCTCCGTTAAGGGACACTGAGGTGCCCATCTGCTGGCCTGATAAGCAGTCACAAGAGGTATGCTGTCTTCTGGGAGCTAAGGTCCAAGATGTTGCCGAGAGGGTGCCACAACTTGTCAAGGGCACAGACTACTACCCATTGATACTCTTTCATGTGGGCACAAATGACACCTCAAGCTGGAACCTGGGCAGAATCAAGGAAGCCTACAAAGTTCCAGAGGTGGAAGTGAAAAGTATTGGTCCCCAAGTTATCTTTTCTTCCATTTTACCAGTTAGAGGAAAGGGTGCAGCCAGAAATAGACGTGTAATGCAAATCAAACTCTAGCTTCGTGACTGGTGCTGTTGTGAGGATTTTGGCTTTTATGACAGTGGGACATTCTTTGATGACTATAGCCTGTTAGGGAGGGATGGGATCCACCTGTCTAGAAAAGGCAAGATAATCTTTGGCAGCAGGCTAGTGAACTTGGTGAGGTGAGCTTTAAACTGAAGGGCTCAGGGCGCAGCATCCAAAGTGGTGACACTCACGCCTTTGCAACCAACTGGGGAATAAGCCAGGCTGACCAGAGCAGTGAGAAATGTTCCTTAGCTGCGTGCCAAGATGAGAATGAGAAGACCAACCACCTGAAGTGTATGTGTACCAATGCATGCTGCCTTGGGAACAAACAGGAGGAACTGGAATTCTGTGCCCAGTCAGAAAGTTATGATATCATACGAATAACTGAAACATGGTGGGACAACTCACATGACTGGAGGATTGTGATGGATGGCTATAGGCTGTTTTGTAAAGACAAGCAGGGAAGAAGAGGAGGAGTCACAGTCTATGTTAATGAGAACCTTGAATGTATAGAAGTCAACTTTGGTGACTGTGGAAGCCCCTCTGGGTCAAAATCAGAGGGGTTGCCTCCAAGGGGGATCTTACACTAGGCATCTGCTACTGACTTCCAAACCAAGAAGATAAGGCCAACGAAGAAATATTTGGTACACTTTAGCAAGCTTCAGGTCAACAGAACCAGTTTCTTATGGGTGATTTCAACTACCCAGAAATTTGTTGGAAGAACAGACCCAACCAGGAACGAGGCACTGCTGGACTTGCTATTCCCAAACCAAAAAATCCTGCTCGGTTAGTGATAGCCTTGGCTGCAGTGACCACAATATTGTGGAATTCGGGATCCTGCTGAGCATGCTGAAGGTTAGTACTAAGAAAAAGGTTTTAGATTTTAGAATAGCAAACTTCAGCTTCCTCAGAGCTCAGCTGGGAGGGATTCGGTGGGAAGCTTCCATGAAGGATAAAGGAGTTAGCAAGTATTTTCAAGAATGCTCCCCTGGAAGCACAAAAGCAGTTCATCCCCTTTAAAGGTAAGGAAAGTAGGTGGCGCAAGAGACCTCTTTGGCTTAACTGTGAGCTTCTGAGTCTGCTCAAAACCAAAAGAGAAGTGTACCAGAGATGCAAAAGCAGACAAATAGCCATTGAGAACTACAAGGGTATTACCAGGGCATAGAGGGATGCAGTTAGAAAAGCAAAAGCTCAACTCGCTTGAAAGTGGCCAGAGATGTCAGAAACTACAAGAAAGGGTTCTTCAGGTACATAAAAAACCAAGCATATTGGCCTGCTGTTAAACAAGAGAGGTGAATTAGTCCCCAGCAATGCAGAAAAGGTAGAGGTTCTCAACACTGTCTTCACCTCTGTCTTTACCAGCACTGTTGGGCCTCAGGCCTTGGGAACAAAAATCAAGGTTGATGCAAACACAGACCCACCATCAGCGAAGGAAGAGTTGGTATGTGAACTATTGCAGGAGCTTGACCCCTAAAAATCGATGGGCCCTGATGTTTTCCACCCAAAGGTGTTAGGAGACCTGGCTGACATCGTTGTGAGGCCACTCTCCATAATCTTTGAGAAGTTGTGGAGATCGGAGCACATCCCAGAAGACCAGAATGCAGCTAATGTCACCCCCATCTACAAGAAGGGCTTAAAAGAGGATCCAGGAAATTATAGAATCACAGAATGGTAGGGGTTGGAAAGGACCCTCAGAGATCATCTAGTCCAACCCCCCTGCCAAAGCAGGTTCACCAAGAGCAGGTTGGATAGGAACACATCTAGGAGGGTTTTGAATATCTCCGGAGAAGGAGACTCCACAACCTCTCTGGGCAGCCTGTTTCAGTGCTCTGTCACCCTCAAAGTAAAGAAGTTTTTCCTCATGTTGAGATGGAATTTCCTGTGTTCCAGCTTGTCCCTGTCGCCCCTTGTCCTGTTCCCAGGCATCACTGAAGAGAGTCTGGCCCCATCTTCTTGACAACCACCCTTTAGACATTTATAAGCATTGATGAGATCCCCTCTCAGTCTTCTCTTCTACAGGCTCTCAGCCTTTCCTTATAAGAGAGGTGGTCCATTCCCTTGATCATCTTTGTAGCCCTCTGCTGGACTCTATCCAGTAGTTCCCTGTCCTTCTTGAACTGGGGAGCCCGGAACTGGACACAGTACTCAAGATGTGGCCTCACCAGGGAAGAGAAGAGGATGACCTGGGGCTGCCTTTCAGGACACCAGGCCTTCTGGCAGCAGACGGAAAAAGCCTGTCTCAGAGGGGGAAAAGGGTCTTAGGGCAGGAGTTGGCGGGGCTCGTTGACAGGGCTTTAAACTAGGTTTGAAGGGGGATGGGGATAGATCCAAGGTTGCTAGCAAAAAGCCTGAAAGTGGGGTGCTGGCACTAGACTTGGAAAAGACAGGGGGCGTAACCGGGCTCCTTAGGAAGATGTCTGGGGATGGCAGAACTTCAGCTCCCTCCAGTAAAAAGGAGAAAGGACCAATAGCCCAGCTGAAGTGCTTATACACTAATGCACGTAGCATGGGCAACAAACAGGAGGAGCTGGAAGCCATTGTACACCAGGGTAATTACGATGTAGTTGCCATCACAGAAACATGGTGGGATGACTCGCATAGCTATAGTGCTGCCATGGATGGCTATAGACTCTTCAGGAAGGATAGGCAAGCGAGGAGAGGCGGGGGGGTGGCCCTGTATGTCAGGGAGTGTTATGAATGTCTTGAACTAAATGATGGTGATAATGGGATTGAGTGTTTATGGGTAAGGATCAGAGGGAGGGCTAACAAGGCAGATATTGTAGTAGGAGTCTGTTATAGACCGCCCAACCAGGATGAGGAGGCAGATGAAATATTCTATAAACGGCTGGGAGAAGTCTCAAGATCGCGAGCTCTAGTCCTCGTGGGAGACTTCAATTTGCCGGACATCTGCTGGGAATACAATACAGCAGGGAGGGAACAGTCTAGAAAGTTCCTGGAAGGTACTGGGGATAACTTCTTAACACAACTAGTGAAAGAACCAACTAGGGAAGGTGCCCTGCTGGATCTGTTGTTTGTAAACAGGGAAGGTCTTGTGGGGGATGTGATGGTCGGAGGCCGTCTTGGCAACAGTGACCATGAAATGATAGAGTTCTCAATTCTGGGAGAAGCAAGGAAGGGGGTCAGCAGAACTGCCAGCTTGGACTTCCGGAAAGCGGACTTTGGGCTCTTCAGGAGCCTGGTTGACAAAGTCCCCTGGGAGGCAGTCCTCCAGGGCAAAGGAGCCCAGGAAGCCTGGATGTCTTTCAAGACGGAAGTCCTAAAGGCGCAGGAGCAGGCTGTCCCCGTGTGCCGTAAGACAAGCCGTAGGGGAAAAAGACCGGCCTGGCTAAGCAGGGAGCTAGTGTTGCAGCTTAGGGAAAAAAAGAGGATATACGGCCTTTGGAAGGAAGGGCAGGCCACCCAGGAGGATTACAAAGAGGTAGTAAAGCGATGTGGGGAAAAAATCAGAAGGGCCAAAGCTCAGCTAGAGCTAAACCTGGCTTCTGTTGTCAAGGACAACAAAAAAAGTTTCTATAAATATATTAGCGATAAAAAGAGGACCAAGGATAATATCTGTCCTCTAGTAGATGGGGCTGGTAACGTAGTAACCAAGGATGAGGAAAAGGCTGAGGTACTTAATGCCGTCTTTGCCTCAGTCTTCAGCAGTAGGACCAGTTGTTCCTTGAATTCCCCGACCCCTGACCTAGAATACAGGGATGGGGAGCAGAGTGAAGCCCCTGTAGTCCAAAGGGAAATGGTGAGGGACCTGCTTCAGCACCTGGAGGTGCACAAATCTATGGGGCCGGATGGGATCCATCCAAGGGTGCTGAGGGAGCTGGCGGAAGTGTTCACCGGCCCACTGTGCATCATTTATGAACAGTCCTGGATAACTGGGGAGGTCCCAGCTGACTGGAGGTTGGCAAATGTGACGCCCATCCATAAGAAGGGCCGGAAGGAGGATCCAGGGAACTACAGGCCAGTCAGTCTGACATTGGTGCCTGGGAAAGGTCATGGAGCAGATCATCCTCAGTGCCATCACACGGCACATGCAAGAGAACAGGGTGATCAGGCCCAGTCAGCATGGCTTTGTGAAAGGCAGGTCATGCCTGTCAAACCTGATCTCCTTCTATGACAAGGTGACCCACTTGGTGGACGAGGGAAAAGCTGTGGATGTTATCTACCTGGATTTTTGCAAGGCTTTTGACACCGTTTCCCATAGCATTCTCCTGGAGAAACTGGCTGCTCATGGCCTGGACAGGTATACTCTTCATTGGGTAAAAAACTGGCTGGATGGCCGTGTCCAGAGAGTGGTGGTAAATGGAGTTAAATCCAGTTGGTGTCCAGTGACGAGTGGTGTCCCCCAGGGATCGGTGCTGGGGCCCGTTCTCTTTAATATCTTTATCAACGATCTGGATGAGGGGATCGAGTGCACCCTCAGTAAGTTCGCAGACGACACTAAACTGGGGGGGCGTGTTGATCTGCTTGAGGGTAGATTGGCTCTGCAGAGGGATCTGGACAGGCTGGACAGATGGGCTGAGGCCAATGGTATGAGGTTCAACAAGGCCAAGTGTCGGGTCCTGCACTTGGTTCACAACAACCCCATGCAGCGCTACAGACTGGGGGCGGAGTGGCTCGAAAGCTGCCTGGCAGAAAAGGACCTGGGGGTGTTGGTGGACAGCCGGCTGAGCATGAGCCAGCAGTGTGCCCAGGCAGCCAAGAAGGCCAACACCATCCTGGCCTGCATCAGGAATAGTGTGGTGAGCAGGACTAGGGAAGTAATCATCCCCCTGTACTCGGCACTGGTGAGGCCTCACCTCGAGTACTGTGTTCAGTTTTGGGCCCCTCACTACAAGAAGGACATTGAGGTGTTGGAGCGTGTCCAGAGAAGGGCTACAAAGCTGGTGAAGGGTCTGGAGGACAAACCTTGTGAGGAACGACTGAGGGATCTGGGGTTGTTTAGCCTGGAGAAGAGGAGGCTGAGGGGAGACCTTATCACCCTCTACAACTACCTGAAAGGAGGTTTTAGAGAGATGGGAGCTGACCTCTTCTCCCTGGCGACAAGTGATAGGACAAGAGGAAATGGGTTCAAGTTATGTCAGGGCAGGTTTAGATTGGATATTAGGAAGCATTTTTTCACTGAAAGGGTTATTAAACATTGGAATAAGCTGCCCGGAGAGGTGGTGGATTCACCATCCCTGGAGGTGTTTAAGAAAAGGGTAGATGAGCTGCTTAGGGACATGGTTTAGGAGTGGTGGTGTTTTTATCAGGGTAGGTTAATGGTTGGACTTGATGATCTTAAAGGTCCCTTCCAACCTCACTGATTCTATGATTCTATGATTCTATGACCTCCCTCGACCTGCTGGCCACGGTTTCTTAAATGCACCCCAGGATACCACTGGCCTTCTTGGCCACAAGGGCACATTGCTAGCTCGTGGTCAACTTGTCTGGGTTGACTCCCAGATCCCACTCTGCAGAACTGTTTTCCAGCAGGTCAACCCCTAACCTGTATCAGTGTATGGGGTTATTCTTGGTGCAGGACTTGCCCTTGTTATATTTTATTAGGTTCCTCTCCACCCAACTCTCAAGCCTGTTCAGGTCTTGCTGTATGGCAGCACAGCCTTCTGCTATGTCAGCCACTCCTCCCAGTTTTGTATCATCAGTAAACTTGCTGAGGGTACACTCTCTCCCCTCATGCAGTTCATTGATGAATATGTTGAACAAGACTGGACCCAGTACTGACACCTGGGGAACACCGCTAGTTACAGGCCTCCAACTAGACTCTGCGCCACTGATCACAACCCTCTGAGGTCTGCTATTCAGCCAGTTCTCAATCCACCTCACTGTCTGCTCATCTAACCCACACTTCCTAAGCTTACCTATGAGGATGTTATGGGAGACTGTGTCAAAAACCTTGCTGAAGTCAAGGTAGACAACATCCACTACTCTCCCCTCATCCACCCGGCAAGTCATTCCATCATAGATGGCTATCAGATTGGTCAAACATGTTTTCCCCTTTGTGAATCCATATTGACCACTCTCGATAACTTTCTTTTCCTCTACATGCTTAGAGATAACACCCAGGATGAGCTGTTCCATTATCTTTCCAGGGATGGAGGTGAAGCTTACTGGCCTGTAGTTTCCCAGGTCCTCCTTCTTGCCCTTTTTGAAGACTGGCATGACATTAGCTTTCCTCCAGTCCTCAGGCACCTTGCCTGTTCTCCGTGACTTTTCAAAGATGATGGACAGCAGCTTTGCAATAACATCTGTCAGCTCCCTCAGCACTCGTGGATGCATCCCATCAGGGCCCATGGATTTTTGGGTGTCAGGTTTGCCTAAATGATCTTTAACCCAAGCCTCCTCGATCAAGGGAGAGTCTTCCTTACTCCAGGCTCTCTCTCTTACCTCCAGGGTCTGGGGTTCCTGAGGGCTGTCCTTAGCAGTAAAGACTGAAGCAAAGAAGGCATTCGGTAACTCCAACTTCTCTGCATCCTCCATCACCAGGGCACCCACCTCATTCAGCAGTAGGCATACATTTTCACTAGTCTTCCTTTTGCTACTGATGTGCTTGAAGAAGCCCTTCTTATTGTCCTTGACATCCCTTGCCAGGTTCAATTCCAAGGCTGCCTTGGCTTTCCTCGTTGCATCCCTGCATACTCTGACACCACTCCTATACTTCTCCCAAGTGGCCAGTCCCCTTTTCCATATTCTGTAAACTTCTTTTTTCCTTCTGAGTTTTTTCAGAAGCTCCTTGTTCATCCATGCAGGTTTCCTGCCTCCTTTGCCTGATTTCTTGCTGATGCAAGATGCACCTATCTTCAGCTTGGGTGAAGTGGTGCTTAAATATTAATCAGCTCTCTTGCACCCCCCTTCCTTCTAGAGCCTTACCCCATGGGATTCCTCCAAGCAGGTCTTTGAAGGGGCCAAAGTTAGCTTTCCTGAAGTCCAGGGTTGTAATACTAATTTTTGCCCTGATTATTCCATGCAAGATTCTGATCTCCACCATCTCAAGGTCACTGCAGCCAAGGCTACCCCCAACCTTCACATCCCCAATTAGTCCTTCTTTGTTTGTCAGCACAAGGTCCAGCAGCACACCTCTCCTTGTTGGTTCCTCCACCACCTGTGTCAAGAAGTTATTGTCAATGCTCTACAGAAACCTCCAGGACTGTGCGTGCCTAGCTGTGTTATCTTTCCAGCAAATGTCAGGGTAGTCAAAGACCCCCCATGAGAACCAGGGCCCGTGATCATGAGGCCATTTCCAGCTGTCTGTAGAAGGCCTCATTGATTTACTCTTCCTGATCTGTAGTAAACACCCACAACAGGGTATCCCATATTACCCTGCCCCTTAATTCTTACCCATAACCTCTCAACACGCTCTTCATCCACCCCTAGGCAGAGCTTGATACATTCCAGTTGCTCTCTCACATAGAGAATAACTCCACCACCACACCCTGCTGGCCTGTCTTTCCTAAAATGTACATAGCCATCCATGACAGCATTCCAGTCATGTGCGCTATAGGCCCATCAGTCTTACTTCAGTCCCTGGGAAAGTTATGGAACAAATCCTCCTGGGGGTTATCACAAGTCAAATGAAGCATGTGACAAGGAAAAATCACCAAGGATTCATCAAGGGCAAATTGTGGTTGACAAACCTGATCACCGCCTACAACAAAGTAACCTGCTTCGTTGATTTGGTGTGAGTGAGGGATATTGTCTACCTGGATTTCTCCAAGGTTTTTGATACGGTTTCCCACAGCCTCTTCCCAGAGAAACTGATATGTTACTGTCTAGACAAGTGGTCTGTGGTGGGAAACTGGCTGACAGGCTGCACCCAGAAGGTGGTGGTAAATAGCTCCTTTTCAAACTATCAACCTGTCAAAAGTGGAGTCCCCCAGGGATCAATACTGGGGCTAACACTATTTAATATCTTCATAAGTGATCTGGATGATAGGATCAAATGTACCCTGATGAGATTTGCCAAACTGAGTGGGGAAGTGAAACACTTTGGAAGGGAGAGTCACCCTGCAGGAAGTCCTGGATAGGCTGGAAGGGTGGGCTAACAAGAACCTTATGAAGTTCAACCAAGACAAATATTAAGGTCTAGCCCCTGGGTAAACATAATCCAGGAGCGCAGGACAGGTTGGGATCTATCTGGCTGGGGAGCAGCTCTGTAGAAAGGGACCTGAGGGTCCTGGTGGACAAGAAGCTCAATATGAATGAACAGCATGCTGCTGCGGCAAAGAAAGCCAACAGGATGCTGGGCTACATCAACAAGGGCATCATCAGCAGAGATAAAGAAGTCGTTATCCTATTCTACTCAGTGCTTGTGAGGCCACACCTGGAATATTGTGTTCAGTTTTGGTCCCTGCTATGCAAAAAAGGTGTGTACAGGCTGGAGAGGGTCCAGAGAAGGGCCACCAAGATGATCAAAGGATTGGGAAGCCTGCCATATGAGGAAAGGCTGAGAGAACTGGGTATGTTCAGCCTTGAGAAAAGAACACTTAGAGATCTTATCACCATGTTCCAGTATTTAAAGGGTGGCTACAAAGAAGATGGAGACTCCCTTTTTACAAGGAGTCACATGGAAAAGACACAGGGTAACAGGTAATTGGGGAGATTCCAATTGGACACAAGAGGAAAATTGTTCACAATGAGAACAATCAGCCATTGGAAAAATCTCCCCAGGGAAGTGGTGGATTCCCCAACACTGGACACTTTTAAGATTCAGCTGGACAGGGTGCTGGCCCAACTTGTCTAGACGGTACTTTTGCCCAGAAAGGTTGGATCCTCGAGGTCCCTTCCAACCTGGTATTCTATGATTCTATGATTCCATGATCTCTCTGTACTTTGATTGCCTTCCTATATTGTTACTGAGACATATTGCTAATGGCAATATTCTGAGCAAAAGCAGACCTAGGTAACTGAGCTTTTTTTAAGAGAAATACCCACAAAATTAAAACCATCTTTGACAGTGCAAATTCAGAAACATTTCAGGAAATAAAATTTCAGGCTTTTTCTAGCAATGGCATTATTGAAGGACTGACAACATATTTATATAATTATGGAAAAGCTGGCAAGCTTGCAAAATGAAAGGTTTCCACTTTCGGTTTCTAAATCTTTTTCTGAATATCTTCTTTCATTTTACAAGCTAAGTTCCAGTCTCATGTCTTAGCTGTTGGGTTTATCTATGTCATACTCCACATAGTAATATCTGCAACTCTGGAATCATATATTTTATAAATATTTTATTAAGATTCCATAAGAGTGAGAGGTTCTGGAAACTGTGCTGCTTAAAAACACACATGCCCAGTCTTGTATTTTCCTACAGTGTAGTACTTTTCAATTAAAGAAAGAAACTGTCAATGAGAACTTCTTCATGAATATGTCTTCTTTTTCTGCCCTAAATTTATGCTTTTGCCTTGCTAAATTAAGAACTTAATTGAAATCTGATTTTTTAACTGACATCCCTCAGTGGCAAATTACTCTCAGTATACAAGAACAAAGGGAAAATTCCTGAAACAAAACAAGAGAGTTTTTACCTTGTATTCTTGTTTTCTTCTTGCTTCAAGTGCATCCTCAGCAAGTTTGCCAATGATACCAAGCTGTTTGGTGAGGTAGACACACGGGAGGGGAAGGATGCCATCCAGAAGGACCTGGACAGGCTGGAGAGGTGGGCCCAAGCCAACCTCATGCAGTTCAACAAGGCCAAGTGCAAGGTCCTACATCTGGGACAGGGCAATCCCAAGCACAAATACAGGCTCAGCGGGGAATGGCTGGAGAGCAGCCCTGAGGAGAAGGACCTGGGTGTGCTGATTGACAAGAAGCTCAACATGAGCCAGCAGTGTGCGATCGCAGCCCAGAAGGCCAACCGTATCCTGGGCTGCATCAAAAGAAGTGTGGCCAGCAGGTCAAAGGAGGTGATTCTGCCCCTCTACTCTGCTCTCGTGAGACCCCACCTGGAGTACTGCATCCAGCTCTGGAGTCCCCAGCATAAGAAGGACACGGACCTGCTGGAGCGTGTCCAGAGGAGAGAGCCACGAGGATGATCCGAGGGTTGGAGCGCCTCTCCTATGAGGAGAGGCTGAAAGAGTTCGGGCTGTTCAGCCTGGAGAAGAGAAGGCTCCGGGGAGATCTTATTGCAGCCTTCCAGTACCTAAAGGGGACCTACGGGAGAGCTGAGGAAGGACTTTTTACTAGGGCATGTAGTGATAGGACGAGGGGGAATGGTTTTAAACTGGAAGAGGGCAGGTTTAGATTAAACATTAAGAAGAAGTTTTTCACTTTGAGGGTTGTAAGGCACTGGAACAGGTTGCCCAGAGAGGTTGTTGAGGCCCCATCCCTGGGGGTGTTCAAGGCCAGGCTGGACGTGGCCTTGGGCAACCTGGTCTAGTGGGAGGTGTCCCTGCCTATGGCAGGGGGGCTGGAATTCAATGATCTTCAAGTCTGTTCCAACTCTAAACCATTCTATGATTCTTGTTTGCAGGTAATTCTTCATCATTTACCCACAATATTTGAGATCCAGAAGTCTATATGGAAGAATTATATGCATACAAGGTTTTGCTCTTGACATTGCAGCTGAATGCTGCATTCTGTTCATAATAAAATCTCTTAACCTAATTACCTAATTACCTTGGACTATGACTTATTTTTAGTTCTAGTATTAACCTAGGAGAAACTCAGTCACTAAGCTGTGCTCTTGTTTATCTATCCTGAACTCCCAGTCATGATGCAAAGGCAAGACCTTCCAAAAAAGGATCGTATTGAGCTTTGCTTCTTTGGAAAAAGAAATCTCATAGCCCTTCCATAATTCCCTTTGGTTTCTTACCTCACACGTTCCTCTCAGATGTTCCACAGCATCACTGTGACAGAAGCTATCATGTCCTAAAATCCACCTCATGCAGCGGTGACATCAGCTCATCAAAATCCCAGAGCAGGACTATTCTTTGAAAGCCAACCAGCAATTTGGGCTGCTGCAACAAGAGGAAGGAGAAGTGATGTATAGCCTATACTTAAATTCGGGAAACTTAGACAACAGTGTAGTGAAAAAGGAAGTAGCGGCTAGTGGTTTTAGCTTCCAGGCTTGTGATATCACTGGAACCACATTTTATGTTGTTTCACCGTGGATATCTCCTGTAATTTTACATGAGGCCCATTCTAGCATCTGGCATGACAAAAGATGAAGCCCTTCATGTGGTTAACCATCTTGGTTTTTGGTTTTGATGTGCACCTCAGTTGGGTCTGGGAAGGGTGAGGGTGCTGCCAGTGGGAATGTCAACTCAGCTCAGTGGTGGCAGGGAGAGGGACATGCTGCACTTTGAAGGATAACTATGTTTACAAAACATTGTGAAACATGTCCCAGAGGAAGTGATGCACATAAAGAGTAAGTTATGACATGACTTTAGTTGTATAATACTTATCCTCCACCCTACACATCCTACTTTCTCACTTGTTCCAATTAAGAAAACCAATGTTACAAGCTGGGGCAATGCTTCCTAAACACTTTCGTAAGGATCAGGAATGATGTCTGTAAGATACTTCTTAGTGACAGTTGCCACATGCATTTGAGGAGTAAATCAAAGACAATAGATTCCCTCTTAGTACTGCTCCTTCCCAAACTCTGCTTCAGCTTCCCATAGTTGGCTGTGAATGAAACCCTGCTTTGAAGTGAGATCCAGTTATAGAAAGTACCTGGCAGAAAAGCTAATCATCTTCTGGACTACAGACTTTTTTGGTTTTGAATTTCCTTGAGACTGATGTGGCTGTACGTGTATGTATGCAGGGGCTCAGAGGGGTGATGTGCACCCTCTCTGGCTCTAACCCTGGTGCCAGAGCACCTGCCAGCAGCACCTCTGGAAAGAGTAGCTGTGGTGGAGCTCAGCTTTGCAGCAGCTAAGACCTTCTGAGGCTCTGCCCTTTGATTAAAGATTGCTAATCCCAGAACAGTTTACATATCTATGTGTGTATGTATGTATGTATATATACATATATATCCAAAAAACCTTCAGCTTGAAAAAAAAAAAAAAGTGTAATTTTTTATGTCATGGACCACAACAAGGATTCTTCAAACAATCCCAGTTTCATTTATTTTTGTCAACAGCATACCAAAATTAGTTAATAAAACTCAAAGAAAGAAAGAACGTGGTTTATGTATTGAAAGGAGAAAAAAACCACCAAATATCAAGAAACAGAAAGTTTAAGGCGCGCTAAATATATGACTAGCTCTAAAGAAAAGGGAACCTAAGAGCACAAAGGAAACGTATTTTCTCAAGGTGGTATTCTATTCTCAGGAACAGAAAAAAACTAACCGACAGTCCGAGTCTGGCACTGTTCTCTAGTATTTCCTTATATTGGTAATTTTGCATGTGATTAGTGACTTATTAACATATGTTGAGAAAGCAGTTGCTTCTCTTGGATAAGCCAGTTCTTTTCAAAGAGGAAAAGAAAAGCTCTCCTTTTCTAGTCTTTCATGGCAAGGCACTTCAAACTAGTGGGGGTGATACCATGAGTGGAGGAGCAACAAGAGAAAAGGGCAAATGCTCCACTTTCCCCCCTCTGTGGGCAGCTGGCCTGCCTGCCAAAATTAAGAGGGGGCTGCTCAAGGTGCCCAAATCCAAATCCTGCCCCAAGCAGCGCCCACTCAGGAGAAGCCAGGCTATCCCCAGGGAGTTCCAGGGGAGATATCTTCCTCCTGTAGGATCCTGCACTGGGGGGCTAAAAAGGGGTAGTATGAATGCCTCCACCTGTTGAACTCTCCAGTCTAGACTGTCCCCTTTCATGGGACAACCCGTTGCAGACTCCCAAGTTCTCTCTAATGTTCTTTCATTGGGAAAAATAAAGCTTACCGTTTCGGCTACCAGGCTCAACCAGTTTATCATACCTATCTACACAGACTTCTCTGATTCTGGGCAGAGGGCTCAGCCAGGAGTTTAAAGGCAAACTTGGCACAACAGAGCCTAAGCCTCTTCCACAATCCTCCCAGCTACTCCTCTTTGGCTGGAGGCAGGGTTGCTGTTTCACTGAGTGTAAGCTTGCGAAGGATGAGCAGAGGCAGGGATTGAAGGACGAGGAAAATTCTGCAGACCCAAAGGCCACTTAAATGAAAGATGAACTAATCAGGATATCATGCAAAGAGCACTTAATACTTTATTGCCTTGTGAATTTATTATTTTCTTTCCCTCTCATTTCCAAGTCTTCCTCTGTGTGCCCCTAACCGTGATTTGTTGCAATTTGCTTTATACTGCATAATATACAGAAGAAAAAAAAAGTCGAAAATTATGCTAACTCGTGTTCATAAATTCTTAATAATGAAAAGAATTTCTGATAACTTCTTTCTCCTTCTCTCCCTCTCCCTTTCCCTCTTCCTCTCTCCTTCTCTGTTTTGTTGTCTCTCACTCTCAGTATGTCGTCGAGCCTACAGCAGAGCACAGTAGCTGTCTTGCCTTATTTATATGATGCAGTTATTTTTTCATGAGCTGAATTGGAAAATTTCTTGTAGTATTTTTATGGTTTGAGAAAACCCACAACAGTTTATTGTTGTTTAGACAATTATTCTATCAACCGGTAACCCCTCCCCACCTGGGAAGGGGAATTGGGAAAAAACAAGGAAATCCAGGGGTTGAAATATAAACACATTTAACAGAATAAGACTAGATAATTAACATTAATAATACTAAAGAACCTGTATTGATCCTGATACCAATGTAGAATATACAAGGATTATACTCAGCCAATTCTACCAGTAGGAAGCTGTGCACTCCCAGCAGTGGACAGCAAATGTCGGACACTGTGAGCGCTACGGCTTTGGGAAGAAGGGAAGGGCTCAGGTGTCTGGCAGCGAGGCAAGAAGTTCTCAGGATCACCACCATCAAGGGAGAGAGAGCAGCAAGCTTTCCAATTTATAGTGAATGTGACATTCGTGGTATTGGGTCAAGTGCCCTGGTCCTGCTCCTCCTCAACCTTGCACCTGGCAAGCTCAAAAAACACCGAGACCCTGAAACCCACACACCACAGCTGGCTATAAAGTAAATATTTTCACAAATTCAGGCACTAGAGTCTTCTAAAAGTGCAGTTTTCCCAAGCATTAGAAGAGAAATTAGTCCCGTGTCGCTCAAACCAAGGCAAGTATAACTGAATGGAAAATGCAGAATGAAACAATACAAACCGGAGCATGACTGGAATCTCAATTTTATATATCTCTGTTCCTGAGGAAGAGCATTGTTGAAACAGTTAGTTCTTAATGAATCCTCACATTCCTCTGCCTGCTGATCACCACATGCCCTCCCACCCATCAAGTGGACGTAATGATTTTACTTCTTTTTTTTCTTAACACGTTTTATTGATCTCCTCTCCCTTATCTCGTTTTCACTTCCTGTTTTACAGGGGCTTTTTCTGCAGAGCAAACAAATTGACTTAACGTTAATCTCAAATGTCTATATTCTCTCTAGGCATTACGTTTTGTCCTCATTTTAGATGACAAAATAGCTCATGCTAACTATTTAGTATGAGATATTTTATATGCATCCCTATGCATATGCATTAAATGAAAGCATATTCAGGAAACAGCTTCATGTCATTTTACAACGATGCAGAAGACACACACCTCTATTGCATATCCAGACACATTTCTTCATCTCACTGCCATGAAAACCACTGCATTAGTTGCCAGCATCTGTTTGTCATTTCTATAAGTAAACAGTTCTCTCCTTCAGTATAAATCCATATTTGATCTTTATTTGTTGATTATGAAAGTGGTTTGGGTTATTTTTAATTTGTGTGATTTTGCGTGACAGTGTTGTGTAGGAAAGGCTATATTAGAGAATTGCATTATGTTTCAGGTTTGTTGCTGCGTGTGATCCAGCTGTTAATGTAAATAACTTTTGAATTATCAGTGTAGAGGACTTCGTAACATTTTTCATCACTAAAGCTTTTCCTTTCGGCTAATTCTTAACTTACTGGAGAGGCTTTGAAGGCTTGCAATACCTAATGCCAGTGCTGCCTCCATGTTTTGTTCATGTGAAGGTGTTTGCTTGCCCTCAAGTTAATGACCAGAGTGCAATCTAACTTCACCTTGGTCACCTTAATACAGACTATGAGCACACTGCTTGGTCTGTAATACAGGATTCATACATTATTTTAGTATGTGAAAAGTAGCATATGGAAGCTTGGAGTTTAAGTAAGGCCTGGGAGAACTAGAGAAACTGTGCGTCCTAAAATCATGACATTTTGAGAGTATTGAAGAGATTTCTCAAGAGGATTTTAGCAATTTTGAGAACATTCACATTTTGATACTGAACTGGAATTGGCACGTTAAGCCCAAAGAATCTAACCAGCAGAGGTCTCCAGCCTTTGTATACATCAAATGCAATTTTCTCAACTTTAAAAAAAGTTAAAGGAACTGCATCTTAATGGCAATCATTACTGAAGACAGTACCCAGAGGCCTTCCACCTACTGTTACCCAGCCAAGGCTCATGTCCAGCAGCATCTTCTCCATTACAACGCTTTCTCAGCACCACAATCTTGAAGGAAATCTGTGGGGATTAGAATTGGTGCTTTCGTGACCCTATGGAAAATCTATTACCACAGAATTTGGGGCTGTCCCATGCTCACCAACCTGACTGCGTTGTCACTGTCCCATAGCAAGCTGACCTGGGTGCCATTCTGCTTACCCGTACCTCTACAGCACCATGACCTGAGTGACAGTGCCTCAATGATACTTTCCCATTTGAAGCTTGCTCTGGAACCCCTCCTGTTCAAACGCATCCTTAACAAAGCAGACTTTAAATCTGATTCCCCCAAAATACCTGCTGCCTGCTTTCAGAAACCACTAGTGTTGCGAGCGCACCCCTTTTGCATCTGATTTCTTCACACAGGTGATAGCCTCCGTAGAGCTTGTACAGAGTTCATCTGCTCTGGAGAGACAGGATTTATCTTTCAATTACCAGAAGCAGATCTGCTCGTGGTATCGAAACCTTTCTCAACACCTATCATCCCTAAAATCATTGTAGTTAGAGGAAGTTGTCATTGAAGTAATTATACATTAAAAGGTGTTTTCAAAGAGCACAACAAAGCACACACAAACTTCTATTTACCCTTAGAAAGCTAAATGTCCTTGATCTTGGTCCAAACTTTATTAGAAAAGCTGACGTGTCTGTCTTCAAGGAATTCAATAATCTCACAGATCTGTCCCTGAAAGAATATAAAATGTTCCTGCAAAGAGGAAAAAACAAAAAAAAAGGAAACTCTATTTTTCTTAAATATATGAGAAAAAAGTCAACTTGGCAGATTACGTTTACAGCTGGAAGTAGAAAACCAAGTCACGTGCATCACTAACATGTTCTGATAGTTAAAAAGAGCAAATCCACTATTCAGAAAAATCAGCGTTGTCAATCATATCATAAAGTCTTGAATTTGGGTCTAAAAATATTTTCTTCATTTGTGCAAATCAGTTTCAAGATCTTAAGGGTACGGCTTGTTTGAACTTGTCTTCAAACATACTTGGTGAGACTTTCAATGACACTGAAAATCTTTTCACTTAATCTGTAATATTTACATATCTCAACAAATTAGACTTCACCAGTTATTTTGCATTTAAAGCATTACATAATTTTGAGTTATTAGACCACAGATATAACACACAATACTTTTTGACAGCAAGTTTGGAACAGAACCTCCTGTTTATCAAAAACATTCCTGAAGTAAAGGTTTTAAATTTAAACTCGAATGAGATTTTTCCATCAGTAATATCAGAACATAGAAGTTCTTCCCTTCAAAAGTTAGGCTTCAGGGAGAACTATCTCGTTATCGTATGCAGAAATGTATTATATAGGACTGTTTAAGCACCTCCAATATCTGATACATTTTAACTTTTCTTATAATGGACTTTTATATATCCCTCTGACAGCATTTGAAAATCTGCCAAGGAGCTTAAGTGAACTGTATCTCAATAACAACTGACTACACACTTTCATCTGGGAAAAAATTAGCTACTTTAAATCCATGAAGCTGCTTGGTTTAAGTCAGAACTGATTACAGATGGTTATACAGTTAGACTACTATACAATTACACCAGCTGCTTCACACTCTGATTTTGAGCAAAATCGCTAAAATTTCTATTGAGTTAATGAATGGGGTTGCAGTCCACTACATCTAGAGTTCATTTGTAATAAACTGCAAGTCTTAGACAAAACACCATTCCTATTGGAAATTATACACGTTCCTTTAAATCAGAAGGGGGGCAAGTGGGTACTTCTTTGCTCAGAGGGAAGATTCTGGGAGCTGAGAACGGCCATGGCGAGCAGCTAGGCACAGCATGTCTGGGTGGCAGAAAGGCAATGTTTGCACCCACAAGAAATGTATGAAAGGTGTTGTGGTCGTGGCCCTGTGGCAGCTGCCAGAGGTGCCCCTGGCCAGGAAGAAGTTAATAAAATATTTAATTGGCCCCTCTCAATCCTGCAGTCTGCTATTAAAATAAAAAAAAAATGAATAACAAAAAAAAACAACCCAACCAAACAAAAACCCCCAACACAGAAATGTCATAAATTTCCATTTTGTTGAAGTTTTATGCTGCCATTTTAGGACATGTGCCTGTTGGACTGCTGTATGCAGCATACCCATGATAGTCATCTTATCTTGTTCCAGCACCTACTTTAGAAGGCGAAGACTTACCTTTTGGAAGTGCTGTTTTGTCTCCACCAGTTGCAGAGAGACTCATGAAAAGGTCAAATGTAGGCATCTATGTTTTACCAAATGAATCCTACATCAGTGGTGTACTTTATCTCTTACATGGGCACCTCAGGCTAACTGCTAAGCTTCTTCACAGCCCACAGTTGGCAAACATCTGTAATGTAAATCTTCAGCCAAGCCAACTATGCAGAGCCTTCGGGTGAGTGTCTCCAACAAACAGAGTACATGTGCCATCCAACTAATACTTCTGGGGTGGATCAGGCTTACTGCTCATGGGCTGATTGCCTATCAAGGTTTTTTGTGGGAAATCTGATGTTTCCCAGTAAAGTTGGAGCTGTTGCAAAGTTGTGACATGCATGCTGTACACGTGTGCCATAGATTTGTCTGGTTGCCCCGCACCACTTCATAGGTGTATCTGATACTGACTGGCTAGGGATAGTGTACATCCAGAACACCCACACCGCTGTCAACAAATTTTGGTGTCCATATATTTAAAACTGAGGAGGAAGACCAAAGAGAACAAGCCTATCTGACTGATAACCTTACTTTTTTTCCAGTAGTGAGATCCCTCCCTCACTTATAGCCAGCCCCTGCTTTCTCCACACCGTGCTGGGACGTGCCCATAAACAGCAGTTCTCCATCCCTGAGATCAGCCTCTCTGCGGCCAGTTCCTCTCCGCTGTCTGCAAGTGGAGATGGAAATAGCTCTTCAGTCAGGCTAGTCACCCTGTGGGTAAGAGCCTGTAGCAATGAGCTTGGGACAGACATTGGGTCTGATGCACAGCAGTTCTGCATGAAGTATTCCTCTTTAACAATCACAGGTTCAAGCTCTTTTAAATTCAAAATTATCTCTTCACCATTGCAGACCAGTCGTGCACCACTATACTTGTTTTCAATTTATCTTCTTTCTCCTCTCTCCAACACTACAAAATTGTAAAATAACTGGTTCCTCTTTCTTAGTTTTTGATTCCGTCTTCCCTTTAATCTTTCTTTCACTTCCCAATTCAGACAGTATCCAATGACATACTCTTAAAAAAACTTGTCGCCTTATTTATTCTGCAGGTAGCTTGATACTGTGCGTGTTTTAATAAATGTATTTGGTTTGGTGCCTAGGACAGCTAAAGAAGGAGATTTTTATATTAACTGCTTGTCATCAGACATTTTGATATATCGGAAAAGATTTACTGAAAGCAGATTTTATATATTTTACAGTGACATAGAAATCAAATTCTTACATGTGGTTTCCATGGACATAATGTTTACAGGATGATACATAATGCAGGAACATGGGATAGCTTTTTAGTCAGCCTACTCCAGTTAGTGAGGTTTCACCATTTTTGTAAGTGGCATATATGTTTATTTGTTTTCAAACAAGTTGGAATATTTCACTTTTGGTTTAGGTACTTTAAGACACAGTGATCTTTTAAAGATATGACCAGAACAATTCTAGTAAGGTTTAAAAATAATGTTTTTCTTTTTGTATTTGACAGACACTATCAAAACCAGGAGGACTGGTATTCGCTTTCCCATTCATTGCTGCTAACATTTCCATCCGTTTTTTGCAATGCCATGAGGGAACAATTCAAGTCGCAGGAACAGAGACAGCAAAGGGCAGCAAAGGAGTGTGCAACATTAATCTAAACTGACTCATAATGAAGTCAATGGTAATTTCTCCATGACTACAGTGGCTTTGAATCAGGTCCTGAGGGGCAGCTTTATAAAGTAATGTAGGTGCCAGCATTTTTGTAAATCCCACTTGATACCTATCTGCATTTTTAGATAGCTGAATAGTAGTGAGTTTCTGCACTATCAGATACCCTTATGTCTCAGACAAGGTCAGATGCGTCTGCCGCTGCAGTCTTTGCTACACTTTGTTGAAGCTGCTGGGCATCACCACTGTATTTAAAGTGATTATGAGAAGTCATTAAACTCTTCCCTGAAAGTCAGCAGGTAAACGGTGCTCTCCAACCACCCGTCACTGATTTCTACAAGAAAGGCAAAGGCAGCTTAGGAATTTCAAACTACCTGGAAACAGGTGCTTTGCTGAGTGTGGTCCGAAGCAGGTAGGTGTCTCCGGATGTGTGAGTGCATGATGGACAGAGGGAGAGCTGAGCAATGTGAGACAGCTCATAGGAGAAAGCTGCAAAGGCAGCAAGGGCAGTATTGTGGGATGAGGAAGGAGCCAGCAAGAGTCTTTGCAGGTCCTGCCCAAGAGGACGCTTGTGCTGAGAAAAGGAAAATATTTATAGTGGCTGGGACCATCTTTGGTGCAGCCAAGAACACAAGACCTTGTCCATTCTTATGAATAAAAGCTTGCAGAACAATCAGAATGAGAAAATGCCTGACTCAAACATTATCTCATTAACAATAGTAATCTACAAAACTTGAATTTCTGACTAGTTGTTTGGATTAAGAGGGATTGCATGCATTTGACCAATGTAGTGTTTGGTAAAGGGTTTATTTGTCCAGTCAGTTCCTTTTCCAGCAGCTGCTGTGGCTTCAACTGCAATACAGTTACAGTACACTTCCTTCCTTTTTCTTTTCTGAATAACTTTGGAGATCAGTTGTTGCTATCTCCTTTGAGTCTTGATGTTCTTTATACAGTTAGTCTGTCTAATTCCCAGACCTTTTCTGAAGTATTTGCTTTCAAGGTCATTTAGACACTTGCTTCTGCCTTTGGTATGTTTTCAACATGTGCAGTTGAACAGGGGACATGTAAGCAGTCCCTGTTCTCAGAGCCACTCTTTGGTCTGTAGCATAGTCTTCGTGAAAGCTCCATGGCCGCATCCTGACTGCGTAAGGGGAGAAAAGATTTGGGTATACGCAACATCTGCAAACCACTGTGTCCCCACTGTGAGGAAATACAGAACTGCAGCTGGACAGGGAGGATCGGTGCCCTCCACCGGGTGGACCTGCGTGGGGAAGGTACATGATACACTATGGAGCGTGCCTGCCCCTGGCTATAGGTAGGGACAACCTGGGACACGTGTGGTCTGGATTATCGGTGCTGAAAATTTGTTTGAGCTGCTGAAGACCAGGCACCTCTTTGGTACTCGATGACAGCTTTTTCTTCGGGTGGCCACCCTTGGTTGGCATCCTCCTGTGAGTTAGAGTTGACTCACCCCTTGCATGACACTGCCTCCTACTGTAATTCTTGCAGTGTGAGCAGCTCGATTGCTCAGTAGGTCCATCTTTGGAGGATGTTTTCCCTAGGTGATCTTTGTCTATTTCTGTGGGGAGGAACCATTAAGGCTTTTGTCTGTACTGTATTTAGAAGGCTTGAGCTGACAGTATCACTTTAATATTCTGGTACAGTGCTTTTCTGGTTTGCTATGCCTGCTTCATATCATTTTAACCTTTTTTTTTTTTGTAATAGTCAATATCTGACAAAGGGACTTTGAATTAATAAGTGTGTGTTTGACAGGCAAGTTTGATTAACCCATTTGTGCAAGTTCCCATTTACCTTAACTGTTCAAGCAGAACCTCGGCATAAAACTTTGATGAGGTTCATGATTTTTGTTGGCATGCAATAGACCTTCAAGATGTTCCAGAGTGAATTGCACTGGCAGCTGTCAAATGCTTCCATAAGCCCAGATAAATCTAAGTCTGTAAATACTTTTCAAAATCTCCCTCTAATTGAACTAGGCTCCACAATTTCTGGATTTAAAACCTGCTGTCAGTTTTTTCTGCATTTAAAACCTGCCCTATTTAAGGGCATATGATAACTGCACTGGTTGGAGCACCTGTTTAAGTTTCATCCCATAGCTCATGTCCACGAAACAAGTCATCTATAAATTGCAGATGTGTGGATCACATGGCATCACAGGCATTTCCTGCGTTACACTAGCACATACCTTTCCCTACTCAAATGATGAGTACTTATCAGTATAGGAAGCACAAGACAACCTCAGAAATACTATTTAATGACATCCTATGTTGTAGCAGGATTTGTGATACTAACCCAAACCAGAAAAAAAAAACACAAAAATGAGCTCAAGATAAAAATCTCCTACATTCCTTTTTATCTTCTGTTTGGCTAGAGCACTGCTGCTGACACACTCCTGTTGCCATAAACCTACCCCTCACATCCTGAGCAAACACTGAAAAGCAATTCTTTACCCCATTTCCATCAAACTGGAGCTCATGTTCAAACCTGTGTGATGACATCAACAAAACAGAGTATTTTTTAATAGTATGAAAATCCTATCCTATGCCCACAGAAGGCAGATAAGTGCTAACATTCCTCCCATCAGAATGCAAATTTGGCAGAGCTGCTTTGAGTGCCTGCTTCAGTTTATAATCAGAAGAGTGACTTCCCTCACGTTGTCTGAACTGAAAAGGTACAGGAGTGATCCTGGTTACTATAGCAGCTGAGTATTTGGTTAAGTGTTCCGAATACTTCTCTGCACATCAGGTTTCCGAACCTTGTTCAATAAGCTAGAAGATGTTGAAGATAGCAAACAAATCATATGAAGAGCGGTTGAAGGAGCTGGGAGTGTTTAGTTTGAGGAGGAGGAGGCTGAGGGGAGACCTCATCACTCTCTACAACTCTTTGAAAGGACACTGTAGAGAGGTTGGTGCTGGTCTCTTCTCACAGGTAATTAATGACAGAACAAGAGGGAATGGCTTCAAGCTCCAACAGGGTAGATCTAGACTGAACATTAGGAAAGAATTTTTCACAGAAAGAGTGGTCGGGCATTGGAATAGACTGCCCAGGGAGGTGGTTGAGTCACCATCCCTGGATGTGTTTAAGAGACGTTTAGGTGTGGTGTTGGGGGATATGGTGTAGGGGAGCACTTTGTAGAGTAGGGTAGATGGTTGGACTCGATGATCCCAAGGGTCGCTTCCAACCTAGACAATTCTATGATTCTATAAAAATTGAAATGAGTGAAAACATGTTGCTGTGACAATTTTGAAATGAAACATCCTAATTTTTCATCGCCATCCACACGGAGGTTGGAGTCGCCAAGTGCCACTTACAAACCACCCCAGGAGGTACTTGCACAGAACAACACTTCCTTCTTAAGTGAGGTCTGTAGCTGTCAGATGGGAAGGATGCTGCTGCTAGAAATAAAGTGAAAATGCTACTACTTAGCTACTCACCTAAACTGCAGTCAAAGTGCACCGAGCGAATAGAAGCAAAGAGACCAAAACATGACACTGCTGAAATTCTGGCTCTTGAGTAGCCTGAAAGGAGTCTGACACAGAAATAATCTGTCCAGCTGAGGCAAAGTGTCTCAGCGCACAAGGTTTCTTTCATTCAAAACCTGAGGTGCTAGAGATGCATTGGGGAGTGGGAAGAGATTATTTTGGATCTCTTGCCTGAAATTGGTACTTACACCACAGCTGCAGTTTGTTAGCACACAGTGCCCAAGAACTAGCTCTTGGACTTTACTCAGTGTGCTGCTCCCTCTGAAATGTAAATTTATGCACCTCAGTACTTTTAAGGATTGAGCCCAAAGAGTGCTCCTCTAAATCACCTCTGAAATTCCTCTGCCTTGGGACGGAGCCAGTAAAGTCATGTATGTGTGCAACAAAGTCTTATGTCTGTGGCTATCGAATAATAACCACAGTGACTTGCAGTCCGTAAGCTTCTGCAGCCTTTTTATGCTATGGGCACCCAATGCGTTGAAAGATGCGCTAAGGAGTAGGAGCACGCAGAGAGTGACAAAATTTTCTGACTTTGTAGTGATTTTACGCTCTATCTTCTGAGCAGTTTACCAGAATATTCATCTCTGACAGGACCTCCCGCAGTTTAGAGCCAAACTGTCTCTTCTTGCAACAAGTCAGTAAAGGCTGATACCAGAGCCAGTGTGGTCACTGGGTCACCCTGCACAGGTGGCACTAAGCCACGGCCCGATGCTGCTGGTACTGCCTGGTTCAGGTGGGGAGCTGTGCCTGCTGCCTCTCTTATCCCCCTGGGCTGCCTGCGGGCAGGCTGCCTGAACCTTCACCCCTCCTATCAAAACATCACCCAGGGAAGGACACCACCGTCAGCAGCAGCTCAAGGGATCTACATCTATGTTCCAACAGCATGTTCAGTGACGCCAGGAATTCAAGACATTACTAAGCCCAATGGCGACCACACCTACTGTGAATTTTACTGCTGGGTAAGCATCATCAGCATCAGCCCCAGGGATATATTTAGATAAGCCTTCATCTTAACAAGCAAACGGGCGAGGACAACTTCTGCTACTGAGCCCTGAGCAAGCCTAGGTTAAGAAGTCACCCCGTAAATTTGGTGGTAGTGAAGAGAGTAAGAACTGTGTGTGTTTTGCTATTAGACAGCTTTGTACTTCAATTGAGTGTTGATCTGTTTTTCTGAGATTTATACATATCTGTCACCTATCCTAGAGACCATTCTGCAAACAGAACACTTCTACTCATCTCTTTTGATGTGTTAAATGCATTTTTTTGCTGGATCTTACAGTATTTTGTGTGAAAATTATATTCTTCCACTAGTTCATTTTTGCTGTTTAAGTATCCAGAACAGCATTTTTATTAAAGCTTTTACTTAGTGCTCCTTTGGCTTCCTTTCCCTCTCTCTCTCCCCTCTGCCATTCATCCGTATTAATTTATTTCCCAACTTTTACTATCAGCATTTGAAGAGTTTTAGGAGTCTAGGAGTTTATGTGCTCCCATCCTTTTTCCTATGCTTTTTGAAATCACCTGGAGGAATTGCTTTCTATGTCTTTTCTGATAATTTTCTCTTTAAAATTTGATCCTTAGAAGCTCCTTTAATAAACACATCTTATTCATTAATACTAGACCACCTCTCTTTTCAGAGTAAATCTAAAAAAATGTACAGGTAACTGAAAAGTATACTATGATTCTAAAAACATGTAAGAGTACAAATTTTTTACATGAAGACATTTTAGCTGTGCTTACAAAGACTAATATTGTTTAAAATACTACTCAATTCACATATCTGTTAATGCTAAGAGCTGCAGTTTACATTCCAAAAATGTTCTAAACAAAGCTCAGTTCTTTATCTCTTTAAAAAGATTAAAATATTTGAATTTTGATGTTTTTGCTGAAGATGGGGTGTTATCCATTTTCAGTTAAGTCCATCACAAAGACTTTTTAAACTTCTGACTTCAGTGTGGACAAACCCAAGGACTCAGAATGCATCCCAGCATTTCAGAGGTTTCTAACCATGGTGTGAACAACTATCACAGAGTCATTTCCCTCTGTTTCCACTGAAGCAGGAAACACGATGTAGAAATCCCTTGGTGCATATAGTTCCAGAGGGCTTTGCACTTTCTTAAACAGGCTTTGCAGAAAATCCTAACAAGTTATTTCTGGCTGGGGTCCAGTGCAGCTAACTGCTCTACCATGTCCTTGAAAATAAAAGAATAAGGTCAAGCTGAAGATATTCCTCTGGAGAGGATACCTACGTTACTTCTCTGCTTCAGCAATTCACATCCAGCAGGTAGACGTCTTTCTTCAGATTAGACATGCCACATGCAGCTGGACATTTTTAGGGCAGGAAAGCACAAATATGCACATTTATTGTCACAGGCTATATCTACAGCAGCATATTTGTTTAGACATGGAGTGAATGTAATTGGAAGCAACTCTCCCACTTGTTTTTCCTTGCTGTGCTTCAATTCAACATGTGGAATGGTCTTGAAAGACATCTTCTGGTTTCCTCTAAGCTGAAACAAAGCTGGAAAGCCGTGCAGAAGCACAGCTAACAGGCGTTCAGTCTAAGGACTGGACTACAGCATCTCTCTAAAATAAACTTCTCTAAAATGCATTTAATGTGGACAGTGGGTCCTCACCACCAACTGTTTTGCTCCTCAAATTATTCCTGTTGTGCCAGACTACATGCCGATGTGATCTATCAGTCGGTATAAGCAATGTTAAATACTGCCCACAAAAACAGCCCAAGATAATATTCATTCCTTTAATGCAATCTTTTTAACCTTGGGAGGGAAAAACTTATTAAACTGGTAAACAACGAGAATCCCCGATATTTATAAAGTAGTTAACAGTTTTTCTTGTGACCTTTGTATAAATGCGTGTTTCGTGTAATTAAAAATGATCTAGAATGTGATTATTAGAACTATAGGACAGAATTATCATATTACTGCTGTTATTAATGGGCCTTTCATCCAGATATTCTCTCTTGAGAAAACCTGTTCAGACCGTTTTTTCCTTGAAATAAAATGGCTGCATCCAATACTGTCTGTTTTGCTTGCCCTTCATGATCCTCGTGGACATTATTCTATTACCCCAGAAAACTACCATGTACTGTAAAAGTAGAAATCATCAGTTCCTTCACAGTCTTTCACTGGAGCTTGAAGGTTTTAACAATGAATGGAAATAAATAATGCTGTCACTTTGATACTTGCCTATATTCATATCAAAGCAGTTTCTGCTGACATCTTTCAGAAGTTCACAAATCTTAAAGAATAACCTTAACCATAACTCGTCAGGTCAATCCTATCCTGTTCCTTTTTTTTTTTTTTTAACTAACCAGAATTAAGGAAATTACATCTCAGCAGCAATCTGCACAAAGTACCCAATGGTTTTTCGTCTCCTGTTGCTGCACTAAGACTAAATGTCAGCAGTGCTATTTGCACTACCCGGAGTTTGCTCTGGGAATTCTATTTACAGTAGCTCTATATGACCAAGAAACACTACTACAGCAATCCCCATGGAAAAAAAAAATGGTTTAGGAAATGGGGCTTTTGCAGGTCTCACCAATTCAATCAGTCTTTCTTCTTCAGCAGCTTTACCAGCGCATGTGTTCATCTGCTTTCCTCAGGAACAGAACTTTACCTTTGCTTAACTAAATAAAGAGCATTCATCGACGGGATTTAAATACACTGTTTAGTATGGAAGCTCTCGATCTGAGCAGTCATTATCTGAGGTGCTGTAATGCTCATTTTGTATGTAAATCCTGCCTGGGTAACACTTCCATCCAAACACTTACTGGCTTTGCAAAAAGCTTTAACAAATTAAGCATTTGAATTCTTACCAGCCCTTCTCTAACTGTTGTACCTGCCATCTGGCTTCACAGCGTGCCCCAGTGAACTGGTTTATGCCTTACATTTAATTATTTAAGGAATGAAGTATCTTTTGAAAAATTATTGCAGAGTTTAACCTTTCTGGATCAAGTTATATTTAAACTTTGAGAAAAAAATATACTGACAGTATCTAAACCTCACACAATCTTTTTTCTTCTCTAGTATCTTCAGAATGATTAAATCTTCCATGTTATGTTTTTGAAGACCTATCTGAACATCACTCAAAAGCTCTGTTTCCCTAAAAAAGTCAGGCATTTTTATTCTGGGATCAACTTTATGAAACAACCCAACTTCATTATCTTTCAAAGTGTTAATTATCTCACAGAAATTAATTTGCAAGATGTCACCTTTGTGACAAGACAAGACTAGACTGTTAGAATTTCTTGGGGAAAATATCCATTTAAATTTGTGAAAAGCTGACTAGTTGAGCCTTTCATGCACTTGGTAGGACAAAAACATGGAGTATTATTTTATCTGCTCTCAGACCACGGCATGCCTGAACTCACAAAGCACTCGATCTCAGCTTCAAAAGCCTCACATTCATTAACTTAGATCAGTTCAAACTCAGATCAGTTAATAAGCTTTGGGGAAATTACCTGATTGAATTTGTCTACAAATTGCGTTAGTCAGGCTTTGAATGGCACTGAATTCAATATATGTGATTTCAAATATTTAAAACTGTCTATCAAACCACATATTGGATTTTACTTGTAGTTTTGCATTACAAGAAATTAGAAATCTACAAGTATTAGACTTGAGCCACAACAGGCAGGACTCACATCTCAGCTGGCATTTACGTTAAACCTCCCTCGCCTGAAGGTTTTCAGCTTGTGTTTGAACGCATTTTCTACGTGTGGAAATAACCATCCAAGCAGCAATCCTCCTGAGGAATCACCGTTCAAAGGAAACCACTTCAAAGTTTTACGGGGCAACAGATAGATAAGGGAAAGACATACATTTTTAAAGCATCTCAATAACCTAACGCCTCTTGGTATATCCCACATTAAACAGGTAACAATCCCCACTGATGCGTACTTACTATGCTAGCTGTGAAAAGCAACAAAGTGAAAGCCTTTGACTTAACACCCTTCAGTGCATTTACTCATCCGAAGCCGAATGAACAGAGTTTTGGCCTTACCATGACTGCTGATGCTTTACCTGGAGGCTCGTGGCTCACAGGATTAACAGGATTTCAGAGATTTTTTGTTGGATGTGCTGTTAAAAAAGGCTTCACTCACTAGCTACGTTGATCGTGCCAAGAGAGTCAGTCAATCTGCGAGGCTTGAAAAGACGTATAGTGAAAAGGCAAACTGACAAAATAATGAATTCATCAAATGGACACAGCGTGCTAACACCTTTGTACCACAGGCAGCAACCACAGACCGCTGTGCAGCTCCATCTAACCATATAAAAAATAACCCTGTGGGGTTCCTACCTGGCAGACCATTGCGCAAGGAGGAGATGGCAATCCACATAGCAGTTAACCTGAGCAGCACAGGCTTGTGCTGTGCCATGCTGTACTATGTATATGACTTGGCGTTGAGGACTCTGCTTGTGCCACCCACATCCTTTGCTGTAGGATAAACGCAGATGGCTAGTTGTAACTGAAGAGCCTGTAGGCAGCACCCACTTGTCACCAGCAATGATGCCACCAGCACGGCCTTGATTTTATCTTGAAGCAAAGCAGCGCGCTTTCATAAAAACATCCTTTTGCACCACAGTAAAAATGATGAATAGAGCTGCTTTGCTTCTGAGGAAATCCTATAAAAACTCTAAAGACAACAAGCTGGTGGACCTTGCCACAGATGGGGAGTATGGGCAGTGTGCCATGCCATGGCCAGAGATCTGTTTGATGCTGTATCATTTGGGGCTTCCCAGCACCAGAAGGAAGTTAAGATATTATAGCTTGTTATAATTTTTTGTGGGATATTAATAACATGGTTAACTTTCTTGAGAATGCTTGTGCCTTTCTTCCTGTGATCCAAAAAGAGCCAACACCTCCCGGGGCGAAACAGACACTATGCTGGTCTGCAGAGATTCACACGATATCCTATGGACTGTTATTAGCATCATTGTAACAGCAATCACAAAACATTTATTTTATTGGAATGCTCGCTACACCTACCGCTCTTACCCATCGAAGTGCCTGGCTGTACGTCCATGGCCGCACAAAGCACTCCCTACAGCACACTCATTGCATAGGACACCCAAGAGGCAGCGGTGACCGAGCTTCACCGATATTTGATGTGGCCTGGAGAAGAGGGGAAGAAGCCAGCTCTGCTGTGCCCAGAGGGAAGGTCCTGGGAGCCAGTCACAGCTTGTCCAGGTAGCAGAAAGGTAACACTTGCCCCCGCGTTTGGGACAATGCAGCCAGCTGCTCCTTAAGAGAGATACAGGGAAAGGCATTACCTTAAGGTTCAAAGAAATTTCTACTTTTAAGAGCATTTATTGCTTATGTGGAGGACGTTTGTTTGCTCATTCTGAGTGACCCAGGAGTATTCTCTCTAAGCCTTTCTACCCTTTGCCTTAGTCATCTGTGCAATGCAGATAATGAGAACTGCTTTGCAAATCATTTTGCATCTGTAAAGTGCTTTGAAATAATGAGATGAAAGATGCAGAGAGCCTCATCTTGCCAAGGGGCGATCTGTTGGGATCTCCCAGAATAGTACCCAGTCAATATTCAAGCTATTAAAATTATTGAGGAGATATTGCTATTGATCATTTCAGGTGATTCTGTCCTTCTCACGTTGGCTGCAAGCAATGATTAGGACCATTTTCCCAGATTTGCTCTCCCTGTGGGCCTTGGTATTCAGCCATGTTGGCTATGGCTTTGCCTGGCTTTCTTCCCTGTGTGAAACTATCATAGAAGTTGGCTGATTAGATACCCAGGCACAATAAAGTTAATTACTTCCAGCCCAGCTGAGGAGAATCCTCAAAGGTGTCTGGGTGTATAAGCCCTGAAAGACAATGATCTTTAAGGCAAGAGCCAACTACAGGAGCTGAATTCACAGTCTTCAGGCAGGCTTCTCTGACAGGGCATGGGACAGAGAAAGGCACCTTATGCTAAGCAGTAGGAGATGTGGCTTCAGAGAGAGACATATTTGCAGTTCTGCCCACCTCCTGTGATTTATGCATCTAAACACCAGTCTTAGCAGATGTTGCTGTGTTTATGTCTGTTGAGCTGAATACAATAAAGCCAGGATAGATGCCTGTCCTCACGCCAATGGCAAAAACAATGAAAAAATATTGTCTTTTCTGATTAGAGGGTGGGGTTGCACATGGTTAGTGAATTGCACTTTAGAGTGATTTTTTTTTTCATCCTTCTTGCTCTTCTTTCCCTATTTGGGATCTGTGACCTGTGAATTTGTCCTTAAGTTAACAGTTGTATCTAGCAGAGTGGAAGAGACACTCAGAGGTTTCATTCAAATTCATGCTGAAATCTGGGTGCAGTGGGAACAGCTTTCCTCACAGAGGACCAAATTGTTGCCCTGATTATCAGGCAGGGAAGGAAACAAATATTCACTTTCCTTTGGTAGCAGAAAAACCTTGCACACACCCTACTGTCAGGGTGGTCCTGGGATATTGCATCCAGCCTTTGGATGCGAGGTATTTAAATCTCTGGAAGTTGGCCAGTATTCAAAGACTTGCAATTTTTTGAGTGATATGAATACATTTCCTTGGTGCAAATTCTCTTTTTCAAGCTTCCTCCTGAAAGCTGTAGTCTGCTTTTTTCTTACTGCTCTCCCAGGTCCAGTGTTGCTTAAGCATCTCCATTCCTCGAATCCCACTCAAGCTATGACCTTCCTGGCTCTGCAGGTAACATGCCATGATCCCAGCACTGATGGGAACATCCCACTCTTTTCACTAAAAAAGCAAAATGAAAAATAGTATACGTCAGCAGAAATCATCCCGCTCCCAGAAGGTGAAATCCCTCTTTCTTGTTCATCCTTCCTTAGGTGTCTGTTAGTCTGCCATTGCTCAGGTAAGCAGACGGAAAGCCCATAGATTGCCCCGTCTGACACCTCAGAGCTAAGCAGTCGGCTTCTCATGCTCTAAAAGCCTGTCCGCTTCTTGCGTTCTCCCAGCTTATGTGTCTCTTTCTCTTTTATAAGGCTTTTATAAACGTCTTAGTGAGCTGCATCCTCAGTGATGGACTCACTAACAACTTCATAACATCAAACATAAGCATAAGCAATATAATTTCCCAAATGCCACCAAAACTGAAACAAGTTTCAGCCATTTTAGCATCTGGGCACTTTCTTTCTCTAAATAGCTTGTCCAAGGGAAGGAAAAGAAAGGAGCTGTTAAAGCTCTCTGAGGCTGGTGGGAATAAATTATAGAGCTGTAATTATGTACAAAGTGACAGACTTTGTACATAAAAGAAATAAAAATTATTTATACTTTATATTTATTTAATATTTAGTATGGGCATTTCAAAGTCATGTTTATCTGATTTGTTAGCTGTTCACTGGAAAATTGTCAGCATTGCACTGGAGAATAATATTTTAAATGATCCACGAAGTTTCTAGAGGTGCCCATTGTGTACTCTATTTTTAAGACCTATGAGAACAATAGACATAAATGCACATGTACATAAGGAAAGCTTGGGGCTGGAGTTCATTGGACCTTACATATATGTACATAAATACTTTAGGTACTAAGCAGAGAAGTGTGGAGTTGCATGGGCCCAATGCTCAGATGGTTTCCTCTCCTTTGTGCTTTACCTTCTGAACGGGTCACCAGCTTTGTGATCTTCCCTGGCGTAACAGCTCATCGTGCTGCTATGTCCCACTTGGCCATATTTTGTCATTAGAACTAATATTCCTACACCAGGTAAGTACAGAAATTACTCTATTAAAATCAGTGTGGCTTCCAGTTACTCCAGGACAAACACTAGAAAAACACAGATCACTTCGCTCTACACATTGGCTCCTCTGGGTCAGTTGATCAGTAGATGACAGCTTCCAGTTTTGCCATTATGATGCATGTATCTTTTGCTAACTTTTATTGGATGATATCTTTTATGGCAGAGAGATAAAGACGATGAATATTTTCATTTTGTAAAGCACATGCAATGCTTCCAAGAATTTGAGAAATCAGAGACTAAGTCTACTCTTCCTTAACACTGATTTCTATTAACACATAGCTTTGTGTATGTGATGTTGGAATCAATCTCACAGCTCCTGACTGGAAAATCATTACTCTTCTGGAAAAAACATTTTATAAAAATGTATTCTTTTTAGTATTACACATGATGGGATTGCCTTATGAAGTTCCCCAGGTAACCCTCTCATGGTGAAAAACATAAGAACTTTCCAATGTTTCTTAAAAGTATATTTGTTTAGACAACGCTATATTTTAATCAAATAGAGTGCTGCCATTGAAGTATAGTAATCTTGCTTTATGAGTATTTTACATCTTTGTTTCAGACTATTTTAAAATTAAAATGCTTTTATTAAATATTTTTATATGTTTGGTTCTTATTGATGTTTCAAATCCAGTTTCCTTAAATTCTAGTTGCAGAGCACAATCTTCTCTGCGGTCACACCAGTTGAATATCATATCACTGCTTAATCACATTTTTAATGACTATCTTTTGATGCCAGTCCTTTCATCTCTTTCATCTCACATTCTTCCCCTTTTTTCTTCTTTGTATGTTTCTCTATCTGAATCTTGTCTGCAATATTTTAATGGCTTCTTTCTAACCATATGCATGTATTATTTTGTATAATAATGTTCTTAAACATTTCCTAATGTTTTTGGCTTTGTCTTTCCTTGTAAATATTACTGTGCTTCAAAAAACTATTGTAGTTTGGAGACTGGTACATCTCTCTTTCCATGATACTTAATCTTCCATCCAGAAAAAGGAAATGAAACAAAGCTGACCAGGGAAATAAAGATGCCTGAATGCTGGTGCTACAAACCTGATCTGGCACATTCAATTAGAACCTTTTTACTGTCTTCAGCTGGTTTTGGAACTTTATCATAGCAATACGAACACATTCCCATATGCAGACATATAGAAGTAACAAAAGTCTGATCAGCCTTTCAGAGAAATGAAAGATTTCTAACATTTTCATCTTCCGTTAACAATAAATCCTATTTCTATTCAGTAGTATCCATTGTCTGTGCTGTTGGTATTGATTTAGAGAGGCATCTAATTTCTGTAAAGTAGCAATGAAAACTCAGATGAATTCTGCAATCCTTGTGCTTCAAAGACCTTCCATGAATTCAAATTCAACTGCTAGTCTCTCTGTTTTAAATAGCAAAACTGAGGTATAGAAATTTCTTAGAAAAATCTCAGTCCATGACTGCATGTACTGATGATATGACTTTCTTATAGCTAGTGCTCAGCACCTGTTAACAGCAAAAAAAAAAAAAAATCTTTTTTAAAGGAAATTTGAATGCCTTAGTCACAAGTCTGTTATGAACTGTACTTTGATATTTCCAAAGTTCTGGCAGAGCCAAAGTATCCAAAATGCCACCCCTTAATGTTGTAATGAGCAACCCCTCTGCCATTCTTGGCTGTAGTATGCATTGCCTGAAAGGAGAGCTTGGAGATGCACCTAAACTGAAGCTCTCGGACAACCATAAGAAAGTTTTAGAAGATTCTTTTCAGGACCTGAACAAGCCGATGAAAATAAAGCTAGACAGGAACCACTATCCAAAGGCAATTGAAATGCTTCATGATTTATGCAAGAAAATGGTGGAAAGTGAAGATGAATCTTTTGCTAACTTAGCAAATCCTAGGGAATTGCTGGCTGATGAAAAACGTTTATGTAAAATACCAGCTGGGTTTCCATTTCCTTTAACCACTCTGAATTTGAGAAATAATTGCACATTTTCCATCAACAGCATTTCTTTCAGCATTTGCACAGTGGCAGAACTCTACTTGGGCGAGAATCAGCTTGACAATAATCCCTGAAAAAAAAAAAAAACAAAACAAAACAAAACAAAAAAAACCTTCAAACACAAAACAACAAAAAAAATCCCAACCCTTTCCTCACAGAGCGCTCCTTCTCCCATGCCTCATGACCATACCTCTCCATAAGGAGCCTCCTCGGAGGCTGAAGCAAACAGTCCCCCCCCTTGGGGACCTGTGCCCGGGGGCCAGGACCGGCCGCCCCTGGGCAGGGCGGGGGTGGCCCGGGGCGGCGGGAGCTGTCCAAGGTTCTGCCCGGGCGCTGCAACCCAAAGCCCACTCGCCGGTACCCGGGAAAGGGGTGAATTGAAGCCTACCTCCAGCTACACCTCCCAGCTGGCTTTATGGCTCAAACCTGCTCCTCTTGAACTCAACAATACGGCCCGGGGTGAGTTTTTACTCTGCTGTGCCATCGATAGCTTCTTGACTCATCTTTTCATCACAAAAGTGCAACCCCAGGTATATAAACATGTCTAACAACTCCTGTAACCTGCTTCCCTCCAGTAGCTGTATTTAAGAGGGTTGATGTTCAAGGACTTTATAATGAACAGCTAAAGCCCTTCAGCAATCTTAAAAATCTTCCCACCTGCAGTTATGGAGTCCTATTTATCAAGCAAGTTGATCTCAGTCTTTCACTAAGCTAAGTACCATTTCTTTGTCTGGCTATCACCTTTATCACAGGATAGCAACAGCAGTACTATTAAGAGGAAATCAGTCAAAACCAGATACAGACCTGGAGTAAATAATATGCCCTTGCCAGAAGATAAGCCCTGCAATGATATATCTTCACCGAAAACTCAGTGCAATGTTTTTGATAAATCTTTCAAACAGTGCTTTTCTTCACTGACAAACAGAAATTTGAAGGTGTTTAGATAATATTGTGTTTGAATTTGTCTTTTAATCTAACCAAGCTCCGAATGATACCAATTTTATCTTCCAACCTAATTTGAAATATTTAGATTTCTACAGTCATAAACTGGACTTAGTTTCTCATTATGCTTTTCATGAACCACCTATTTTAGAGGCATTGGATCTCAGTGAAAATAAACAGTATTTTACTGTGGCAGGGATAATACATAAGCTGAGTTTTATCTATCTCTCTTTTTTTTTTTTAATTTTGAAAGCAACAAAACAGGATTTAAGGAGGTCTACCTCAAGTGTATGCACATGAATAAGGAAGTGCCAAGAGGACAGAATGATGGTGGAAGCTCTTACACTTTTTTGGAAATCACATGTGGATGTCTCTCTGAAGTGCTATAGACTAATGCCCACAGCATGGGGACCAAAAGGAGGTCTGTGTGTATTTGAAGGTCTACAACATCATCAGAATGATAAAGATGTGGGGTGTCAGCTCATACAACTGGAATGCTCTGATCTTGGATACAGGCTTTCTGGGAAGGACAAGCCAGGATGGTGAGGTGGTGGAGTTATTCTGGATGCGAGAAATCACGATGAGCTAGCTGAGAGCAGGCAGGTCAACATGAGGGGCAGTGTTGTGGGTATCTGCTACAGACCACTTGATCAGGAAGCAGAAATAGATGAGGACTTCAGACAGCTGGAAGGTGTCTCATGTTTGCACATCCTGGTCCTCATCGGGTATTTCAATCACCCTGATACCTGCTGAGGGCACAACACAGTGGAGCGCAAGCAATCCAGGTTGCTTCTGGAGTACCTTGATTACAACTTCCTGACACAGCTGATTGAGGAGCTGACAAGGGGAGGCACTCTTCTGGACCTTGTATTTACAAAAAAGAAAGAACTGGTCAAGGATTTGAAGGTCAGGGGCAACGCTTACTGCAGTGACCATGAGATGGTTGAGATCAGGATCCTGAGTGGAATGAACAAAGCAAAAAGCAGGACCATAACTCCTGTCTTCAGAAGAAAAAAATTGAGGGTGAAACAGGTTACCCAGAGAGGTTGTGGAGTTCCATCCTTGGAGACATTCAAAACACAACTGAACACAATCCTGAGCAACCTGCCTTAGCTGATCCTTTTCTGAGCAAAGGGGACTGGACTAGATGATCCCAGTGGTTCCTTCCAACCTCAGCTACTCATGAAGTTACGTGGCATTTCAGACACACAACAACTTTCTAGAAAAGTTAGTGTTTGATGGAAACCATCTCAGATATTTATGGAAAGATGGAGATAACAGTTACGTAAATCAATTTTAAAACCTTTGTAGGCTGGTGTATCTTGAAATATCCCACAAAAAACTTCATAATATTCCCTGACAGAAATTCCTTGATGGTCCACAGCATTTATCCAAACTGTTTATAAATGACAATGAACTACAGTGCTTTTTGAATGGAGAGCACAGTCTTAAGCCTCAAATAAAGCATCTAAGCTGAAAAATAAAGTTATAGGTATAATAAATAATAAATGTCATAGAATAATAGTAATAATAATTCATATTATTAAAATACTCGTATAATAATCTTGCCAACAGCATTCCCTCCTTTCAGGTACTTTTGTTTTGACATAACAAGTTATCCCAGCTTGCTGACGGACTTTTTTGTGAGGCCAGCAGCATAACTTATATTCGTTTTTACAGCCGCCTCCATCACATAAAGCAAAACCTTCCTGTCTGATAAGTTAAATTATTTACTGTGACTGGGCTTCAGAGGGAATCTTTCTGAATGTGCCTGTGCAATTCCTGATTTCTCAAAATGGCTGTACGTAAATATTAATGTGAGCATCCCATGACTGGTAACTGATCTATTCCATGCAATACCAGAACATTGGGCAGGTTAAAGCATAATGAACGCAGACCTACATGCTTGGATGAGATTTCAGCAATATGTTGCTTTTCCTCTTATTATTTTGACTGTTATAATAGGCCTGCCTGACACAGTCCTTGGCTTTGCATCCATGGCCACACAAAGCACTCCCTACAACACACATGTTGCATAGGACACCCAAGAGGCAGCAGGTACCAACAGGGTAAGCACCAAGCTTCAATTTGTCCGGGAGGAAAGGGGTTCCTGCCATGCCTGGAGGAAGGGGCCTGGGAGGAGGGCAAGGCTGAGGGCCATTTCTGGGCCTTTTCTGTGAGCAGGGCTCACAGAAAATAGCAGCTCATACACCAGATTTTATACAGACTTTATTGAGTGATGGGACAGAAAAAACAACCTTTGCCTTAGAAACTGCTTTATCAGCATGGAGAAATTACCTGAATTGTGAAGGCAGCTGTTATTCCATTGGAAAGTAGCATTTGCATTGAAAAGACTGCAGAAGTTAGGAAGAGTCAGAAACTATAAAGCTTTGACCTGATTTTATGACAAGTGTGATAATATTATATAAATAGAAGATCATATCCATAAATATTATAATATAGTGGTGATTTGGGGAAAAGTTTTCTGGAGACTCTTCAGCTAAAAATATTATGGATTTACAAAGCTTTGATATCACTTTCCAGTGGAATCCCTAAATGCCTTTTGTCTTTGTCTATCGTTCAATTAATTTGCTCTTCCTCTTCCGTGATTCATTTTGAAATATTTTTTTGCTGTTCAAATAGTTGCCTGTCCACCAAAGTACTCAGCCACCTCCTTGTCTTTCAGTACATCTGCCTGTCAAATGGAAACTGGATTTATATTTTCTCTTGTTTAATTCCCTGAATGCACAAAAGCAGTGGTTGAAGTCCAGACTTTTCATGGCTCATATCACCAGCTAAGTATCATTTATTTGAAGTGATTGAAATAGAGCTACTTAATAATAGACAAGAAACACAGAGGAAGCACACAAGGAGGCACTTAGGGGCTTCATCAACAGACGTGGGTTTGCTCCTTAGAATATTAATTGTGTTAGAGGAATACAACATTTCTCTCACAAGGGAGATGCTTCTGTCTTTCCCAAAGATGATATTAATATTCCTAAAAATGATAACCTTACAGACTTGAAAGCTGAATTTAAAAAAAAGAAAAAATAATATCCATGTAAAATCAACCTCTTTGTGCTTGTCTTCTTTGAACTTAGTGGGAAATCTGCCTGCAATTGCAAAGGCACAAGTAGATTAGCTGGGACAGTTACGGGTATCTGCTTTTGGAGACTTATTTGAATTAAATAATACATGTATCACAGGCTGCTGCTAAACTGTTACACTTCCGAGGGGGCTTTAGTTCTGTGCTAATTAGAATAATTAGCCTATTAATCTCTTTTTCACAAGCAGAAAACGCTCTCATGTGGCATTGTAAGTGCTTACATTGGCTACGCTGGCACCTCTACAGTCAGAAAGAGACAAGCTTTCCCAAAATGGCCAGACCCTAATGTTTGGGAGCACGACCATCTGCATTGACTATACGGGGAGCCTGAGAATTTGGGCAGCTACCCTTGATCTTAAAACCAGCGAGTGTGAATATTCCTGCTGCCACCTCACTGCCTGCTTCAGCTCTTTACATTATATAAGGTGTTGTCCTTCCACCTCCATCATCTGTAGTTCGTTCCCAAACTATTGATAAGGAAAGAGATTTTCAAAGTTTCCTGCTTCCCAAAGGCTCCCTGGAAAATCTAAACCAGACTACACAGAGAAAATTAAATTAAGATTAGAAAAGAAACAACGATAATGTTGAAAGTGATATAAAAGAAATGAAATAAGGCACTAAATCCACACTTCTATCAGCTAATTGGAATTAAAGCCACGCAATTGGGACTTAAATTTATACAACACTTGAAAAAATTGTTAGAAGATGTAATTAAGTGGTTTTCCTGCTCTTTTGCTCCTTATAATTCGAGCAGTGCAGAAACAGGCTTCTACCTTGCAAAAATTAAGCATTATTCCCAAACAAATATGGGGAATTTGTGAAATCTTGAAACTTTTTATAAACTGAAAAAATCTGGAAATAAATATTACAAATTTTAATGAAATTATCATTCAACTGCTTAATTTTAAATCCAGTTTTACAAAACATTTATCAACAAAATCAATGAAAGATTAAAAAAAAAAATCAGTTTGATTCTGGAATGTGAAATAATTTAGTTTTGAATGTTTCAGTTGGGTCACATCCAAAACATCAAGGCTTTTTTCTCTACATTGTCACTAAAATGATTTGTCAAAACTTCGACATTTTCATTATCTATTTTCACCATCCATTTAAATTTAACAAAAAGCCTGTTTCAACAAAGAAATTAATTCTTTGAGATTCAGGGAGCTTCCACAAGTAGTTTCATATTTATTTTCATTTCCTTGCTATTAAAGAGGTGGTAAAAATAGACCAAGTATTGTTATTTACATACTCTTTCTATCTTTCATTCTGGTGGTGTTTAATGAAAGCTTGAGAAATCAGAAACTTTCTGACTCATGTTTGCTGTGAGGTGTCACTACTGGTAACTGGTAGAAACAGAACACTCCCCAGCAGTTATTGGTGCATTTGCAATCTGCAGAGAGATTGTTGAAGTCTACAGCCGAATGAGTTAAAACTAAGGTGACTGCAGATCTTTGTTTAGCTGTTGGCTAGAATGGAGCATTGGATTCGGTGTCCTTGAGCCGGATTTGCTCCGTGATGCCATTAGTTACAGCAGCCAACGCATCAGTAGTATGTTTACCTCAAAGTAGTTTATTCCCTTTTCAGCGCAGATGTCTTTCCTTTGGTAGACTTTCTGGAACGAGATGTTTCCACAGGCTTCTGTCACAAGATCCATGCTCCTGTGACTGGCAGAAAGCTCCTTTTGTCATTTATTCTTTTCATTTCTTATTTTTAATTATGGTTATAGGGCAGTTCAATAATGCATGCTACTTAATGTCTGCCTGTGACACTAAAAAACATGAAATCTATTTCTAAGAGCATCGCTAACAGCAACAAGCTAATGAAACAGGTAATTGAAAGATCTACACAGAGAAGGCATTTTCTGGACACGCCAGTACTGTCATATTAGCCCTAAAAAAATGGAACTATGCTGCATATTCTTCAGTACCATCTACTGGTACAGTGCCATAATGTGCAGTTTTCTTATATACATTTCTGTTAAAAAGCCAGACTTTCGACTTTGCTTTTTAGCAACCTTTTTATGAACAGCATCTTGGTAAAAATTATGATTTTGAAACATGAAGAAGGAGTTTTCATGTACAAAACTGATTTTGTTCATGATTTCTGATGCTTCATATATTTCTACTGATCTGTTCCTATTTTGTATTTACTGTCTTATCGTGCTTTTAAAGACAGTGAGATTTACAAGGACATTATTCTTGGTCCAGGCAACTTAAAAAAAATCATCTTCACATCAGAGAAAAGTAAGATGCAGATTTAGCAAATATCACTACATCTGACTTGCCTTCCTTTTATTTTATTTGCCCCAGAAGCAAAGCTTCTCCCTCTGTGAGAGAGTGTTTTGACTGACTATATCTGCTTTGTGAATTCCACATCACTCCCTCAGCTGCTCAGAAGAAAAGGATTTCATATTAAAGGCCATCAAAACCCAGAAATACTCCACAACAATGTAGACTGCCAGGTTTACATTTTCAATATAAAACCTTTATCATCCTTTATCAGTGGCAAAAGCAAAACTGTGTAAAATACATCAATATGTTAAAAAAAATTCCCTCAAATATACTAGCATCTGATCAATTAACATTATTTTTACTTACATTTTACTTACGTTTTTAATGAGGCAAACTCCCATCAGAACAAATTAAAAAGTCAGGCGAAATTCCCCTCTAGAAGTAGCATAAAAGATTACTAATTTCCCCACAGTATGGGCCAGAAATATTACAAAGAAACAAAACTAGAAAGTGGTGGTTAAGCCTTCAAGATTTTGAAAATGCCCAAATTAGAAATGGCTTTACAGTTTCATCTTTGCTCATTGCACCAGGCGACATTCCTCCTAAGCCACAAGGTGCCATTTCTTTACCACACCTCCCAGTATCCTAGTTTCAGGTGGGACAGAGTTGATTTTCTTTCTAGTAGCTGCCGTGTTTTGAATTTAGTATGAGAATAACGTTGATAACACATACTGCTTTAGTTGATGCTAAGCGATGTTTACGTTAGTCAAAGATTTTTTCAGCTTCCTGTGGAAGCTGAGAGGAAGCATAGACAGGACAAGTTGGCTAAAGAAATATTCCGTACCATAGATGTCATGCTCAGTATATAAATGGAGGTTGGTAGGGGGGTGGGAATATGTGGTCGCTGCTTGGGAATGGGCTAGGCAACCGATCATCAGATGATGAGAACAACTTGTGTTGCGTCACTTTATTTTATATATTCCTTTACTACTACTGCTACTACTATTATCATCATCATCTGTCACTGTTCTATTAAACTGTCTTTATCTCAACACATCAGTCTTTCCCCCTTCTTTTCTCCCTACCATATTGGGGGTGGGGCTGGATGAGCGTGAAGGAGCGGCTGCATGGTCCTAGTTGTGGGCTGGGACCCGACCACAACCCCCAGTTTCAACCATCCCATTTCACCAAACACCATCACACCTCCCAGGAGCAGGTTTCTTTCCCATCCCCAGGCTCACCCAAGTTGTGTAGCTCACTCTTTTGGTGGGCAGGTTACATCCTGCAGCTCTGGCCTTCTTTCATGAGAAAGAGAAAAGGCACATATTGGAACACCACCAGTATTGTAATCCAGGCAACAAAGTTGGGGGACAGTGGAAAGCTATCAGCATTTCTCAACTCAGGCAAAATAACAGAGAAAAATGCCTTTTGGAGATCACTGGCCCAGCATTATGGACAGCTTGTCATGCCATGTTGGGTCCACAAGAGGAAGACACTCTGTGTAGGACATGCAGCTGTTTTGGCTAAGTACACCTATGAGCTTTGCATGTACCTGCCAGACCACGGAGATACCATGACCAGAGCACCTGTTGGAAGATCTCTTCTGGAGATGGAAGAGTTTAAGGCAAGGTGGTCATACAGAGGGTGTCGTGGTTTGGCCTCAGCCAGCAACAAAGAACCACTCAGCTGCTCACTCGACTCCCACAGCCGCGGGGAAAAATCGGCAGAAAAAGGCAAAACTCGTGGGTTAAAATAGTGTAATTTAACAGAACAGCCAAAGGGAAGAAGAAGGAAAAACAATGACACCGATAAAGGAGCATAAGAACGCGATTACAGTACCACCGCACAGCGCGCCGCGCGGACCGGACCCGCGCCGCGCGGACCGGACCCGCACCGCCACAGCCCGTCCCCGACTGGCGACTGCCTCCCTCTCCCCGGCTAGCGCCTCTTATAGCCCGGGCATGGGTCACGTGGGATGGAATACCTGCTTCCCCTGCCGGCTCCTTGGGGAAATTAACCCCATCCTTGCTGGAACCAGAACAGAGGGAAAATGAGCCTGAATTTTTGATTTGGAGGGTATCAGACAGAGCTATTTCAGAGTGGGAAGACAAAGTGATTGTTACCCCACCCACACGCATAGTCTGCACCTGGACTATGGAGCTGGGGAACTGGCCCAGCCTGGCAGGACCCCGCATTTTGACAGCAGGTGGCTAGCAGGGACTGCAGAACTTCCAGGAGAAGGAGATGTTTATGGAAGTGTCTCAGCCCAGTACCCAGTACCGCAACATGTAAAAATTATGGAGCTCCTGCCTATGTAGCTGTGGGTTAGTAATGCTAGCTGGAAATCTCCTATTTGAGATGTTACAAATCCTGAGCTAGCCAGCAGCCGTTGTTGTCAACAAGAAGCTTAAGAGCAGAGGTAATAGATATGTATGATAGGGTTATAAAAGGGCTTTTCAGCTTGTTGCCATAAGGTGCATACATACCTGAACAAAACCTGTCCTCGTCAGAGCACAGGGTGTCCAGCCTGCTTTGGGGCTAAGGAGAACATGCACCCAGATTTAACCTTCTGGAGCCACTGGTGTTTCTGCCAGGGTGTGGATGATGCCCTAAAAATGCAAGTGTGCCCGTCTCCCTGATGGTGAGATATGTTCCTGGAAAGGTCTGTGAGCTAATCTCTGGTAGGTTTTAACAGTGGCAAATGCCATCTACAGGGGAGGTCCCAGAATTCAAAGGCAGTGGCTCTGATTTGTACTGAAAGGTATACCCATGGCTGGTGGGTTACCTGTTCCCCTTCCAGTTAAAGAGCACCAAGGGTTATCCTGCCTTCCCACTGCCACCTGTACATTGGCAGAACAGGGATGCGCTGGAAGTCTGGGGCCACTTGAAGGGAAAATCAAGGATTAAACACTGAATGGAGACTTACAAAGTACCTCCCATCTTTGGAGGAGCTTTGGAGGAGAGAGGGAGGATCTGCCAACAAGGGGAATGGCTGCAGGATGGCTGCAGAGGGTGGCTTCTCTGTAGCCAATCTCAAAATCTGCTCATGGCCAAAGGCAGGTAACAACAGCTGACTCCAGCGTGGATCCAGAAGCTGCCTAAAGCCTGCAGCTATGCACCACAGTTACTGATTCCAAGCAGGATGCGTGTGAGCATGGGCTTGCACGGCCGACCAGGAGTCAGCCAGGTGTGTGGGCACACTGCATGTGGAGATGCTCATGGACACCTCCCCCAGAGGGAGCATCTGTGGCCTAGCGGGAGCTCTGAAGCCAGGGAAAGGGTAGAAAACACTGCAACCAAACACAAACCAGTGTCTACTGGCATTGTAGATTTCTTTAGGGGCTGTAATACGGACAAAGCCGGCAATAGGCCTCAGGGCGATTTGTCTGGCAAGCTTCAAATCCCTGCCGAAAGGGTGAGTGGTGACAGAGATTCTTAACTAAAAGACTTTGCCTCATATGTCTGCTTTTTAACCCCGCTCTTGGGAATGAATAGGTTTACCTGAAACTTTTTAAGTTCACAGCCAGAAAGCTACTGTGTACACCTAGAAAATGCCAGCAGGGGTGGGGGTGCCAATTAGTGCAATTCAGGGTGACCAGGAAGAAAACCATCCAGAGGGGAGTCCCCGGCAACCTTAACGTGCAGCGCTGCTGTTTCCAGCTGGAGGGCACATTTCTTGTGCCACGACGGCACTGTCCCTCTGAGCACAAGCGATTCCTTTCTCCCAGGTCATCCACCACCGGCTGTATCAATCAGTGTCCGCACAACTACTGCTGCTAGACATGAGCGAGGCGGAGAGGGATGCGAAAAGTTTTTCTCAGGAGCGTAGGCTTGTTGGCCATCAGAGGACATGAACGCGGGAAGCAGACGATGGTCACGATTGCCATCTAATGGCCAGAAATCAGAAAACAGAGACCAGGGAGAGATGATGCGGCTGCACGGCAGTGATGAGGGAGGGTAAAGAGGCAAGTGACGCGCTTTAGGAGTGCAGGCTATGGGCTGAGCCTGACTGACTGATCCTGTTTCTAACTGGAAATTCAGTTTGTGGGATTAACATCAGGGAAATGACAAAGAGAATTTAGATTTGACATGGAACTTTCTATTGAGCCCTGCAAATTGCGTGAACAGCCACCCTGCGCTTATTGTATAGTTATATATTCTTTACCGCAGAATATCTATATACTTTAGGATAGTCTTTAGAAAGTAAGAAGTGGAGAAGGAAAGAAATAAGACTTGCTCCCGTTTATAAGGATGCTGCAGACAATGAACTTCCGTGGTTAACAAGTGTGAGCTGCTCACCACGGAGAATCTGTGATGCTTTCCCAAGACCTTCCCAGCGTGTTACAAGCTGGGGAAGAGTTTTCACCTGCAGAGAGCAGTGTTTCCCTAAAAATATAGTAGTGTAAATCATCATAATAAAAGGCACTTTCCCATTCTGTGTGAAAGCTGTTTTTTACTAAAGACAGCCTGTAAAAACCAATTATATTATCTGAAAGAAGGTGCCCTTAATAATGATCATGCTAATCAAGGAAATTATGCTGTAAGGTTCATATATGCGTTGCTGTAATAATCTAATTACAGTGACACTCTCTGGCAGCATATCAGTGTTTAACAAAATGCATAAGTATTACATTTAGCATGTGAATAGACAGTGAGACTAATCTTGTGCTTAAAGTCAAGCAAATTATTAAATTCATTTGTAGATCACCATCATAATTAATATCCAAATTACTGATAGGATTATTTCCTTTTTTCAAAAAAAAAATCTATTATTTGTTTTAAAAAAAAAAAATCCTAATGATTTTGAAACATGCATCTACTTCCCTGGAGGAGTTTATTTTCACTGGTTTACCTGGATCACCAGCAGTTTGCTGCTGTACATTTCTCAGATGTGTTATGTTGAGATTAATATTTTTTTATTATTATTATTATCATTTTTAATTGGAGGGGGGGGGAAATCACTAAAAATTTGTTTTGGAAATAAGTATTACCCAAAAATTATGGCATCTGTTCAAGTAACCCAGCATATAGTTCAAACATGCAGCCTAAAAACCTTGGGAGCAATCCTTCAGGCAAACGGAATGAGTAAATACCGTCAAGCGAACGGAAGAACAACACAATTGGCCTCCGCTACGGCAATGAATTCAACATCCACTTAACCTGTCATGGTGTAGTTTAGTAAGAATTCTGCTTGGACCAGATCTGTACTTTTGCACCTTGCAAAGGCATGTACAACTGCCCTGCTTAAGAAATTAAGACACAAAGAACATGGGCCACACTCACCAAAAGATCAACCATTTTATTTTTGCTAACCCTCCATCCACAGCAGAGCGGGGCTACATTTCTCACTGGTGTATCAAGTAGGGGATGTGCCTCCCTTAATTTTAGTGAGTAGATTGGGCTCCAGTTATAGTCAACAGTAAGAAACAGATACTTCCATAGAGGATTTATTTGACCAAGCTGGAGACACACCTTAGTCTCAGGGTCTTTGGCCTTTTCCCTTTATGGTGCATATTTCCCTTTATGGCTGCACAGGGGGAGCCTGAAATGACTAACTTTAGATGACTAACTATTTAAACAACTGGCAAAAAGAAAATAAATCCCAACCTTATCTTTAAGAGCTTTTATTTCAGGAACTATTTGGCTTAGTATGCATGACATCCCTAATGGAAAAAAAAAAAAATTACAAAATCCCCTCTTCTGCACTTTGTATTTCCCTTTTGGTTTCTTTCCCAAAATTATTTGGGGGAGCCATAAATGGCAGCACAGCCAGCCTCACTCAGAGCCTCAGGGTGACAAGGTCATGCAGAGGTGGTGAACGAAGGTACAGTCAATCCAGCAGAGCGCTGCTGGCTGCTGCGGTTCTGAAGGGGTCAGGAAAAGAGAGAAAATGAAGAGAAGCGAGACTTTTTGCTTGGAAATGGAAAGAAATAAAAATATTTGTGTTTGGTATTTCATACCTTGGTATTTTTAAGTTTGTCACTGTTTTTAAGCATCACTGTACTTTCAAATCCAGTCTGGTATTATTGTTAGAAAACTGAGAAGCGAGCGAGAACAGTTGTGCTGGCAACTATGTAAACAGAGTGACAGACACGCCAGCAATTTTTCTGTGGGCAGAGGAGGAATCTGGCAGGTATGCAAAGAAAAAGAAAATGGGACAGTTAGGAATGTGTGAGAAGGCTTGGAGAAGAAGGGGGATGAGGCAGAGGGGGGGGGCATGAGGAAAGATAAATTGTGTTTTATTTTATTTTGCCCCAAAACACACATGTACGTGCACATGAACACGCACACATGCACTCACAAAACTGCATGGCACGGTGACAGTTTGTTATATTGAAATTTCTGGCTTTTGGTGGGCTGAAGAATGTATATTGTGACCTCTAAACTAAACTCAGGATTCGCTTTTTATCTCATGGAACCACAAGATGTAAAGAAGCTCCTTTCAGGAGAAGCAGATATCCATCGATCCTGCAATAACTGTACAACCTGGGAATAAACACAACAATACGCTTTTTTTAAAAAAATGATGTTCTAAAGTTCACAGTGCCTTACAAAGCATCACCCAATATTGAAACAGGTGTGAGTGGACTGGGGTAAGATGATGCCCTGGGAATCACTTACTGCCTTCACAAGATGAAATTTTCCCTGTAAGAATTAAACACTGTTTCCCAACATATCAATCTGTTGGGGTTTTTTTCCTGCAGCAGGAACTGCCTGGGTGACACCACGGGGCAGGTGTGCTAATTTTAACTGCGACTTCCATCAGGATGTGGAGCCTTTCAAGGATCTCGCCAGCAGCAGGCTGTCCGCCTGAGAGAGCAATTTCTCCCTACAGCTGGACAGAGAATATACAGGAATATATTTAGGCATTTGCCTTCGTATTCTACCAGCACAGAGGGTTTAAGTATTTTGTAATGGAACAACTCATTTCCTCTTTCTTTCAAACACCTCATTCCCCGCGCTGCCAAATACACAGGAGAAAATGTATTGTCCTGTGAGAAGCTGTGAGTAAGCTTTAAAATATGGATTAGGGAAGCAAATTTGTAATCAAATGTCTGTTGCATCATCTGCCTTACTTATTGGCATCTGTTAATAAGATCCTTATTCAGACTCTGCACATTTCTGATCGTTCCCTTATCCATACGATCATTATAATACGGAGTCAACAGGTTTACGTGCTGGAGCATTTCGGGCCAGTCTCCTCAGCAGCCACTGCTCCTGCAGTTACTCAGCGCCCCGTGGTTGCTGCTTGGTGGCGGCAGCCTCCGTGCCACCTCGGCCAGGGGGGCTCAGGGCCTCCGCTGAGCAGCAGAGGCACCACAGGAACCACAGAGAGCCTTCCCTCACAAAAAGAGGGCTGAAATTTGGTCCCACCTTTGGACCTCAGCGGTGCAATCTCCCTCCTGGTCTCGGTGATCCTTGACGCACACCGCGACTTCAGTCTCTATCCAAACAGAGGGGAGAAGCCAATGCAGGCGATAGGACAAGAGGAAGTGGCTTCAATTTGCACCAGGGGAGGTTTACGTTGGATATAAGGAAAAATTTCTTCACTGCAAGGGTTGTCAAGCATTGGAATGGGCTGCCCAGGGAAATGGTTGAGTCACCATCCCTGGAGGTATCTAAAAGACAGGTAGATGTGGTGCTGAGGGATGTGGTTTAGCGATAACTTGGCAGTGTTAGGTTAATGGTTGGACTCGATGATTTTAAAGGTCTCTTCCAACCAAAACAATTCTATGATTCTTTGACCCAATTAAGATTGCTGCTTGTGCCTAAAAGTCACGGTCATTGCATCCTCGTCCTTTGTCTTTACTGAAAGACCCACTGATGTCAGGGTGACGGTGCAGTGGGACACAAACCCCTTGCTTGCCATAAGTGGAGTAAGGAGTGACCAGCGGCTGCGGTCATGGAGGTGCAAGGGCTCGCGGAGGGGAGGGCAGTTGGGAGGTGTGGGGTACAGCTGTGCAGTGGGCTCAGCTGTGCTGCCAACCAGCAGGAAAAGTCTTTATTTACTCCAGACCTTAGCACCTGAGCCATAGAAAATGAACACACGATCCTACTCCGCTTCTGTGAGTGCTGCGGGTTTAGGCTAGGTGGGACTCAGAGATGAGATGTGACAGAAAAGGCTTTTTTAATGAACCTTAAAAAATGGAACAGACCTTGCATGGAAAGGCTGCATGGAAAATCCTGTGGGATAGCAGAGCTCTCTTCTGGCTCTTAATGCAGAAAGGACTGCTGTTCTGAGTGTTTACTCCTGTAAAAGGAGAATTATCCTTATAATTCTTCAATAGCAGAATTATCAATATTTGTGGAGCCACTACTCTTCCTGAATGTCGGCAAAGGACCAGGTATAAGGCATAAAGAAGTATTTCCATTCAAGGATTGTTTCTGTTAAGAAACAATTTGTGGCTCTTCGTTTCACAAGAAAGGCTTCCATTAACATCACTGTGGTCTACGTGGGAAGAGGATGTTTGGGGCAGGGGATCAGCATTACCTCCACTGATTTATTTGTGCAAATGGTACTCCTTTCCACTCAGTTATACTGCACAGACTGCGGGTCAGGCTTACACCCGCTTCCTTCTGAATGGCTGATAACTAAAACTATCAGATGATAACATGATGCTGCCTCCCTACTGTATCCAGAGCCCTTAGCGAGCCCAGTGATTTATCTGGAAAACGCAGGAACAGGCAGGAGTCTTCAGATCCCTTTATAACCTGTTTCACATGGGACCCTCCTCACTTAGTCAGCATATCCCAGGTCAAGTTACCATTTCTGTTAGTGTCTGCTTTAAAGGAAATTAAGTACTCAAATATCTCTGAGAATCTGGGTAATTCAGTGGCTACTAAAGATGGGATTCATCTCACCTAGTATTAGTAATTTAAAAGTTGTGACTATTGTAAGGTAGTCCTTTTATACTCTCCTACAGTCAATGGGATGGCACGGAGAGGAAACTCCGGGGAGTGATTCATTTCCCTTATCCTAAACCTCTGCCCTTAGATGGGATGAATCACCCAAGAGATGCCGGTTGCACTGATTGTGGGTAAGAGCCTGGGCTACAGCTGCAGATTGACTTTAGGTAGGATGACTCACACCCTCTGCCATGCTTTCAACAGCAGTTAGGGCAATCAGAGAGGGTCCATTGTTTCTGCAAGCGAGATTAAGGTTTCCAAGCCACTTCTCGTTTTTTGTTTTTTTTTTTTTTTTTTAAAGACTGTGTCTTCCAAGCTGCTTAATAGAAATCCCCCTCTCAAAACACCTCTTACCTTGCTAGAGAACCAATTGCTGTTTCTTCCTTTTAGTGGATGAGTTTCATATGGGCTTCCTGTCCTGGCTGTATTTCCCCAATTTGCTTACGAGAACATGACACAAGAGCGGTCTCAGGGGCCCTAATGGAGTCAGGATATTTTACACCTATTGCTTTCCCCTTATCCAAAGAAAGAAATCGGATTGTCTTGAATCCCCGTTTAGCAGTTCTTTATCATGACATTATCTTCTGGGTATTCTTTTTTTTTCTGAGGTTTGAGGTTAGGCTGTCAAGTCTATAATCTGGTGTTTTTCTGTATTCCACCATTTAAAAACGGATATGGTCTTTGACCTTTACTGCTTTTCAGAGACCTCTCCTGTCTTTTCCACATTCTTTGAAGAACCCCCTATGCCGAAGTTATTACTTTGATTTGCCCCATAATTTTTTCAGTTTTTTTTTTTTAATTTGCCCCATGAATTTTAAGTCAAATTTAATCAGAATGACTCAGCTCGAATACATTTATCTCAGCCACACTGCCTAACCCAATCTTCCCTTAGCTTGAACTCCACTCCTGTCTTCATCTGCCTAAATTAATGTGATCAAGTCCTTGGCACAATTTACCTTTTGGCACCCAAAGGCATAAAGTGTTTTCTAATTTAGCTTAAAATTTCGGGGGTGGGGAGGTGGGGCTTAGGTTTTAGCCACTCATAGTTTTTGTTTCGTGAATGTGGGTACTTACTGCTCTGTCACTCCCCATATTAAGGCAGATGGGCCTCACCAATTAAGTGAGGGAGTGGAGGGAATAAGACCAACAACCTTGTGAGAAAAATGGGGGGGGGACAGGAGTGCTCAGCATCCCCCTGAGCACCAGCAGAAGGGGTGGGGAAATGGACCAGCTGTGGAAAATGCCTCTAGTCCGTCCACAGTGAAAACCAGGAAACATGATGACAAGCAGAGTGCATCTTCCCCTGCAGGCTTCCCAGGCAGCCCATCGTAGGCTTCAGGACAAGTACGGCAGCGAAATTAAGGCAGACTTGGGTTTTTGCCCCGCTCTCCAGGCTGCATGCTCAAACGTTCAGTGAAGCACTGCCTGTGTTGGGCATCTGAATTATGGCAGACTGGATTTCATCCATCTAATGCTGCTGATGTATTTGTAAAATCTCAGAGGAATATTGATATTAAGCAACCACAAGAGTACTTTAATACATCATTTGAAAAGTGGCAGATTTATATAAACTATTTAAGATGCTGAGAGAAAAATTACCCCAAATTCCCATTTATATCAAGTCATTTTATAGTGTCTCTTGAATTCTTGCCCAAAAAAAGGCTCGGGCCAAAACTTTGTGTCAGAAAATAATTAATCCATTATCTGAGGGAGGCTGATCAGTCTCACTTTATACTTCATTCTTTCTCCATTACAAGCACCTCCTTTATCTTTCATTTATTTCCTTTGCCCATTAATTGAAAACATACAGTAGCTTTCTCTCCCTGAGGCAGTTTTGACTGGAAGTATCAAAAGTAGTCTCTGATCACCCCATCTCAGCGGATATCAAATGCCCTCAGTCCTCCTTATAGTCTGGTGGTAATAGGGGGATGGCCACAAAATCAACTTATTCTGGCACCAAACTGCAGGACAAAGGCGAATGCTAATGGAACACTAATTTAGATATTATCCATAGCATATCTTCGCTTGTGCAAAAGAAATAATGGATGCTTTTAAGGTTTTAAATTCAAGGTGAGTTTACTATGAACTCTGGGTGCAGATGGGCAACTACCCAGTTTTAATAAGCATAAATGACTTCTTACGCTGGCTGACTTTTCATGTTGTCTTTCCCTGATTTCAAAAGGGGCTTTGGCTGTCAGAAAGAAGACTCACAGATTCAATGGCTGAAATAAAAAGAGCAGTCCCATATGTGACTTCTTTGTCTGCGGCTAGTTCCAGATATAAAAGGAAAAGGCTGACCTCCAAAAAATTGCCCAAAGCATTTCATAATGGCATAGGATAGCTCATTTTGAGCAATCCATTCATAAGTGCATTAATACAACTCATTCACAACTCCACTTGGCCTTACCTCAGCAAAATAGTATCCCCTACAAATACCCACTTGCCTAGGCTATGTTTCATGGTGTTATTACTTTTCTCCCTAATGGTCTTTTGTTTGTTAGTCATTACCATTAAAAGCATGATTTTAGGGCAGGTAAAAAGCAAATGCAGATGCATGCAAGGAGAGAGGACTGGCTTGAACTGCTCCTGGAGAGGAGAGGAGAGGAGAGGAGAGGAGAGGAGAGGAGAGGAGAGGAGAGGAGAGGAGAGGAGAGGAGAGGAGAGGAGAGGAGAGGAGAGGAGAGGAGAGGAGAGGAGAGGAGAGGAGACATGCAGGTTTTGATAGTCTGCAGGAAGGAAGACCACTTGCTGCCTTGTCCCATCTTATTCAGGAGCTCTGTTCTGTTACACTCAGAAAAGGGAAACAATACAGGGGAGTGTATGAGCAATACAACAGCAAGCAATACATGTGAAAACCTCAGCATGCCGTTCAATGAATGACCAGTTTACTCTCACCTGGGACAACCGCCTAAGCATTCAATAGCAATAATATCACTCTGACTAGACAAGTAAGACCTGGGTGACACCAGAGCGGTGACTGAAGGGTGGTGACTGTGCTTCCCTCCATTCTCTGCCTAGCAAATACAGGCACCACACAGAAAGAGAGGCAGTCTCGAAAGCCATGACAAATGTCTATCTGAAGGGAACCTGATTGGGCTGCATGTGGTTACTCTCAAAAGAGGATAAGAAAAAGCATCCTGGTGAAGATTTCATAAAGGAAATGAATGACACATAGAGGAAAAAGAATAACTGGGGATATCTGTTTATCACTTTGCCCTCTTGTAACAAAAGCAGATCTCCAGTGAGAGTGGAACTCTGTGCACCTGCAGTTGGTAAAAAGATTTCTTACACAAGTGAAAATTAACTTTGGGAGTTCTTGTCACACGATATTGAGAAGAGCTTGGTAAGACTCACAAAAAAGGTTATGAAGCAAATGTACAGTTATATTCCTGATGGAATATAGTCTCATGATTCACTCCAAAGGACAGTGGGGTTCCCACATCAATAATGGATGTGGAAGCATTGATACAGCAGTCTTTGTATGGATCCTTGCAATTTTCCCATGTTGATCACTTAGCGTACTTAGACCCGAATATTTACCTCCAACCTGTTTTCCCCACTGTTTCTAATCTATGGCACTATTTTTGCCTCACTATCTGAGTTCAGAGTCCCCATAAGAGTTCTCTCTCGTGAGCTTTTTTTAAACATAAAGTAGTTACCGATTCTCTTTTATCCTCTGATCTACCAGTTCTCTTATTCTAATGTGCTAGGAAGCAACATCTTAATATTTTTCAGAAGCAATGCTAACACATCACTATTTTCTGAGCATATGTTAAATCTCCAATTGTAATTCAGCTAATGAACCCATATAGACCTTCAACTAAATAAAACGCATGCAGTGCTGTCTAACCACCAGAGTACTTGCCCAGCAGTTGACTGTAATGAGATTGTGTGGATTCCTAGCAGACCTGCTTCTTCAAAGCTTTTGGGGTGACTCACTGGCTTACAATATTGCAAATTAAATTGATAATGAGTGCCCCTCTCCCTAACTGCAGGCTCCCCGTCACTGGGTCCCTGATTCTCATCAAAAACAGGAAACCGAAAAGTCTCAGCATTTCCTTTTGGCTGATTCCCTTCACTCTCCTTGATCTTCTTTCTCCCATTAGCAAGAAAAAAAAAATACTCCACAAATGGTAGGATTTCATCTTTGGCTTTGTTGTTTTTCATTTTTTAAAAAACTGAAAAAATTAGTCTTCAAAGTCTTTGTTTCACCTTCAAAAAAAAATTATCTTATTTTCCAAGTACTGTGTAAACTGCAGCTGTCTGCAAATGCAGCAAATCCAAAGAAAGTTACTTAGGGAGCACATAACCATGGAGTTGGAAGCCCATATACTGTAGATGGTTAGAGGATGCTGAAGCAATTGTGCCCAGTAATATGGGCTGAAGAAAGATGTTTGATCAAACACCACCAAAATCTTTTGTTTCTTGTTGAAGTACTCTGTGGATTCATTCAGATGGCCAGCAGAATATCCTCCTGCCGCTAGTAATAAAGGTTATTTTTCTGATATATATATATATGTGTAAAAGGTTATTTTTCTGACAACCTTATATTACTCTGGGAGAGGATATATAATTTTTGTTTCCTCGTATTAGGGGATTTTAGCAAAGTAACATAGTACTTAATTATTAGCAGTATTCCCTTAATGCTTCTTCATGGCAGTGTGTTGGAGTTGCAACCACAGAACAAAGTGATGGGTTTAGACTCACTGCAGGAATTGGAGCAGCTTTTTTGTTCACCAACAAGTGATAAATGAAGGTCTTGCTAGGACTCTGCTCAAACATCAGCAGGAAAGAGTTTCTTTAGACCAACGTAAAGCATTACTCACTCAACAAGAAAACCATCCCACATTTACAGCATTTTAGACCCTTATTGTCTTGAAGAATTTGAAGCAAATTTAAGATTTTTTAACCTTGTAGAAAAGATGGTGATAGTAGTAAACTGCATTTGAACATTAAGTTTGTGCATGACCCCACTGTCGGGTCTGGGTTCCAATTCAGTATCACCTTTTCACGGGTGAGAATTTGTGGCAGGGTGGATGCTCCTGGGATGCAGATGGGAGAGTTTCGCAGACACTGGGCTGTGCCTCTGCCCTGCAAACGGCCGCACATACTGCAGCCCCCAGCGCTCAGGAGGGACGGGATGCTACAGGATGATGAATCTTTTTAAGAAATTCATTTTGGCTGAGGAGCCTGAATTTGTCCTCTTAAATGATTTTGCCTCTCTCAGTAATCCGTCCAAATAGGTGTGATTCTTCACTGCCCTGCTGCTTCATTTTCATTTTAGCGGAGTGTAAACTGGACATGCTACATAAACCATTACTACCTGGGAAGGATATTTTTCAGCGAGGTAAAAGATGTTAATCTGAATGACCTTAAGCTAAGAAATATAACTAACACCATGGAGCCAATATACCATAATGTAGTAGATTATTATACATATACTATAACATCGTATTACATTATTTAATGCAATGTCATATTACACTGCATGTTACATGTTGTATATCATATGTCATGTACCATATATCAAATATCATACTACATGTTACATGTTATGTATGTTGTAGGTACATACACATGTATGTAAGGCTTCTTATCACCACAATCTCTGGTGACATTTTCGGAAAAATGGTGGGAACAATCACATTTTTGAGGAGTCAGGCTTCCTAGTGTGTGATCCCTAGCACTAAGGGATTCTCAAGCGATTTTGTTTCTAGATCTTTGACAAACTTAGTGAAGAACGAGACACTGAGTACTTGAAAGTGCTGTGGCTCGTGTGTCTGTTTCAGGACACGTATGTATCTTTTCTGCTGAAGCTGCCCTTCAATATCTAAATCTTGTGTTTCCTTGAAGGCTGATATCTGATCTGCGCAAAACCATGGCAAGCACCAGTAAAACTTTGATCTCAACAATTTGTACTTATATAATCGTATTTCTGCCAAGTGTGCCAGCGTGGGAGGACTATCACTAGCAGATGTGGTGTGAAGTTTATCAGGAGAAAATTACCCCTTATGGAATTTGCGAGTGTGTCCAAACCAACAGAGTAACATCTATGCTCAGTGTGTATTGCAGAGACAGACATGGAATTTTTGATCGAGTACATGGTTCCCTACAACTGTCTAGTGCAGGTGTGGCTTCATTTTGGACCTGGAGTCTTGGAATTTTTCGGCTGTTATTACGGGTATCGCAGATGTGCAGCATTAAAAGTGCGTGTCAGTACAAACCGCAGCCCACTGGTGGCAGCAGTTCGTTACTAGTGGACAAAACTCTGCTCGAACAGCACAGGGTCTGCACACCTACGTGATTTATGTGGAGACACAACCAACTTTCCCATCTAATTCAATCTATAGAGCCACTCCTCTTTCTCATCCCATAACTCTCATTTTAGCAGGACTGCAGCTGCGAAATAAAACTTATATTACAAGTGTAGGAGACTAATCAGCAGAAGATAAAGAGGCTACGCGTGTAAGTTGAGATGTGTTCCCTTTGGGAAGTTTGATACCATCCCCGTTTTCGCATCCATTCTGTTTAAGGCACGTTGAATAACTGCAATAAATGGAAGTTGAACTCAATTCCGTCCTCATTACTACCAGTAGCAAAACACCCATGGACCAAAAAATCGGAACCTATGTATTTTTGCTCTTTCTGCTCCTGTGTGACAGTTTGCATTCAGGTGCAAAGTTGCTGTACGCCTCTGCAGAAATGAGCTCTGCCCGCCTGCCTGCACTGACACGTTTTGGCAATCATCCCACTACATCAATATGTATTAGTGTCACCATTGTTGTTTTTCCTGTGCATGTGTGCTGTAACTTCCTACCAACCTTAAAACATGCCCGGGGAATGCTTTTGTTTCTGTTGGACATAAACAAACTTGTACCTAGTGATAATGAGCAACAGAGGGGTGACACTCCAGCGAGCAGATGCCACAGGCCCTGCTACGAGCAGCAACCGTGAGTAACTCTGAGGGCTCCTCTTCCTGCAAGGAAAAATGGACTCTGCTCCATCTGTCCCCGCCACTACTTTTTCCTGCCAGCAACCGTGTCCTTGGGTCCCTTTCTCTAAGCCTGATAGTTTAAACACAAAAATCACAAGCTTTATCAATCTTTAACCTCTACCACTCGTCCATACCCGTCTGTGTGGAATAACCTGACCACTTACTATGGGCAAAGTGGTCCTTTCCTGAGCCCCCTGCCCACCTGCCTTAATTGCCCCAACAGTAATACTAGTCCAGGTGAGATTGCTTGAAAAAGTGAGACACAGACCAGCCTGGGTAAATCCTAAATGCCTACCAGCTACAGGCTCCTTTTCAACCCACACATCCCGCGCGTGTGACTTTGCTTCAACAGATGTCCCTCCTGGTCCCCACCTCTGTTTGCACTCAGACATTGTAACTCCCCTCCGCCTTGAAAGAGAAATGTGAGGGCAAGAGGCTTGAAAGTTCCAGGAGCTGTGTGGGTGCTAGGGCAACCTTTTCCATCACACAGGTTGGTGGGGTGATGAAGCCTTCACGCTGGGAGAGCTGTGTCTGTCATCCTCAAGAAGGTAACCCCCTCAGCACACACACTCCTAGTCCCTGCTACCTGTGGAGTACAGCAGAGGCAACGAAATCCATGGCTGGGGCAGTCAAAAGAAGCACTTCTTCTCCCTTGCTTTTTACAAACTGGCGCTGTGAAGAAAGCATCACATCAATAAAGTTTAAATGACTGGATGTGCTTTACCCCAACAGCTCCATCCTTCACTCCTTACCCTGGTGAAAGCTCAAATGTCAAGGAGGTCAGTCAGGTTTTGAACAGACCTAGCCATTTCTACATCTGGTTGGGTGGCAAGCTTAGTTTCTTCGTTTTTACCTTTTTTTTCTAAAAATAAATTAAATTAAGAAGGGAGTAGTGGAGAAAATAGATTATATTGATAAACCCACACATAAACTTTGAAAAATCTTGCCTGCCTGCAATTTTACAAGAGACAAAAGATTGTTGCACTTGTATGGGTTTGGGGAGCTGAAAACACAAAGGAGCTTGATAGCCAAATATGCTTAAGATGGAGTTAAAGCGAATGCCGCAGATACGGCTAGCAGCGTTCAGCACAAGTGGTAAAATCCACCCAAGAAAATCAACACAAAGCAATAAACCTGGGGTGAGTTCCAAGTTGCGGCTAATTTAAAGCCGGGTCAGAGATAGCTATGTACGGAGCACGGAGCACAGGTGTGGTCTCAAGGGTAGTGCCGTTTTCCAAGCTAAATAAATTAATCCTGCTGTATGCTCATGCAGAGCGACTTATGCTACTCCTCTGTGTCACGTCAAGTTATGTCATGAGAATGGCAGCTTTGGAGGGAGGGACCCCCACTGCTGGAATGACATAATTCACCTAATTAATGACGTCGAGTACATTTTGTTGCTCTGCAACTCATCCACGAGCACAGTATGCAGTATGGGCATCCTGGGGTTGTTCACTGATGGGTATTTTCCTATCTCCGTGCTCTTTCTTAGGAGCAAGTGGATTTGGCAATCCCCGAAGGCACTGCCAAAGCCCATACAATAGCCTAGACGGGTTTTACGCTATTAGTCATTGTTTCATTCTGTGTGGTTACTTTGGTCATCCCCTTTTCAATGGAATTCCGATAAGAATGGCTGCCTTGTCTTTTGTACATATGGACTTGTTTGTATGTTGAATAGAGACCACAGTAATTTGAATGTCTATCTAGCTTTATCTTTGCATTGAAAGAAACTCACGTTCAATGGTAACATAAAAATCCAGTCTCTCCATTCGCCTGAGATTTCTGTTTGCAATCTCTGTTGACACCCATACACAGGCCATATAATTAACAGTTTTACTTAGGAGAAGCCTAATGTTGCATGATCAAGGGGTTGCTGAGTTGCACTAGGAAAAATGATTCATCGTGCTTTTGTGATGCATTATGCTGATGTTGTCACTTACACACTTTCAAAATTATTGTTTTTACTCATATAAATGAGAGGGGAGAAAAGTTGCTGCGAAATTCAGAAAGTGATGACAAGCACCTGTGAAAATTTGGCATAGAGATGCCTTCTTCAGGCAGGGGATGTGCCAGGGTATTTTTTTCGGTTCTCCCACTTACTTTGTAAATCAGCCACTGTTCCTAGACAGAGCTTTTAAACCTAGTGTTTGCACATGCATCTGGCAGCAAGGAACTCCAGCCAAAAGAGGTACTTTGGACACTTTTAGTTCACAGACCTCTACAAAATATCCTCTGTGTGAAACACGTGCGACGAATAACTAAAAGCTTGCTGGTTCCTTGCAAACTTAAAGAAATCGTTCTCAAAGTTGGAAACATACTTCTCTTGCTTCCTCTCTGTTTATCAAAATTTCAGAGCACGATGACAATAAATTCTTAGCGTCCCTCAAAAGCTGGAGACCACAGCTGAAGGCCTCCTCACCTTGCTTGCATTGGTATTGACTGTACGCAGGCAGGGCGTCAAATAGCCTGTCTTCCAAACTGCTGCTTTGCCACAGCTTTCTGCATCCATTAAAAAAAAGGCTCAACGCTCTTCCTTTATTGGTTGTGGGTATAAGGAAGGCGGGGGAAGCAGAGGAAGGCAGATTGGTGTGGGAGCAGAGCATCTGCTACTGGAGGGTATTTAGCTTGCCGTGCAGCAATCTGAGTTTCCCAACCCGGCTTCTCCTCTCCCCACAAGCACTACTTTCTTAAAGTCATGACCTGTTGCAAAGTTCCCTTTGTCAAGGCCAGTAAAAAAGGAAATGCCGTTACTTGTAAAGCCAATTAGTTCCAGAATCTGTCCAGCTCGGACAGGCATTTTGCAATTCCTCTTCTGAAATTAAGCTGAGGGGGAACGGGAAGGCTCTCATTTTAAACAGGTTGCTCCATGAATTGATTACCCCTTTTTCTTTAATTGTCGATCGAGTTTGGTGGCATGTGACACACCACAAATATCGTGCTGTGACGTTTGAACAACTGAACAACTGAACCCTGATGTCACCGCCAACACCCTTCTGCCGCTGGCAGGGAGGTAGTGCAGCAAGAAACCACCCAAAGGGATTGTCTCTTCACTTAAGCTCTCGGGCTCACTGCCAGCCCCCGTTTCCTCTAGCGGTATATGGAGTGAGAGAAAGCATTCTCTCTCAGAGAGTCGAGCATGTGAAAAGAAGATTTCACATGTGAAACTGAGACCTGGAAAACAATCGCTTGGCTTCTCTTCCTTTAATTTATTTCCCATATGATCGAGAAATTTACATACAGAGTTTATTTTTATCTTCCTAGTCGTCTGATGTGCCTGGGATCCCATTATGAATAATAAGCTGAAATGGGAATTAATCTTGGGTGCTTTATCACATAGGCATTTCATGTTCCGCTAATTACTTTCCTTTTTTCTTTTTCTTTTTTTTTTTTTTAATAAATGCATAGACTCCATGGCAGAATTAGCATAAGGTTAGAAGGTTTGTGCTCCTCATCGTGTTTCAAAACTTTCTTCAAACAGAGCGTAAGCAAAAGCCCACTGAAGTCAATTTGAGATACACACACTTTCACTGACATCTGTTAATATCTAATTGAGCCCCCGCTGCATGGCCTTGAGCAAGTTCTTTATTTTTTGCAAACGAGAGCAGTACGTGCTTACCTGGAAAAGGAGCGTTCATGTTATTTACAAGGCTTCAAACATGGACATACAAATGCGATGCAAGAACCACGGTTTACCACTTTTTACCACCTTTCCTACTGTGTGAATTTCCTAGAAGGCAAGAAAGAACTTGCAGCCTTGCTCTAGCTCAAGCCCTCAGAGGTGTTAGCTGCAAACTACGGTAGCGAGGGTCCAATTTCCTTCTTGCAAATGGGATCGGCAATGTGCTGAAAAGTGCTCTCCTTTACCATGCAAATGACTGAGAGAGGGCATATCTAGCGGGGGTACTACACCACCAAATAGTTGTTGACTGAAGCCTTTTTAAATAATCACCATAAGAAACTGCTGACACAAAAAACAATAAAGCATTTAAAAAAAAATTGAGCAGCTCATCAATATCCAAAATAAGAATTCCTAAGCTAGCTATCCTACACATCACGTGGCCTAGGACATTTATTGAGGATGTTAGCTCTGCCCCATCCAAGCGCGCTTTGGACTTTGTTATCCCCAGAATTACGTGACATGGGGTAGTCTTGTATGAATACATACCTTCCTCACATTCTCCAAACAGCAACAAAAAGAAGCAAACTTAAAAAACCACGGAGATATAGGCAATTTCTGTAGCTATACCACTAATACAAAATACTACAAAGAGAATTTACCTTTAGAGAAATTAGCCTATGTCCTGCCACCAAAAAGCAACACCTTCATTTTGCTTCAGCAGAACAATACTGGCTTCATATTGGTGGTAAAGTATATATGATATTTCTAAGATACCGTGACTATCTCAGTATTAATCCACCAGACAGGAGATATAGGAAAGCAGAGAAGCAGCAAAAGTGTAAATCTTCTATTTATCTCCGTCTCTCAGAACTATAATTGAATCTAAACTCAGCAGAGGGGCCTGGTTTGTAGATAGCGGCAAAGCTCCATCTGAGGCTGTGGGTTAACACTGATATAAGGGATCTGGGGCTCTGTCCCAAAACGAGCAGAAACAAAAGAAGGCAGTACTGCTACTGAACGAGCGGCTTCTGAAAAATCAGACCCAAGTCTCACAAACATCACCTGTTCTTTGATTTCAGGAGTGTGTTTCCTGCACTCAGGGTGGGGGAATACTCATTTGCTCAGACACATGGGTGAGCGACTGCGGTAGCCACAGAGGAGAAAAATGCTAAAAAAATACTTATATTAAATGTAACCTCACTTAAGAGGCCAAAAAATCTTCAGTGGAACTGAAAAGTCTGAGGCTGTAACATCATTGGGGATGCTGATGAACTCATCGTCAGAGAAATTTCACAATTCCTAGTCATGAGGTTTGATGCTCCAAAAGGGTTGAAGCAGTAAAAGGCCATAAACTCATTTTACAGAACTTGCTCAAAAGCTAGCAGAGTTAGCCGGTATCCAACACAGAAGATCCCTCAGGAATGCTTTTAATGCTGTTATGAAGATCTGTAAATATTCCCAACCGGTATGATATATTCCTTGCCATTTCTTTCCTAAGCGATTCCTTTGGCCTTCAGTCTCGCACAGGCCCTGGCTCATGGGAATACTTTCAGTTCACGCCATTGTTCTCAGTAATACACTCTGTTCATCTCAGTTTTGGGGGTGCTCATGGACTAGAGGAGTCGAGCAGACTTTAGGCACCACACCTCCAAACGTGAAGGAGCTCGGCTTTAGGAAGACCCTGGGCCCACTGGAAATCCTGGTTCGCTAGAGTGAGCATTGTTGGGATTGCCGTGGGGACAAGATTTTACCCCCTTGAAATTACAGCTCTAGAAATGTTATGAAAAACGGCCAGCCAAGGGACAACCACGAAACAGAGGAAGCAGCATCCCCAGGGAATGTATTGAAATGTATTTACAGTTCTCCTTGCATGTATTAATACTGCTCGTGACTCAGGGCTTTTAATTCATCAGCAATCGCCCTCCCATCAGATACCCTGCTGGAGGGCAGGGAGCAAGGAGCCGTATGGTCCGTGGTTTCCACGCAGATGCCCCAGAAGCAGCAGAAATTCAGTTAATTCCCACACGCCGGCTCCTGGCCCACCTCACGCCCTGCGAGCCAGCGCGCCTCCGCGCGCTCGCTCCCTCCCAGAGCCGCTGCCAGACAAAGGCGCAGAGATTTCCCCGGCTCCTTGTCACTCAGCCACACACGCACCCCACACCCCCTTCATCTTTCAGGGCTTTCACGTGAATAATTCAGTTTATTACCCAACGCTGTAAATGCAGCAAGACAAGAGTCACCCGTGCCGTACGCCCCTTTCTGCCCCCTACCCAGGGAATTGCCCCCCTACACCTTTTCCTCTCCCCTCCTCCTCCCCCCCCCCCCCCCGCAGCTAGATGATGCCGGTTTTAGGACCGATTGCTGGATGTGGCTTGCAGTTTTGAATTCGCCGAGCCGCCTGGTGGGGACATCGGGAGCCCCAGAGCGCCGGGGGAGGGGGGCGGCGGATCTGGTCCCAGCCCCAGCCCCAGCCCCGGCCCCGGCCTCGGTCCCCCCGCCGGGCGGGGGGATGCCTGGCCGGGGGAGACGGCTGCTGGGGAGCGGGGGCCAGGCGGCTGCTGGCCCGGAGCCATTGTGTCTGCCGGACCGGCACCGAAGCACGACATGGGCTGTCCTGGGGGTGCGCGGGGTGGGTGGGTGGGTGTTCTTTCTTTCCTTGCTGCAGGGTGGCAAGGACAGCAATGGGATTTTTCCCTCCCTGCAGCGGGGTGGCAAGGACAGCGGGGGAAGGGGAAGCTGGTGGAGGAAGGGGGGGAAGGGGAAGCTGGTGGGAGAAAGGGGGGAAGGGAAAGGTGGGGGAGGAAGGGGGAGGGGGGGCAGCTCCCGGAGCTCGGAAGGGGCGAAGGTTTCGTCTTTTCCTTCTAAATGCGGAAATTTGAGTACCGTAAGCAGCGAGCAGATGCCGCTCAGGCGGGAGAGGGGCACACCGAGAGGCTGAAGCAAAACCACCCGCCGGCTCAAGCCCAGCGCAGGGCTCCGCCGCTGCGGAAGGTCGCCGGCGGCTGCCCCCTGTCCCCCTTAACCCCCCTGCCCCCCCTTGCTCTCCTGTGTCGTCCCCCCCCCCCCTTCCCCTTGCCACCGCTTCTGCCCCTACCCGCCCCCGCCCCAGACGCTCCCCGGCCCCGGGGCGGCGGGGCAGGGCGGGGGTCGGGGAACCCGGGGCAGCACTCCCTCCCCCGCCCCCGGCCCATCCCGGGAATACCTCCCGCCGACCGGCACCGGCACCGGGACGGGGACCAGGGCGATTTTCGGCTTTAAGGGTGTGCGTGTATGCCCGTGTGTGTATGTAGCTGTGTGTGCGTGTGCGCCGGAGGGGGCTGGGAGGGAGGGAGGAGGGCTGGGCGGCGGAGGGAGGGGAAGGAAGCAAGGGGGGGGAAAGGAAAAAAAAAAAAAAAAAAAAAAAAGAGAGAGAGAGAAAAAGGCGGAAAGCGGCAAAATGGTTAGCGGGTGACATCACCGCCATTTGCATAGGCGCGGGGATAAAACCGCCCCGCCAGCGAGCGCCCTTTATACTGGCGTGCGGAGCGGCGGCAGCAGCGAGCGGCGGGGCTGAGCATCACCGCGCGGCGACACCGGTGGGTCCCGCCGACCCCCCCCCCCCCCTCCACCCCCCCACCCCCCCTTTCGGGTCCACCAGCACGGGCAGCACGAACCCCTGCCCGGCACCCCCGGCGGAGAGGGACGGCGGGCAGGGCAGGGCGCGGGGGCTATTGTCCGGGGGGGGGGGGGGCTATTGTTTGTGAGGGGGGAGGTATTGTCTGGGGGCCGCAGCGCCGCAGGGCGGTGGCGTGCCCGCCGCAAGCCGGCTTTGTTGCCGTCCCAGGGCTTTATTTTTAATTAATTTATTTTTTTAAATTCTTTTTCCCTTAACGAGTTAAAAACGCGGTCAGCGCCGGGCGCTTCCCCTCTATTGTACTCCGCAGCGCGCAAATACTGGGAGTCGCCCCCGGCGGCGGCTGGCGGCGGGCTGCCCTGCCTCTGGTGCTGGATTAAATTAACACTTATTTTTTTAATAATAATAATTGTCGTTATTATCACCACTATTTTTAAATATGCCGGGGATTAAGCGTCTTATTTTCGGCGTGCGTTGGGTGTTGGGCTTCGGCGGCGGCGCCCCGGCTCCCCGCCCCGGGGGGGGGGGGGGGGGGAGCGGCGGGCGCGGCCCCGGGGGTAACGGGGGAGGAGGGGGGGAGCCGGGGGTAACGGGGGGGATAACGGGGAGCCCCTCGCCTCGCCGGGGGTAACGTGCTGTTCCCTTGTGTGCGCAGAGTCACCTGCCAACATGTCCGACAAACCAGACATGGCTGAGATCGAGAAATTTGACAAGTCCAAATTGAAGAAGACAGAGACGCAAGAGAAAAACCCGCTGCCTTCAAAAGAAAGTGAGTGCGGGCGGGCGGGCGGCGGGGAAGGGCAGGCAGGGATGCAGGGAGGGAAGGAGGCAGGGAGGGAGGGAGGGAGGGAGGGAGGGAGGCGGGAGGAGACAAAGAGGGGCGGCAGGCGGGGAGCCGGGGGTGCGGGGTGGAGGGAGGGTAGAGGCGGCTGTGGCTGTGCCAGACAGCCAAAGCCTGAACCCACCGCCTGGTAGCGCTTCATTTACAATTATTTACATTTCCGTTTTGAGATAGATACATTTTTTTATATACATATATTTTTTTATAGGAATTGTCATGTGAATGTATTTCAGGTTCTCGATCCTTATTTTTTTCTCTCTCCTTTTTCCGTTTTTTTTTTTTTTTTTTTTTTTTTTGTTTTGTTTTGTTTGTTTTTTCCCCTTTTTTAGCAATTGAACAGGAGAAGCAAGCGGGTGAATCGTAATGAAATCTGCCCTTCCAAATTATGCACTGTACATTCCACAAGCATTGCCTTCTTATTTTACTTCTTTTAGCTGTTTAACTTTGTAAGATGCAAAGAGGTTGGATAAAGTTTAAAATGACTGTACTGCCCCTTTCACATCAAAAGAATAGAGAGAACTACTGACACTGAATGAAGGCGCTGCCTTTCCCTCTGCCTGTCTGGCTTTGGTCCTGGTGGCATGAAAGAGCTTGCATGTTGATGAAAGAAGAACTTGGGTGGGACTACAGTAAACTAGAGTAACACACGAATAAATGCAAAGCTGTACCAAGGTCCTGCGAGCTGTAAAATGCAGTTAATCGAGTGCCATTTTTTTTTTTTGTTGTTCAAATGATTTTAATTATTGGAATGCACAATTTTTTTAATATGCAAATAAAATGTTTTAAAACCTGGATGGTATTTATGTCCTCTATTTGGAGAACTGTATCAAAGGATATGAAGCATAAAAGCCGGTACTGAGACACGGGATACTATAAAACCTTTGGAGATGACTCAATCCTCAATCAGCATTCTCATTTTTTTCGAGACGTGCTCTCTGCAATAGATAAATTTGTGTTCCTCGAAGCTAGGTTTTACACAATTGCAGTAAAAAATTGCATGTCTTATAATTTGGTACCATGTGAGTATATCACTTTAAATATTTCTTTAATGTAGAGATTGATAAAGGCAAAAAATTTGGCTATGTGTATTGCTCTGCCCCGCCCATGGCATAGCTCTTCTAATAAGAACCGTTCTGTACTGTTGCAGAGATTCAACTTCGGTTGTATAAATCCGTAATTCATTTAATTAATAATTAAGGCTTAGTCTGCTGATACAGTATTTAAAGGAAGAAGTAATTATAATTTTCAGTCCATGATGGAACATAAGCTTTTTAGTATCCTAAAGCTATTTTAGTGGATTGTGTTCCATGCAATTAGAAATCATTTCGCTAAAATGTTAGTCAAGTTTTGAACATTGTTTTATAATCTCTTAATGGCTACTTGATCCTGAGAATTGATATCAAAGAATAAAAAGCTGCAGTTTCTTTAGTAATTGAAAACTAACCATTCAGGGGCAAAAACCTCATGGTGGCTTATAAAATGAAGATTAAAAAAACCTATATGCAAATAGGAACACTCCATGTTGCTGGTTTATAGCAGTTCATTCAGGCCTGGGACACTTGGTTATTTTTACTCAAATGACAGCGGGTAAAATCTGTGATCCGGGGAGGTCAGTAGGAGCTGACCTGAGTAGCCATGGATTTCATCCATCACTCGCTTCACTTTGAAGTGCGTAATCAACATTCTGGAAAAAAATTGCTGTCAGATAGCCTGTAGGAGGGTGGTGAGCGTGGTTCTTCAGTGCCTTAGATGTATCTTCAGGGGTTGAGCCTGTATTAATAATTTCAGCCAGTTCCTATAAAGCAAAATTCATCCCTCTGGGGAAGCCTGGGTTTTGCTGCTGACTTGGGGCGGGTCACGTAAATTTGGGGTTTCATCCTACCTCTCCCTAGCAGCGTCCCACAGCATCAACAAACTCTGTCCTTGAGTTTACACCAGTGAGGGCAGTGGGGCTCCTCTACTTGAAGGTTTGGGGGATGCGCCTGCTGCTGGAGGAGGAGCCCCGAGGTGCTGTGTATTTGTGGGTGCAGTCCCCAGCCCCCCGGCAGTGGAAAACTTGCAGAACCAAGTGTTTGATAGGGATCTAGGATTCAGGCCTGAGATGTTTCATTGCAGTCCGTGAGGAGATTTGGGAAGTCCTGGTGGCATAGGGACCTCCAAAGTAATTTAAGCTGATGAGTTCAGGAATTAAGTGAACCATTTCTTGCGCTTGTAAATGTTTCAAGCTTTCATTGTATTCCCCATACATAATGGGGAAGGGATAGGAAAGTTTTAGCTGAGTTTCTGAAAAGTCAATTAAACAATCAACTCCCGGCTACTGATCTTAATCAGGTAACACAGGATGTAACATGACTAAATTCAGAAGTGTACAGTCTGAACTGTACGTGCGCAAATGAGTAGAAGCGAGCGCTGGCTTACTGTGGATTCATCTGTGGGAAGAAAAACAAAGCAATGTATTTCTGAGAGAGGCAAAGCATGAGATATACGTAGCTCGGTGTGAGTCAATGAAAGCGTGTGCTGTAAGCCAGCATAGTTCAGCAAAACCGTAACGAGATATGAGGCCTCTGCCTTCAGGATCACAAGTCCAAAGTGATTAGAAGACAGTGCTGGCCAAAGGCTGCCACCATCTGCAACGTGCCTGGTGGCCCCAAGCACAATGGTAAGAGGTGGAAAGGCTCAGATCTGTTTTCAGGAGATACGGCGATAAGCTACTACTACTGTTAGGAGCTCTGTTTCTGGAATAACGACTGAGTAAAGCACAAAATCAACTGGGAAGTAAACCTTCCAGGTCAAATTCAGGAATTGCTGGAGCCTGTCATTCCCTGCTTGGCTCCTTGTTCAGCTCTTTGCGTATATTCAAAGAAAATTGTCGCAGATATTCACCGTATTTTGCATAGGTAATATTGAGGTGGTCACATCTGACACCTACTTTACAGCAATGCAATTGACGGCATGAAAAAGGAAGGCTCGGATGGATCGATTGTAATACTTGGGGCTGTGTCTGCACTGGTTGTGGCTAATGAAGGAGACTGGTCTCTTTGCCTGTCAGTCTACAAACTTTCACCAGCAACAAATTAACTAGAAAAAAAAAAACAAAACCTAAAATACAGCCCAAAAGCTGGTTATGAAAAAGGGTCATCAGAAACAGAAAGGCACAGATGGTTTTTGGTCTCACACGCTGTGCAGCCCCGTTCTCCCCAGCCAGAGGAAGGGTGGCTGGTGTGGTCCCTCCCCGCCCCCAGCAGAGAGGCAGCTCCCTCCAGGCTAAACGCGGTGAGTAGCTGTGCCCTCCCCGTACCGCACCAAATTCTTCCTTTCTCACTGTTTAAGAAGAGATTTTCTCTCTCTTTCATGCACCTCCCCAGACATCCTTAGCTATGCTTACATGGGACAGAAAGCATACGCTGACGATATCCAAAATAGATCATTGCGGTATTAAAATTAATTACAGAAACGTGGAGACTTTAATGCAAGCATTTTGGCTATTTTTGTGCAATGCTGAATGTGTGATAAAACACCACTTCCCCTAGTAACCCTTTACTTCCCTAGAAACAGTGTAGAAATGAGCAGTTCCTATTGTGTATTGTAATCATATATGGCTGCCACGTACAGCTGCTGCACACCATAGTTTTATTAATAAGGAGCTACGCACTAATCCAAGCATCACATAAAATACAATGAGCGCATAACACGGCGTTCAGTGCTACAATTCCACGGGGCCGATACTAAAGGGGGTGTGAAGAAACGAAAAATGCAGCTCGTGCTTATTCGTTGACATACAGCAGGATGACTATGCAAAGCAACCTATGGCAGCCTTGGCAGAGCTGCCCGCCGTGAGATCATCTGATGCGCCAGCTTTGTGCATTTTCAATTCACCGGGCGAGGCAACCCAATTGTAAATAAAATGGGCTGTTTTGTTAATTTGGAGAAAGGCAATTCCAGACAACGTTTATCCATTATTTGTACACTGTCTGACAGATTAATTTACCATTGTCCCTGCGATATGATGATTTTTTTTTTAAAAAAAAGCTCAGTTCTTCACCATACACCTATTTCGAAATTCTGTGACTTATGACGAGAAAGAGCCCATTTTTCTCTCTGCTTTCAGCTGAAGTTAATGACATGATTTCCAGTATTGCTTTTACCAGGTTTTAGAATGTCAGACCGCTCTCTGACTTTCTCTCCTTCCTGCTTAGGGAAAAAAAAGAAAAAAGAAATTTCAAACATAGTGGGTTCTGAGAGATGTTTAATTTTGCCTCTGGGCTAATAAGCCTTCAGCATATTGGGAGCACAGCAAAGATACATTTTTTCTCTTGATTCTGCAATCATGAGAACTACAATATTCCTTTTTTTCCTTGTAATCAAAACCCGAGGTTCTCAGGAGATTTTTCAGTCTCCTGGAGGTTGGGCTTTATGAAAGCTGTCAGGCACAATGAGATTCATGCAATGTAATGAGAATTGGCAGCTAGGAGATTCTCCGACCACTGCTCCCTCACAACAAGAGGATGATGACGGCAAAGCACTGTCAAATCTATAGCATTAGTTTCAGGCCATGATATGCAAGGAATGGCAGAGTGAGGCTGTAAAGAGTAAATTCCTTTTTTTTTTTTTTTTTAATTCAGAAGTCCTGTGGCCTCAGGTTTTCTGATGGTTCTGGATTTATTGTTTACCTAAGATAGATTTTTCTTTCACCAAAATTTTGCAAATGAATTGGTGGATTTACTCTAGTTTAAATATATTTCCAGCATTTGTATAGTCCCCAAATATTCACAACATGTCCAATCAAAACATTGTCTTGAAAAGAAAATTCATAATTCCATTGACCAAAGGCTTCTTGGTGATGTAGAGACTTTTTCCCACTATTGTCATTCTAATCATTTTATCTTTGGCATGTGGTCCAGGGCTTGAAATTTGGGCCTGGAAACAATCTCATGTGACTTTGTAGATATTGCACATTCCATGAATAGACATCTGCAGTGCCCTTTGTTTGCATAATATGGATGAACATTGAGTGCACTTACAAATTGACTAGAGATGTGTTTGAAAATGAAAAAAACAACAACAAAAAAAACCCAAACAACAAACCCAAACCATTCCAAGAGGAATACATTTGCATGTTCTGTAATATTTGCCATGAATAATTTAGTTATCCCTAGTATCTTGTAGCTGTTTGAAGCTACAGCAGGAACATTCAGGTCTCTAAAATAAGACAGATGAACTAGCTGTAATCTACTTCTTTCTAGAACAAAAGGATGCAATTCAGGCTCTCATATGGTTCAAATCTCACCTAACATATTTTACAAATTTTCATAGATATTACTTTATGTTTTATTTCCTATAACGGTGCTCCCTGTCCATCTGAGATATAACTATATATGACATGGTTTATATTACTCAGGTATAGCATTTTAAAATGTTTTGAAGTGAAGAAATATTTCTTCAAACCATCACTTGCAGCTTTGGAATTTATCTTTAAGGCTCTCTGCACAGCTACATTTTGATGCAAGATAATGTAGAGAATTTTTGAGCTACATAATAATGTGAAAAAGCACTTGCTGGAATAATTTTTCATGCGTCTCGGTTCGCTTCACCTGCTCTATATCATCTGGCCTGTGGAAGAAAATTGAGCCAACAGAGGTATATTCTTCATCCTTTCCCCCAAACTGGGCACCGCCTTTCAGAAATGCCACTGACCCATTGTGCAGTGGGAATAGCAGTCAGTATGAATATGTGACAAGGTCTGATGTGGTACGGTATTTCCTGAAGGACGGAAATTTCAGCTTTTTGGCAAAGGGCTCATAACACTTGCTTACCACTCCAAAGGGTCCTAATTTGGTATTGGACAACTTTACAGATGAAAACTAATTTTAGGTCAGCTTTAGAGGCTTTTATAGTCTCTCTGAGACTATACAGTTATAATTATCAAACCCAAGGTGTGAACCAGGTAGAAAAATAGAAAGAAACATTGTCTAACTCATTACAGGATGTCACATGTGTGATTTAATCACTTATAAAGGATGTGGCCGTGTCAAACTCAGATGATAAAAAGAAGATACTAGTTTACACCCAGATATCCAGTGAAGTTGGGCAAAGGAATACCTGCTTGGACTTTATGGCTATTATTTTTTCAAGGTATTACAATAGCACCTTGGTACCTGTCATAAAACAAGGGATATGAAGACACGTGCAGTGAAGAAACTGTTCCTGCAGGAACAGAGCTGACTTGTGGGCACGGATTTGGTGAAATCAGGCATCTGATTTCACAGCAAGCGTGGCTGAGTTGTACATGAAGTAGACCTAAGGCTGCAAGAGACTATAGTCTGCCTTGAAAATTATTAGGACAAGGACAGCAATGGAAAGGCAACTTTGTAAGAGAAGAGGGGACTCGTTAGTGAAATTGAAAGTAACTCGCAAAAAAGCCTTTTCTTGTTATTTGTGCTTGCAAGTTTCAATCTTTTCTTGGAACCGCTTTGGAAAAATATATTTCAAAATACATAGGAACCTCCTAGAAAAAAACATATTTCATATTATAAGCACTGTCAACATGGCTTTTTTTTTTTTTTTTTTTGAGGGAAATGGTAGACAGTGAAGCTCCCATGCGTCAGTACAGGTTAGGAGTTGACCGGCTGGAAAGCAGCTCTGCAGAGAGGGACCTGGGAGTCCTGGTGGACAAGTTGACCATAAGCCAGCAATGTGTGCTTGTGGCCAAGAAGGCAAATGGTCCAGGGGTGCATTAAAAAAAGCTTGGCCAGCAGGTCAAGGGAGGTCATCCTCCCCCTCTACTGTGCTCTGGTGAGGATACATCTGGAGGGCTGTGTCCAGCTCTGGGCTCCCCAGTTCAAAAAAGACAAGAAACTACTGTCGGGAGTCCAGAGGAGGGCTACAAAGATGGTCAAGGGAATGGAACACTTCTCATGAGGAAAGGCTGAGAGACCTGAGTCTGTTTAGCTTGGAGAAGTCTAAGAAGGGATCTCATCAATGCTTATAAATGTCTAAAGAGTGGGTGTCAAGAGGATGGGGCCAGACTCTCTTCAGTGGTGCCCAGCGAGAGGACAAGGGGCAACAGGGACAAGCTGGAACACAGGAAATTCCATCTGAACATAAGGAAAAACTTCTTTAGTTTGAGGGTGACAGAGCACTGGAAGAGGCTGCCCAGAGAGATTGTGGAGTCTCCTTCTCTGGAGATATTCAAAACCCACCTGGATGTGTTCCAGTCCAACCAGCTCTAGGTGAACCTGCTTTGTCAGGTGGAGTTGGACTGGATGATCTCTGAAGATCCCTTCCAAACCCTACCATTCTGTATTAAAAATAAAAATTATGAAGTTTCAGCCATACAGAGAAGTACAATAAAATGATTGAGTCCTACCAGTACTATGCAGGAATATAGATCAGCCATAACCTTACCAATGCAGACGCAGCGTTGGGTTTAGGGCTGCTTTGCATCCTAGGAAGGGGGCAAACCAGCTCATATGTAAATCCACTGCTTAAAGAATCTAATTACTAGATTAAGGGCACTACACTGTGTATGAAGGCTTTTCTTGATAGGGAGCCTGATGCTTCGGTCTTCAGAAAATCTTGTCCTTAGATTAGGTCAAGGGCTAGAAGGCCCCATGAGAAGTTATCATGGAGGGCATATTAAAATTACTTCCTCGAGAAGGTAATACACAGAGACTTTTGTACAAACATTCATATTCCCTAGCAGTGCAAACAAGGGATGAAGTGAGTTGATGAAGACATCAATGATTTTAGTCCCACCATATTGTTTCAGCATGAATTAGGAATCAGAATACTCCAAGCAGCTGAGCTATACCCCACCGTTCTGACATGTTAGGGCAGGATAGACGGATCCCAGACAGACTCGTCTCCATAGCTCACAACTACAAAAGAAGCTCATGCTTTCTTGGATCGTGCAGAGAACATCGCTCCCAGGAAGAACTTCATGTTTCTTTAATTTATTTTTTTTTTCAGCAACTTTAATTACCACTCTGGGAGTCACACAAAAATCTGCTGCCTGCTTTGCTTTTGGTAGTTGGCTTGCCAGCATTAAGTGGAGGGGGGAAGGGGAAGCTCTGAAAATGAGTGAGGCTATTATAGATGACACCACTTCTCAGCATGAGGAGTTTGCGTGATGCCAAGAGGAATACAGGTGAAAAACCTTTCTGGGAGACATGCAGCCTTTTACAGGGGTCCATACATAGGCTGTACGTACCCATATACGGCTGCTTCTCTGATGCTTTGCTTGTTAAAGTCATCTCTGCTGTGTGTGGGAGGTGTGGGTTACACCGAGAAATGCCAAAGTAGCTCTCAAGTCCTTGCTGCATTTTAAAGGTTAAAACAAGGAACGTTCTGTCATTCTCCAAAAGGCCTTTAAATGGAACAGAGCTGTCTAATCACATGCATTGCAGCATGAGCACCATCTCTTCTATATCCTTTTCAGCTGGACTTCGTGAACTGATAGGCACAGAGTTTGTTTTCAGCAAAGGCCACGCTGTGGCTATCTATCTACCCTATGTGCTCTCCGAGATCAAAACCAACAGCAGATAGTCTTTTGAGACCAGGAACGGTTTCACACAATTTTCAATTTGGTAGCCTGAAAGACTCCTAAATGCGTATTTAGGGATAGTGCTAACGGAGCAGTTGGATGCTCACAGCTTCCCATGAAATTTCACTCCTTGATGAAGTAGAGGCCCTATGAAATGTCAAGGAGCTGAGCAGGTGTGCTTGCCTTCATTTCAGTGAGCCTTCTAGATGTTCAGGACACTTGCACATCAGGCCATGTTTTATTTGAGTGCCTAATTAAGGGTAATAATGTAGTTTTAGTCCCTTGCAGTTCCACCAGTTTATGACAGTAGCTTGTATGGGGCCTCTTAGGCAGGACTCTGTCACAACAAGCACTTAGAAGGAATGGGAGTATCACCTCTCTTTGCATGACATATGAAGTGCAATTGCATATCTCAAGGTTTTCTCTTCTCACTATCTCCTTTCACATATTCTTATTCTTCACCGAATCCTGTCTCCTTCCCTAAATTTGTGCCCCTCCCTCTGGATAGGTACCCTAATAATACCGCTGTTACGTACCCAGGAAGCTTGGTCTTCTCTTCAGTCCTCGCTTGTCACACCCAAACTGTGGGTGTACCACCCTTGCTAGCGACTACTCCCTATTTCAGATTGTATGTCTGACTCCATTATACAGTCTAATAGTCTGTCAGATTGCTCGGTGCTTCCCAATCGCTCGCTCTCAGCAGGAGGCTGCTGCCAACTTTTTGACAGTGGGACTCCATCAAATATCTTCTGCCTGAGACGTCTGTGCCTTTACTATTCTCCCTGTAAAAGCTTCCCTCTTTCCTTTCCCCGCTTTCTGGAATGGCCAAAACCGGTCCCTCAGAGCTGACCCAGCAGAGGAAGCAGCGGCATGTCAGCAAACTGGAAGGGTTAGGTGCTGCGTAGGCTGCCCATCAGGAAGAAACAGCTTTTATCTAACCTTTATGCAGTCCTTCCCCTTGCTCCTCTCAGCATCACAACAATAAGTTTTAGGGGTTTTTAATGAGCTTGTTTATTTCTAGCGCTAAGTCCCTAGACTTATCCTCTTTCACGCTGCTAGCCAGCAGTGGGAAGGTTAAAAATGCAGTCAGTTACCAGTGGCAACATACTAGTGTTGTAAATCCTGCCCACACATCTTCAGATCTACTGACATTTGAAACATCTAGGCCTTTTCTGTTAGCTATACCAGTGTAATTATGTCTCGGATTATCTTTTTTTCCTACCTGTCATCCTCCAGGAGTGCTCAGACAAGTATATATGAGGGATATATATGGAAGGAGAAAGAAAGAAGGAGGCTGAAGTTATACAGAAAGAAAGGAAGCCATTGCAAATCGTTCACTGGGGGTTTGCAAAGAGCAATATCACGTATTAATAGTTGCAGTCTAATAGCAGATTATCGACCCCTTTACGTTATTTTAGTATGTCGCCTGTGAGCTGCAGGTCAGGCTGTGCCAGTGAAATCAATTACGTTTTGTATCAGTACCGTATACTTATCTTGCGCAGCAGGGATGTGGAGGTGCTATACGTCCTTCTTGTCAGCAGTGCCATAAGCTAACAGACTGTCTGTAGTGGGACTGGCATATATGCTAAGGCAAACACGCATGACATCTCCTTGCGGAGTCCAGTGAATCATCACACACACACACACGCGATGCAATTTCCAAATGGAGCGTGCTTCTGACTGCTGAGAAAATGAGGCTTGTACTGTTTGGTTGAGGGTTTTCTGCCCTGACCGCTGCCTTGCAAAGAGCACTGTTATTTCTGCAGGACTTTGTGGGAGCCCACCCCAGTACAGGCGACAAAACGGAGCTGCAGGTGATGGGAAGGGCGACTGTGACTTCAGCTGAATGTGGCCAGGGAAGCGGCAAGCCCAGCAGAGTCACCTTTGGCAATTTTGCTCTGCGTAGCCCCACAGAGGAGGGCAGGGGGAAAGGGCCATCCCCTCATGCCCAGCTCTGGCAAGTCATCTAGATTGTTTTTGCTACTTGCTGCTGGCACAGAGACAGCAGGGAGGGGACTACCTGGAGCACAAGCTGTCCTGGGACAGGTTGCGCAGAGAAGTTGTGGAAGCTCCATCCCTGGAGGTGTTCAAGGCCAGGCTGGATGGGGCTTTGAGCAACCTGGTCTGGTGGGAGGTGTCCCTGCCCATGGCAGGGGGGTTGGAACTCGATGATCTTCAAGGTCCCTTCCAACCTAAACCATTCTATGATTCTATGATCTTCCCCATCATCCTTCAAACAGAGCTGTATCCAAAGATGCACGTGGCATTAAAAGACAGATTGGAAACTAGAGTACCATGCAGTACTTAACATCTGTTTTAAAATTCCCTTTTATTGATTTTTGTACAGAAGCAATACCACTTGCATCAGCGCTGTATTATGGGCATCTTAATCACACAGGCCTTCAGGCGTGGTATCTTTGTAAAATGTAATCAGTGTTAAAAGAAAACAGGCCACTAAAGAGAACAAACTAATAAAAGCTTATGATTATGGAGAAATCACTAGCAGTTTGCACCCTTGTCCACTCCTGCGGGGAGGGCTATTTATGGGATGCCTCACTCCAGGCTGAGTAAAGGTGGCAGTAACCAGTGGGACTAATCACATGAGTAAATGCCACACTGATGAACAAAGATTTGGCAGGATTAAGTACCCAGTTCTTCTCTGCTGAGATAAATCAATTTATTATGTGATCAAGGCCTGTGCTTTGGTCTTTGCAAATGTGAATTATTTATAACATCATGCTGAATTTCAGCCATATACACTGAATTCTTTCAACAGATTTAATGAAGTCTGAGAAATTATCTTTTGTGACACGTCTTCATGTTAGTGGTCCTTATAGACTGCTTCTTCCATAGATGCAGAGTATAGATTTTTAATCTGGTAATGGACTTGTCCTGTAACAAGGCCATTATTACAAATTCAGCTCAATTTGTCTACAGTTTATTGCTTATATAGAAGGGGCACATCACAGGCAGATGTTCCTTTCTCATATGCAAACCAGTATTTCCAGTGAGGTAGACAAACATACTCGAGCCCTTATAAACACACAAACATTATGGTATTTGACACATGAAGAAATATCTCCAGTGTAATTTTGCCGTATCTGATTTATTAGAGTGTATACTGTGCTGCTTAAGGCAAATGATATAGACAGAAGATGAAAACTGGCTGTTAATTTGCATATACCATTCTTGGTAATATTTTAAGAACTACTATGTATTTGACCAAGCTGACAAATATTTCTGATGTTAAACCATGCTTCGGTTTTATCTCAACAAGCAAGGAGATGTTCAGCTAGCTACTGCAGACATCTCTATTGACTTTAAAAGGGAACTTGTCTGCTAATTCTGGTCTTTGGAATTGCACAGAAGTTAGATCACCAAACGAGACTAAAATAGATGGTGCAGATACCCTTATACCAAGAACCTGTTTTTACACTCTTTATTTTATGGGTTATGTTTCAAATACTGAGCCGGACTAGCAGGGGGTGGATGGCTCCATGAAAGGAGCTCGGAGGAACTGTGGAGATTTCTATCCACCCTGACTCTTGACACGTCATTTACTGCCTGATGTTAGCAGGCTTGGGTAGGAAAAGAAAAGTGCCAACATGGATAGCCTTTTTTACAAGCAGGAGAAAAAGGATGTTCCTTTTGTGGGACTAATTGCCATCCCTGCTCCTCGTCGCCATCCCTGCTCCTCATCGCCATCCCTGTCTCTAGCAGGTGAGGAAGCTGGTCCCTGTTGAAGAGCAGTCCTCTTCATCTCTTTTCTCACCCCTCAGCAACCAGCAACGCGCTTAGCAAAATAAGAAGGCAGCCTCAGGCTGCACTACCATTGCTTAGAGAAATGTTTTATTTCTAGCCCAGGGTTTGTCTGGAGCTAGACAAAAGTTACAAACTCAACACTTAGACACATAAGGTGCCACCTTCTATTTCTTCTAGGTCCTACTGTGTTCGTTCTTTGCTTTTCAGACATTCAGTCTGAATACCTGCATTATCCCTTAAGGCAATGATGATTTTCAAAAAAACCCACACTTTTAACTCAGTAAGTAGTTTAATTGACAAGAATATACATACTTTACCACCTTCAGAAAGCAGGCATGAATATATGAGGATTAAATGAAGTTTCTAACAGGCAGTGGTTTTATTATTCTCATCTTTTTAATACTTTTCTCAGTTGTGACCAGTGATTTTGTTTCACAGCAGGAACTCATTTATCAGCAGCAAAATAATAGTGAATAACTGCCTTTTCCCCATGATACCTTACAAGCCTCTAATTTCACCTCTCTTTTATCACCTATCCTCTACTGGGTCTTCTGGTTAGTTTACCTTAATGGTAAACATTCAGTCATTTTAGAGCAACAGTGGAGCTTGTACTGTACAAATGTACACCTTTGTTATACAGTATGCTCCTTTGATTTATATTCTTGATATACCAATATTAGCTAGAATTTCCATCATTTAGATGATGAAATTTGGGACAGGGCAATGCTTTGTTGTTTTCCTCTATGAAAACTGAAGTTTATGGGTGTTATTACAACTTTTGATTTCAGGGTGAAAGCGTAAAAACTTAGTCCACTTTAGACAAGGCAAAGTTAGTAAAAGTATTATAAAATATGTATCTAATAAATCCCCCATGGAAAGAACCAAATATCAAAGGTTGTTACTGTCTTTAACTTCTTGCTGTCTTTATTTTCTCCCAGTAACTTAAAAGAACATTAAAACATGTGCATAGCTGGTCTCCTATATAGAAAGATCTAACGGATGGTCTTATATAGTTTTTTCTAGATCCTGTGCAATTGTTTTAGTAGGGGTATTTCATGTAGGTCCATATGTTGGGTGAACGCTGCATTTAGGATCACATGTATGTAAGCCCCACAGAGTATTAAATTTAAAAGTTCTAAGTATAGACCTTCATAGTTATGTGAAGCATGTATAGGGAAATATATACCCTTATACACCCTGTTTAGCGTTTGCCTAGCTCTACTACCTTTATAAATATGGTTTTCCTCCTTCTTTGTCTTTCACTTCTTGAGTTTATTCACGTATGTTTCCTGATTTAATATTTCACTCTCTGCTCCTTTGTGTTGGTTCGTAGAGACAGACACAAGCACTGCTGTGAAAGAGAAGGATCCCAGGGTGTCCACGCAAACCAACTGAAGGATGGGACTGTAGAGCATATCTTGTAATTAAAAAGTGTGCTCAGAGTGTTAACAATATCAACAAATGGTATTTATTTCTTATTAAAAAAAAAGATAGAAGGAAAAATTTTAATTATATTGCCACTTCTCTTGTTTAGACTGTAAAGTGCCTTGAGCGCCTGGACTATCTTTTATGTTATGTTTATATAGGCTCTCAGAAATTGGTTAACTTGCACAGGTAGGGACAGATTTGCAAAAGTATCCAGTTAATTCAGACGCATGCACTGAAACCCTGGCTTTCAGTAGGAGTTCTAGTTGTTCTGTAAAGTTGTCCTTACAGAACTGGGCATTTAAAAACTGAGCTCAGGACAAATTTGAAAAAGCCAACCCTATGGAGTCACGCCGTTCCAGGTGCAGTGGGATCTGTAGGTATTACAGTGGCTTGGGGAATAAGCATCACCTCACCTCCTCCAATAAGTAATTCGATATAGGCTCAATTCGGTGTGTACCTGGGTCAATTCTTGTCTATTCATATCAGAGGCACAGCTCATTTCTACATTACAGGGCATTCTCAAGTCCCTTCCACTTTGTCCTTTTGTTCACAGCAAAACTCCCAGTTACTCTATGACATTACTGTGTTACTTCTGACAAAAGGTAGCTCCTGTAGTCCCATTTTGGATGAATTTTTACCTGAAACTTCCCTATTCGCTTTGTTCTCGTTAGCTGAACCTACAGATAGGTATCTCAAAAGTTGTTAGATTGGGTAGTTGCGGTGGATATTTTGTCCTTTGTTTGATAAGGCACAGACAGCCTTATCACACATTTTTATGACTCATTAGCCATCAGGCTTTCATAATACTTCGAGTTAGCATACTGGGAACTATTTGTCTGCACACAAATTTAATGAAGCAAAAGAGGAAATGCAGCCCAAGACCTTCAAGCTGACAGAGCTCTCCTGAACAAGAATTTATTTTTGTGTTTGGCATCTCAGACCCACAATTTTTCACCCGGAATCCTGGCCAAATAGGTACTTTAGAAAACCAAGCATTGAAATCTGCAATGTGGGCTTCTTCCCCTCTGCTAGAAAGGTTTAGAGGTGAGCAAATCGAAAAGGATTAAAAAGTCCCTGTCTTCTTTCAAAAATCTTCCCCAGCAGCAAGTATCCCTGGCGGAGCAGCAGCATGTAAGGAGCATGCCGATACCTGGACAGGAGCAGGCAGGAGGGCACATGCCTGCAGATGTTGGTGCGATGCCAGAGGAAGACCAGCCGCAGCTCTGGTCCCTGGGAGCAGCCTGGCAAGCGGGTTTCACCTGTTTTAAGCCACGCTTACGCGTTTAGCGACAAGCTGAGTTTAAGTAGTCCTGCCTTCTCCTCCCCCTCACTCCCAAGCCCTGCTGAACACTGTCCACCCTAGCGCCATCTCCTCCCCTGAGCTTGGCAGAGTTGTTGGTGTGGGCACATAGTGACCCCGATCAGGGTGAAAAACTGCCACTCAAAAACATTTTCTTTGCTGGCAAGAGCGTTTCCCTGCTCCAGCTCTCCAGGACATTGCATGAAGACTTGTGCTAGCTCAACAGAGAGGTGCAGGAGTGCAGCGGGGGAAGAAGAACTGAGACCCTCCAGCAGTAACCAAAGCTGGAAAACAGGGGAAGCCAATGTGCCCACAGTTGCTACTGCAGCTTTCCACATTATTGAATGGGAGTTTCCACTTTGTTCCTTATTTTGTTCTCTGAAGGTGCTAAACAGTCAGCAAGTGCTCTGTCATTTTGGCTATTATAATGCTGAAGAATCTGGGGAATCTAGCCTTTGATAAATAATGAGTACACTTATGTAAGTATACTTATTATAAGTGGCAGAGAAGAGAGAGTTGCTGCTACTCCGGCCCGTATTGTTCCTATATGCTACCTGCTGGGTTCATCGTTAGATCTAATGTTCTTCTCTGAAATAGCTGAAAGAGAGGCTAAGTATGACAGATTTATTCTGAACCTCCCACCAAGACACTAATTCCAGTTTCAGCAGCTATTTGTTCCCTTGCCTTTAGCCTGTTCCCTCCTGGATTTGCCCTTCCCCTTCTTTCCCTCAATGCAGAGCTCCGCTCCGCAGGGAAGGAGAAGTGCCGCAGCCTTCGGGAAGGAGTTCAGCTGACTCCAGAACAGCACAGTTGGGTGTGCTTTACACCTTCTCTGGCCTGCTAAGCATGTAATTTGCACCCTCTGAGAAGTGGATTCTCCTTGACTCCTACTCCCGCGTACTCAGCGAGACTCGCTGACGCGTAATGTATGGCTGCTCGAGTGGGGACCACAGGACTCGGCTGACTCAGAGCTGTCAGCTCCCTGCCAAGGGGCAAAAGGAGAGGTGCGAGTTACAGAAGGTAGAACTCAAAACTACGCCGCTCACGACAAATAGCAAGCTGAGCCTGCCATAAGGCGAGCAGATGGATGTGGTGCTCTTTGGTTCTCTCCAGCTACAAAAGTAATTCTTTTTTTCTTGAGTCATGCCTAGCAATGGTACAATTATTTTTGGACCACCACCAGGACATCACTGATATAATGATTGTGTCTGTGGTACAACCGCTGGCAATTACTTGTGGCAGCAGTGTGTAGCAGTGTGTTTAGAGCCATTACTTTTTAATTTTTGATGCTTTTTGCAGCTCAACTTAAATTTTCTGATTGTCTAGTGAGACAGAGCATAACTGTGTTTGAGCGTCCAACTTGAGATACACTAAAGGACCCTGAATTTCAATAAGCACAGAAAAGCTTCTCTGTCAAAGATAACCACATGAGAAGTCAGCAGGACACTCCAAATGCACATTTTTTCAGTACTTTTGTTTAGACACCTGGGTATATTTCATAGACCTTGCTGCCCACAGTTGTATACTTTGCAAACATTTACTTCTAACTGTAGTAACTAAGTTATTCAAGGAGTAAGCTGGTATGAGAGTCATCAATATTTATGTGATGATGATAGTGCATTATTGTTGTGTATTGATTGTATTAGTATGCGTTGGCTGTGTAGCGTTATTAGAAATGGGACCCTGAGATGCACCTTGAAACACACTATTGGAAGGGCTAAGGGCGAGATGCCAGCACTTAATTTAGCTGAGGTCAGGGGCCTAATTCTTAGGCAGAGCACTGCATGAAAGCAGTGCTGAGGCTCTCTGTGTAGCCAACAGGGAGAAAGATTTCCCTCTGAAAGACAGGGACCAGTCTAAGGTTTTCCATTATTATAGGCAGGTGTCCAGCCCCTGCCATCCCTCCTGCCCTCCTGTACTCACCTCCGTGGGGGCTACTGCTTACATCCTTACCTCCCCATGAACTTTGATGTCTTACAAGTGGCTGGTGCCACTTCTCTGTTTCTGCACTCTTTCATGAAGGTGATTTTACTCTAGAACAAGCCAGGAGGACTTTTATCCTTTGCTGGAATTTATTTACCTGACAGATGACTGCAGAAAATTTCCCTGTCCTGTTAAGATCTACAGCAGGTAGGAAACACTACAAAAGGCTCTGGTGCTGATTTCCAGGACACTTGGGCAGGATTATAAAGCTCTATATTCCCCTCTTCCCTTGACACCAGCAGTTGTGACATATGCTCAGCATTTGACATGGCCGCAGCTGAGCAGCTCCCCATTTAGATCTGAACTGCATCTGCCTCCAGAGACACAGGTGGAATCTGAGCCATCTGTCTAATGCTAAACGCAGAGACAGCCAGGGATTGTGCCCTTACATGACTTTTTTCTTTTATTTCCTTTAAATAAATAGATTAACCATTCTTGATCTTCTTGCAAGTTTGAAAACAATGGAGGGTTGGAAACTGCAGCTGGGAAAATGTTTTGGGGGGCTCCTAAGTACAATAAGGTCATTGACACACTGGAGCAAGTCCAGTGGAGAGCAATGAGGGACTGGAGCACGTGATATTAAGAGGAAAGTCTGAGAGAGCAGCTGGGTTTGCTCAGCCTGAAGCAAACCCAGCCTTAATGGGATGTTATAGAAAAGATGGAGCTACTCTTTCCACCTACACGTTGCAACTGGTTAGATATTTGAAAAAAGCTTATGAAAATCAGGCTAGACAAACACTGGAAACAGGTTGGGGAACCTCCATCACTAGAGATCTTCAAAGCTCCAAGGGCCCCGAGCACCCTGATCTAACTGTGAGCTTGGCCTTGCTTTTGAGTGGGCTATTGGAGCAGATGACCTGCAGAGCTCTTTGGAAAACTAAATTATTCTATGATCCCATGATAATTTAGCTCACGGCATGAAGGTGGGAAACTAGCAGCTGCATGGTAGGGGATAGCATGAGCACTGGGCAGCAGAAGCCACATACAATTTATATCATGTGATCATCATGGCATGAACTATTTCTCTGCTCTTTCACCAGGTATGTTACCAGACTAGAGCTACCACACCAGATCAGTGCTGCAGTGCTTCTTGTAATGCGTTGCTTGGTTATGGCTTGCAGTCATTCCTTTTCTCTAAGGAGCGAGATGAATATTGGCAATGTGGTGTTTCCTCTGTCATTAGTTACACTAGGCAGGCAATACTCAGTCACATACCAACATCAGTTGTGTCCATATGTTGTTATGTGTGACTACGGGCACACCTACCTCAAAGACAACTGGGCAGTTCTTCAACGTTGTTTCTAAAGCTTGTGAAAGTATTAAGGAGAACAAATGTGTTACTTGCATTTCAACATTCTTACCCAATGTATTAGTATAATTTTTCACCTGTGCAGTCCCGTGATGACCACCAATTCACTGCCAGTGGCAGAGACACCCTTCTGACTCTGACATTCGGAACAGAGAAGATCCACAAAAGACCTCACACACGTGAGGAGCTAATGGCACCTTCTCCTGCCTAAGGCTGCAAACCCAAGCCGCTACCTGTATCAACCAGTGTCTTTGACCTATATGCCTTCTGCAGAGATACTTGCCCCAAGATGCTGTGAGCTTGTGGAGTCAGTAATCATTTGCTCTTAAGAGATATTTGGCTGAAATTGAGTCTATCTATCTACCTCACAACCTCTCAAAGTTTATTCCAGCCTTGTTTTCCACAGTTATGCAGTGTACAACACAAACCAAAAATACTAGCTCAGCCAGGCAAATGTTTAAGGGTTCACAAAAAGGGAGGCAATGAAATGATGGAGTCAGACAGAGGTCATGAAGACGGAACTTTGGACGTGCTTGGAGGGCAACGCATATAATGTGTTTTTTATAAACACAGGAAGTCTTTACTGGCTCAATAAGCGTTCAGACACCTGGACAATTACATGTGATGCAGGGAATATTGAAATCCACACTGGAAACCAAAATTTTGTGCTGTCAAGCTGGCCTACATAATTTTATTGTGCAACAAGGCAATGATAAACCAGTTCAAAACCCTTGACCTGGAAGTCTAATAAAACACAAGAACCAGTACAGTATCAGACAGTATAAAAACGATAAAAAAGGTAAACACAAAAGGGGCATGACTTCATAGAGGGATGAGTCACAGGTAATTTAAGGGATGCTGGAGTGGTTTCTGCCAGTTCCATCAGGCACCTCAGTGAGCAACACCTTAAACCCTGCCACCACTTCTGGCGAACTGGTTCAAGAGCTCTTCTGCTGGACAGCAGACAAGCAGATGAGGAAGAAACCCGCCCCATTGGCTGTATTTAGAGATATGAGTCAGGCTGTGCTTCTCTGGAAGCACCTCTGTTTCACCCCATTCGTTGCGAGAAGGTAGGAAGGTGGCTTTGGTCTGTGGCCACACCAAGAGGGTAGTGATGTCTGGATGGGCAAATGGCTGTGCAAGCATGGCGGAGTCCACCGGTGCTGCTTTCAAGATGAGTCAGAGGCTATAGGGTAGGTGCACAGTGGATGTCACAGCTTCTATCCAGTGGGGTTTTTCCTCCCACGGTCCCCTCATGTTTTGGCCCCTGAGCCTGTGCATGTAGGCTCGGTCTGTGGAGGTGGGGGAGCCTCTGTGGCACTGTCGCCAGGCAGGGTGTTGCCACCAAGTCACCACCCACTGTGCAGAGCAACCATCAATACACCAGGCAATAAACTGAGTAGTATTTGATATGATAAACTGAAAGCAAAAGCCAACGCAAATAACGCATGGATGTACCTGGTGCTCCCGGATCTTCTTACCCTTTAAATCCACCAGAAAACCTCTATGGGTGTGGTGGTCTAGACCAGTCTTTGAGCCACCCCTTAGGTGATTGTGGGACTGGGTGGTGCCACCACTGGCACTGCAAAGCATTTGCTTTTAACCTTTTGTCCTTGAAAACGCTGCTGCTCATCTTTTAGGTGCCTATGGGATGCAAACAAAGGTTGATGGTTAACCTCAGCTGTCTTCTGCTCACGGTAGCAACCACCAGTAACATTTATCAAGTCTTTTGCTCTCAAGCATGGGGAGCACTGAAGTGTGACAGGAAGCGAGGAGAGAATGAGCGCAAAAACAGGAAAAGGAGGGGAAACTGGGCGTGAATTTCAGAGGTGGGGGCTGTACTGGATGGGGCTGAAGTCCAGACTGAGTCTCAGGGTGGAAACAGCGAGGTGGCACATGATCTCCGATGAGTTGCAGAGTGTAAATACAGGCAGCAGTCAGGCTGCTCTGTCGCTTACATCGGCATGTGCCTTACACCCTTACATGTGGCATGAGGGTGCCACACAGGTTTGCGAGAGGATGGGGCTGGGAATTTCTATTTCCATCCTGTGAAAAAGTTTGAGGTTTCAGAGCAGGAAAGCAGCCAGCTCCAAGGTGACTGGAAACTCCTGTCTTGGCTATGGGAGTAACCCTTCTCTGTAGACTGGTACTTCAAAAAGGTATTTGGAGGAATCAACATTTTCTCAGGCACCTCTCCTATGAGGAAAGGCTGAGGGAGTTGGGGCTGTTCGGCCTGGAGAAGAGAAGGCTCTGGGCACATCTTACTGCGGCCTTCCAGTACATAAAGGGGGCCTAAAGGAGAGCTGGGGAAGGACTTTTTACTAGGGCATGTAGTGATAGGACGAGGGGAAATGGCTTTAAACTGGAAGAGGGCAGGTTTGGAGTAAACATTAGGAGGAAGTTTTTCACTTTGAGGGCAGTAAGGCACTGGAACAGGTTGCCCAGAGAGGTTGTTGAGGCCCCATCCCTGGAAGTGTTCAAGGCCAGGCTGGATGTGGCCTTGGGTAACCTGCTCTAATGGGAGGTGTCCCTGCCTATGGCAGGGGGGTTGGAACTCAGTGATCTTCCAGGTCCCTTCTAACCTAAACCATTCTATGATTCTATGAAAAAATTTTGCTGGAAAATTTTGTCCTTGCACAGGATCAGTGGTAGTTGGAGAAAGGCCTTTCCTCTGCTCCTTTTCATTGCAGGGACTTCCAGAGCATGATGCTGACACTCACACCTTCTTCCCAGGGGTGTGCGTTCAATCTCTAGCTACGGCTTAGGCAGGACGCTGAGGCTCTGCATGACTGCACATGGCCTCCGAACATCTGCGGAGGTGGGGAATCACCAACCTTGCCCCATGAATCAGCTGCGGTCGCAGAGCAATAATCCTCCTAAACCTGGGTTGAATCCCAAGGAATGGGTTGAATCCCAGGGAAATCAATAAACTCTAATTTCCCAAAAGCCGTTCATGTAAAAACTAAGGCAGATGACGCTAAAAGCTTTTCAGTGCAGAGAATGATGAATGCAATCCGTTGTTGCCGCCGCCGCTGCCGTTACTATTATTACTATTAATAAAGAATTGCTCTTTCTTCCCAATAATTGCCTTTGAAATGTTCCTCTGGTAGAAGCAGGATCAACTGCTTTCCCGGAGAGGAGGATTTTTCTGACCCCCCCGTGCTGTGAAAGGCATGGAGCCCCTGCCTTGCCGACCAGCAGCCGAGGGGGAACAGCTGTCCAGGCATCCTGCTCCCTGGGGCATGCGGGAGGGACCACTGCCAGCCTGTGGCAGAGGTCGAGAGTGTGACCAGTCCTATAGACGAGGCTTTATTTGGTCCAAGATTCTGAGATGAGTAACACAGCAGGCACACCCTCCCAAGCCTCACTCCTGCGGGAGGAAAAAAACAAAGTGCCCCAACAGATGTGGGGCTGTCCTTGGGACAGGGATGGACTTCCGCTTGCTGCAGCCTTCCTGCCGCACTTGTGGGGCTGCGTGAAGGGGGGCACCACGCAGCCCAGCACGGCTTGGGGCGGGCGCCTGGGGCTGCACGTTGCTGCCGGGTCAGTCTCACCTCCCGCTTGTCCTTCTGCTACGAAAAGGTGCTTTGAGGGCAAAACCAATGATTTCCCCCAAATGCAGTCGTGCTGGCATCCTGCTTTGCCGGAGGCATTTCTTGTGGAGCAGGAGGTATGTGTGGGGGACAGGAGGCACGCAGGCACCCAGCTGGGATGAGGGACATCTCCTCCCAAACAGCCTGTGGGCCATGCCCTAGCAGCCCTGCTTGGCACCTTTCAGCCTTACTTAGATCCCTATGGTTCATCCTGAGGCCTGCTCTGGCTTACAACATTTGGTCGTTGTTGCCAACAAAACTTGGATCTCCGGAGCTGAAGCCCTGATTGAGCTCCCTGAGCCCCCGCTGAGCCCTTTTGCAGTAGGAATCCCAAAGTCGGAGCTCCAGCTTCCCGTGCCAAATGGGCACTCAGTGATGAGTTCTGGGACTCGGACCCCGGGGTGGTTGTACCCATCCCTGGGCGCTGCTTACACCATGAAAGACACTAGGCATTCTGCTCCCAAGGTGCAAGTCTAATTTGAATTCTTCGAGACACCTTTTATGAGACAGAAAAAAAAACAACACCATAAGTAACAGCTTTGGTAGCATTTAAAACTGATGTCCAGCTAGCAGTGCGCGTCCCAGCAGAGCTTACTTGAAAATTGAAAATGACTGCATTTTAATTTCATTTTCATGTAGAGAGTGCTAAAACTACAGGTTTTTTAAGCAGTCCTTCACTCAGCATTTACTGCTTTCATGCTCAATGCTTAATTTCTTTCATATCCTAGATGGTTTCGTATCAATTGTAGTATAAGCTCACTTAGGCAAGGACACATGAAGTGCATTGGTCCTTCCACCACTTTGCTCAGTAAGTGCCCTGAGAACATTTGCTGAAGCTTGCACTGCCTTTCAGCCAGTTTCAGCTCAACCGCAGAATCCTGCTTTGTGAAATAAAACTGTTGCGACAAGTCTGACACTGCTCAGCCTTTTGTTTTAAAACAATAAAACGTAGAAGTATACGCATCTGCCCTTACCTAAAAGAAAAAAAAAAGGAGGGGGGGGGGAGGTGGGAGGAGGAAGGCAAAAGAGATGTTTAAAATATTTTCCCGAACGGCACAATGATGAGCGCTTCCGGGTTTAGTGCGATCTCATTCTCTGGCCAAACATGGTAAGGAAGTGACTCTGTTCCCCACAGCACACGCTTGCAAATAGCTCCTTTCAGCAGCCGGAGGAAGCGAGAGGCGGCTGCTCGCCTTTGCTGCCGCTAGCTTGAGTTCAAAGGCAGCCAGAGACGTGGTATTTGTGTCAAACGAAGGAGGAAGTGATTAAAAATTACTCGTTCCAAATGGCTGAATTGTTCTTCATTTACCCTGAATGTGAAAATAAAAATGCGGTCCAGTTTAGAATTTCCAGAAAAAGGAGCCCAGGGCAACGAAAGGGGCCTTGCCAGCCCGCCCTAGCCTGGAGCGGGCATCTGATCGCCTGGGGCTGGTGGCAGCCCCTCATATCTCCTCGACTTTCCCCCCACCGGTCTCATCTTGCGGCTCCCGGTCGCAGGAACAGGGCACCTTAAATTTGCAGAGAGCCACATCCGCCTCCGTTTCTCACCTGGGGCTCAGCAGCTGCTCTCACCCTTTACGCTGTCTGCCCAAAACCAGCATTTCACCAGGGGAACTAAACCAGACCACTCTATCGCTCCTTTGAGCGCTGGGTGGGGGGTTCACCTGGAGATCTGGGGAGCACTGGGGGGTTTCGCATGGAGATGTTGGGAGGGGTGCAGGGAGGAGGAGGAGGGTGGCTCATTGCTGTGGCTTTTCCCCTTCTCCTGCCTGCAGCTCCTGCTGCCCTGCCGTGTCCCCAGCAGCGTGGCTGTGGCCACCTGCCCCACACTTGTCTGCGCGCCTCTGAATTTGGCCACCTGAATTGCTAACTTCGGCGGTGTTAATCTGCAAACGGGATCCTCCCCCCTCCATGTGAAATAAATGAATTGTGCATATTTTTTACAGCACGGTGTGAAAGGCTTTGCAATCACTTGTTTTCACTGCTCTCGCTGGATTTCTGGTGGAACCCGCTCTTGAGCAGAGGGAGGGCTTTGGAGCTGTGGCGCTTCACCACCACAGTGGGGAGGACCAGGCCGGCTCCCAGCGTGGGTGCAAGCACAGCCAGGGACCCAGCAAGGGGATGCTGAGCTGGCCGAGGGGAGTCCTACACCTAGCAGTGAGCTACATAATCTCAACTTGTTTAAACGAATGCCAACTGCCTCTGAAGGGGGGAGGCAAAGCTGCAGCTCTGGGGCAGGAGGTTTCCTTGGCTGGAAGCGTGTTAAAGCCCTCTCTGCATCAAGTCACCGAAGGCACGATCTTTTACCGGTAACAGAGGAGACGTCTGTAAAAGCAGGGGAGGACAGAAAATATTAGGAGCAGTAGTCTTTGTTTTGCTTGACAAAGCACTGCCTGAAGCAGCGCAAGATGCAAGCAGTAAAGAACTTAAAGAGAAAGGCTGGTGGGGGAGCGCTGTGACCCCTTGACAGGAGGAAGGCTGAGGTCTCCTGATTCGGAGCCTGCATTTCAGCTGGGCCTGTCAGGAAAAAGCGCTAAGCAATGTTTCTGAAAGATAGGGAGTGATATCTTTAGGGACAACGGAAGGAATATCCACAAAAGTCAGCTCCCTATTTCTCTCCCATATCCAGAGCTGACAAACTTCTAATGCATCTATAAATCTATTGCTTTCTAACCATAAAACTGCCTTTTTGTGTTTTAATAGGAAATGATCTGAGAATTCCACTGAATGGTATTTTTAGATAATTTAAGAAAAGGCTGTTGATTGTAGACCTTCATAAGTGGTTTAGTAAATAAATAGAAAACTGAACAAAAGGATGACTCGATGTTTTCAGTGGCAATTTGGCGGCAATTTTCACAGATACAATAGTGCTGCATGCAAAATGTACTTCTTTTCATATCATGGCTGGCATGAATCAGATATCCTACTGTACTTTTTTTTTTCCTCCAAATTCATCTCAGAAAATTTGCAATTTGAAGATTAATAATGCAATATCAGAAGAACTCATTGACTAATGCTCTTTGCTCCCATTAATAACAGCTTATGGAGGTAGTTCCTCATAACTGAATACTGTATTGATTCCTGTACCAGATTCCTGCCCCAAGTTTTTTAAAAGTAATTTATGACTGTAATATCCTGTGAAGATTAGCTGTTTCAGAATTCTCACACTTACAGTTTACAAAACCAATTTATTTCCAAGTCTTACAAAGAGGGTGAGAAATAGAGGAAGATGGAAGATGTTTCAATACATATTTGCTATGCGACAATTTCTAAGGTGTTATTAAAGGACATGGCTTTCCTTTTAAGTCATGCTCAGTAGCTCCACAATTGCAGAACAATAGTTTTACCAAAGTTAAACTTTTAAAAGATATTTACTCCATTCAATGCATTTTCTCTAGTTTTTTATTCTCATTATTTGCACATTATTTACTATTGTCATTAATGCATTTGAGAATGCATTATTATTATTTTTAAAACTATTGAGTAGAGATAGCCCAGCTTCAGTCATTTTAGAGTTCACCAGAAAATAAGCAAAAATTATATTTATGCCCCATAAGTTCTCACATCAGTCTTCTGACTTTTAATTTAAAAGAATTAAAACAATAAAGCTTCCTACTTTAGTCTTGCCCTAGATTACAAGAGGAGGTCTTGCCTTCGTTATTACTTCTATCAAAAGCAAAAACCTATGTTTTTAATCCCCACAGAATATTTTACTGAAAACTTGTTTCCTGTGTTTTCTGTGACTAAGTTCATGGGCCTTGAGCATTGCTGAAATTATAATTTCAAGAATTTATGTAATGAGGTGAGTGGGTCTCGCACAGGAATTAGAGTGGGGAGCAGGTGAGCGTGTCAAGGGGAGCCAGGATGAGCGAGGTTACTAGCGGCATTCTTCAAGGACATGTTTGGAAACCAACGCCATTCCAATTCTGTCATTATTGACCTTGGTACAAGAACTTGGTCAAAGCTTAAGACATTTGTCAGTAATATGAAGCGGCACAGGGTCGCTAATGCTGAAGAGGACAGGAGCATCGTTCAGGGAGGACTGGAGTACCTTGTGAATCAGAGCGACGGGAACAGGGTGAATTGTAGAAGCACAAAGCCCAAAGCTGTGGCCATGGACTCACAAGAGGCAGGGTCCCTCTGTCAGAGGCAGCAGGGAAGACGGGGAATGTGGATCGGTGGCTGAAGGTCTGCGAACCACCGGCGTGATACTGCTGGGATTCAGTCTCTAGGGACTGTGAGGAGCAGGACTGAATGGCTGATGTAGTCCCAGACGGTCCTTTTCCAGTCCTACATTGCTGTATTTCTATGGTGCATCAATCCAAGCATGTTCAGCAGAAAAAAGGAAGCTTTGGTACAACTATACAAGGCATATGTATGAATACCTGGAGAAAATTAGAGTTGCTTTGTATTAAAAAAAAAAAAAATTAAATTGAAATGGGAGCAGAGAAAAGCTATCGAAGTGATACAGGAACTGAGAGTAACTAATGGGATGAGATTACTGGATCTTGGCTTATTTAGCTTAGCAAAAAGAAAGTTAGGAAAGAATAGGATTACTTCTCCTAAATACATTACTCAGAGACTGCATACTAAAGAGGAAGAAGCATGACTGAAATTAGAGGATAAGGATAGTGATACAGGTAGTCCTGGATTTAGAAACTAAACTTGTGGAACATCACCTGCCAGCTTCCTCCTTAATGAGTAACCAGATTTGGGAAGATGTGTGAGGGGATTTCTACACCTGCCTTTAGCCTGAGAGGCTGGCCACAGTTAGAGATGAGAAGTTGGCTGGGCACTGCTGACAGCTTCTTTGGCATGCCTTGCTGATTTGCTCAAGGTTAAATTAATTACCTGAATTAGGGCCATAAGCAGATTTTCCCCATCGGATTAGGAGGGACTACTGGGGGAGGGAAAATGCGAACTTCGCACAAATAGAGGGCAGAAATCTCTATTGGCACTTTATAAACTCACTGCTAAAATAGGCACCCAGAATGGTGATGCTTACACTTGATTTTTCGTTTTCTCTGTAAATCTGTAGGATGGCCCTTGCATTTGAATTAGGATGCTGAAACGACTTTTCTGGCTTGTGGGGAAGGCAATGACGCATGGATCAAGCTGGATTCCACCTCTCCTGCCCATTACCTGTGACTATGGAGTGGCGGTGGACTTAGCCTCAGACAACACTGAGCTCCATCTGCCTGGTCCTCCAGAAGAGTCATTGAGGTTGGGTCACCTTGTGCTTGTATTTTGTGGAAGCAGCAGCTGAGGAGACGCAGAGTGAGCTGGGTGAGGGTGCACTCGGCTAGGTGCAGCCTCAGTGATCCCACCTGCCGTTTTGTCTGAAAGTAATTAAATTATTCAAATAGAGGGCAGTCCCATAACAAACAATGACTTATACTTTCTAGTGCTCTTGGGGTTTTCTCAAAGATATCACACAAGAACTGAATTGGCCCGGTCCTGCGTAGCTTATGAGATAAGATGATCTCACACATGGTGATTGCCAATTTACGTGCAATGAAGCACATTAGAAAGAGAAGCACTCGAGTTGTGAGCCCTTCTCAGGGCTTCTACACTTCAGAAAGACTGGAGAGAGCGGTTTGATAATCTGCATTAACAAACTGGGAAACTGGGAAAGAACTAAATTTTTTTTTTGCTGTAAACACAAAGGAATGGGGAGAGTCTTTGCCAACTTGAAGAGCTAGTGATTATAGTAATGAACTGCAAACCAGCGCACCTTAGGAGATGACACCTGAACCGTTGCTCTGGATCGCCGTGTTAACCAGCTCATTCACCAAATTGCTTGCTCTTTCTTTACCTCCCTCTTCTTTCAGGAGTTCAAAATCAATTCAGTGTGTCTCTAGGCAGAAGAACATTTCATAAAGAAGAAAAAAAGACCTTAAAACATAGTTCATTCCTTGGTGAGGTGTGTCCTATCTTACATATGTCTAGCTGAACAGCTAGGTGGCTGAAAGATGTTATTAGGAATAATTGCTGGTGATGAGCAATCGCAGACTACCTTTTAGAATGTATCCTTGTATGGAAACAATATTTGCTACAAAAATTATGGAAAAAATAATGCTTCATAGGTATTTTTAATGAATGCACTCAGTACTACAGCACAATACATACCTATGTAATAAAAATGGTATTTTGCAATAAAAAAATACTCTTTTTTAAACCTGCAAAATAATTATGCTGTATTGCAACAACCGTTTACAATAAGCATCACACTGACTCCATGAGCAACATTTACATGCTAGTATGAGTGAGGCTTGGGCTTAATTCATTCTATTTCAGCTTAGATTGAAAAGATTATTTTTTCATCAGAATCACAAACAGACAAACCCATAAGAATATTAAAGGATATTCATGAATGCCAAGAGGGAAAAAAAAAAAAGGTAAATGCGGAAGAAAGGGTATTTTGGAGCGACTTACTGAAAGCAGTGTCTGAATTTCTGTGTAGAAGTGTATACATCTTCCGGATGTGCAAATTGTGCCTATTACTCTTTAAAGTTCTCCTATTTCAGATGCTTATATCTGCTTAAAATATAATTTATCCACCAAGATTACCATTCATTTAAAATTTCACAGGCAAGCACCTATCTCAAAAGGATCCATTATTTTTTAATCCAGCTGCATTTTGTAGGGCTACTAATTTGTGTGAAGTTTGCTACCCTTGTTTTATGTAGCACGTTCAAAGAAGCTGCATGTTAACAAGGAACACTCTAAGAATCTCAATGACCTGATGTTTTTCAGTGCTATACTTAAATTTAGTCACTGGACTCTTCATGTAAGGTATTGTTCCTTCAAATTTGCGAAGAGAGGAGTCTTGCTAACTTTCATAACTGTAGACACAAGCAGTGATACTGTGCAAAACTGGTGTCAAGGCTGAGAGCGGATTTGAAAAAAAATGTGGGTGTCTGTACACAGCACCATTTTACTTCACTGTGAGATTTTAATAGGATGTTCTGAATCATTTAGTGGTAGTACAGAGAATTCCTGATTGATAAATTTCAAAGGTCAAGTTTTGTAACAGGGTCTGGAGACTCTGAATGTCTAATTTGCAATATTTTCAAATAGCCTAATGTTCACTGCATTACCTGTGCTGTAAATCAGCATCCTCCTGGGCAGGGTGAACGAAGCCAGTGCATTTTTTCTGAAGAGGATGAGGGGGAGCTCACACTAACCCTCTTTCTACGTATGCTGTGGAGTGCAGGGAGCAATCTTCACTTTGGGGTAGGGACAGGCAGCCAAGGCGTTTTCAAGCAGAACAGCTGTTTGCAAAATGAACATCTGTTCTTAGATTAGTGTGCGGGGGTGTGTATAGTGTCTGCAACATGTAATATAAAGGCTACAAAATCTGAGGCAGTGGGCTAAGTAAGGGAGGAATGTATGCAGTGTTATGGGTTTGGTTTTGTCAATTGAATCCTCAGGCTTTGGGCATTCTTGTAGTGGGCAATATAAAAAACACAACTTAAAATTTCCGTTGCTACCTTCCTTTGCTGAGGACTTCCTAGCAAACTGGCACCACTGCCTATTTGCCCAGGATGGATGGAGGCTGAAGGAGTATTGTGGTTTAACCTAGCCGGCAACTAAGCCCCACGCAGCCACTTGCTCATTCCCCCCCAGCGGATGGGGGAGAGAATTGGAAAAGTAAAATACAGAAAACACATGGGTTAAGATAAAGAGAGTTTAATAGGCAAAGCAAAAGCTGTGCATGCAAGCAAAGCAAAACAAAGCCTTCATTCACAGCTTCCCATCGGCAGGCAGGTGCTCAGCCATCTCCAGGAAAGCAGGGCTCCATCACACGTAACTGTGACTTGGGAAGACAAACCCCATGACTCTGAATGTCCACCCCCTTCCTTCTTCTTCCCCCAGCTTTATATACTGAGCATGACATCATACGGCATGGGATATCCCTTTGGTTACCTGGGTTCAGCTGTCCCAGCTGTGTCTCCTCCCAACTTCTTGGGCACCCCCAGCCTTCTCGCTGGTGGGACGGTGTGAGAAGCAGAAAAGGCCTTGGCACTGTGTAAGCACTGCTCAGCAATAACAAAAACATTCCTGTATTATCAATACTGTTTTCAGCAGAAATCCAAAACATAGCCCCGTACTAGCTCCTATGAAGAAAATTAACTCTATCCCAGCCAAAACCAGCACAAGGAGGCTGACCCTTCTGGGTCACAGTTTTCTCGTGTCCTCTGAAGGAGAGCGGTGAGTTTGTCCGTTACCTCTCACTCTTTTGGGAGCTTTTTTGCAGTCTTTACCTGACTTATGGAGACAAAGAAACAGCCGCTGGATCAACAGCTCAGGGCTAATAATAGCTGCCAGGTAACCTTGAGAGGCTGTGGTACACGCTTATCCTATATCCCGCTGCCCTCCCCCTTGTGCCAGTTTGCATCCTGCCTGCGGAGCCTGGGAAAGCAAAAACGAACAGGCCCTGGGCCCCGACAGCTGGATAATCCTGGAGCTGCAGAGGTTGCTTTGCAATGGGAGGCCCTGAGGGCTGTTCCCGCTGGAGCAGCTACAGGATCCTGAAACAAAAGCTGAACACTATGAAAGTACATGGTGGGAACAGGGAGGTTGCCTGCAACCTGCCTGCTCTCTGTGGCATGGGCTCAAGTATTAATTTCCTCAGGCTGCTACAGATAAAATAAAAAAGCCTAGGTCAGACATTATGTTTTTTCCATCTTATTTCTCCAAATGAGCACAGTAATGCATAGGGCCAAGATGATCGAGCAATGCTGTACGTGCCTGCTAAAATGGGTTACTGAGCATACAGTGTGGGAGTCAAGGTGGGCATGCTGCTCTGGCACCATACACAAACGCTGCCTGCGCTGCCGAGCTCCCTCTCCTGCCCACAGCCCTGGCCAGAAGCTGCAGCCATCGCTTTTTGCTGCCAACAGCAGTGGTACTTGGCTGGGTACCCAGGAACCCACTTTTTCATCCATCCTCCTGGGATTTATGCACTAGCCCTTTTACATCACTGCCCATGCAGACAGTCAGCCTTAAAGGAGAGAAAAGAAATCCAGCTAGCGGGGGCCACTGCTTTTTGTTCTGTTTGTGCAGCCTGGGAAGTTCCCACACAGAGTAATCTCCCCAGCTGACAAAAAAAAATGTGGACTGTACTGTATTAATCTGTGTGAAAGCTAGAAGCAGCCATGTCTTCACAAAGACTTTCCTCCGTGTCCACAAATGACAGCGGGGAAGACCAAACCCCAAGAGCTGCTCTGAACTTTAACTCAGCAAGTGTTTAAGCATGTGCCTAACTTTAACTGCTCAGATAATCCCGTGCTTAAACTTGCTGCTTGTGTTGTCTGACTGTGGTCAAAAGGTCCTTGGGACTCTTGGTGAATGAGGACTAGGGGTATTCAGGGACCTGAAAATAATAGGTTGGATCCTGCTTACCTAGCTCAGTCGTGTCGTTCCATTCATGGTTTGACTGCTCATATAAATAAAATGAATAGGATCTGACCCAGGCTTTGCACCTAGTTGGAAGTAATCCCTCTTCTGAGTTTTGAGAGCAGTTTCTCAGACCGCTCTTATTTGTTTGGCCTCTAAACCGACGGATTGCCTCCAAACCTGATCAAATTCTGATTAAATTGTTGCGCAGGAGTTAACAGGTACATATTAAATAGGCTGTGAGATTACTTTCTATCCTGAATGGCAGCACCGTGTCTAATTAGAAAAAGAGAAATGAGGCTGGAGGAACAAGACACAGAGCTGAGGCAGGAGCTCAGATGGAGCCAAGGGAGTGAGTACCTAATGCAGCCTGCAGACCTTTGACCACAGGCTTCAAGGTCTCCTCTGAGGATTGATTAAGCTGCATCTTTTATTTTCCTTCTGCCTGTTCATGCAAATTGAGTATGCCATAGGAGGGAGCAGGTGGTGGGTCCTTAACGTGGCCCAGACAGAAATAAGAAAAAGAAAAAAAACCCACCCTTAAGTAAATGCAACAGCTGTAAGAGGATTTTAAGTTGGAGGATAAGGAAGTTCTGAAATCTTAGAATAGGAAGGAAAGCCTTTATTTTACTTGCTGCTGATGGTTGTACTTCCTGTTGTGACCCCTCTGCAGTGTTTCATAACAGCTTGGGGACTGCTAAGTCTAACGCTGTAATGAGGAACAAGGATTCTTAGTTCCCCCATGCTATCGGTCAGAATTAAAGGTCTCTCTTCTTGTCTGGTGATGGCAGACATTGCAATAGGAACTGAACATAAAAAAGACAGGGGGCAAAATTCCCCACTAGCTGAAGAAAATTACCATCTTTGTATTCCCAGAGCTGGGTCTCATGTACCTCGGTGTATGTCCTGAGTAATGCTCACGTGTTTCCCAGATGGAAATGGCCGTGCTTGTTTTCAAAGAGCTTTGTTAAAAGTTGTCTGCACAGCCGGGCTCTAAGGTGCGCGGAGCAGAAAAGCAAGGACAGGACAGGCGGCTGCTGATGGGAAGGCAGCTCTGAACCATCCCTGGGACTGGTGCCATCTTGTACCAGCTTCTCATGGGCTGCTCTGCCAGAGCAAAACACGTAGACTCCCGTATCCTGTAGCCCTGTCTCCTACTCCTCTCATGTACTATACCTGACCTTTACTGTACCCTTGAGCTGTGGCCAGTGGCGGGGGGTGTGGGGGGGTGGGGTGGGTGGAAAGGAGAAAGAACATTTTTTTGATAAAGAACCTCTGCGCTGATATACACTATGGTTATGCGTGTGCACACATGCACAGGCAGAGGCCCAAACTCAGAAAATTGGTTAAAAACCTTTTGGACCCTTTGATTCAGCTTCCCAAACTTATACGGCTGTCTGATTTTCTGCCTAGGCTTTTGTACTAACAGAGCAGGAGAAAGGGACTACAGCCTAAAGCACTGGCAAAACCCATCTCCAGACCTGCAGCTCTGCACGAGGAGTGTGGGTAAGAACATAGTATTTGCACATTGATAACGCATAATAACTTTCTGAGTCGTTACTGCAGTTTAAACTCACAGCATTTGTAAAGTAAATCTAGTTAGGCTTTGCCCACTAGCAATACGCCCACACAACAAATACTGTGGTAAGTGGCAATAAGATAAAATCTGGAAATGCAGCCGTGGAGAAAAATAAAATATGTGGGGGGACAGGCAGCACAGAAGTCATATAAGTAGTTTTTCGTCATCGTCTCGGTGAAGTCCACTGAAGAGGTAATAGGAGGTGCCCAAAGAAATGAAGATTTTGGCAGAATAAAAGATTTTTAGAGCACAGCTTGTGATCTTTACCAATATATTTGCTCCATTAAAAAGCTGCATTTCAACAGAGTAATGCCGTTTGTCTTATGAACCTAAATTCCTAAGCAGAACAGAACAAACTTTTAATTTCACAGCACGATAATTTCACATGTAATAGGCCATCGTCTCCAACATTTAGCAGATCTTTGCCCTTCCCTTCTCTCCTTTTACTCTTCTCCCCTTTCCTCTTTTTTTTTTTTTTTTTTATATTAGGAAATGTGAATTGCATTGCATCACTAAAACAAAATCATTCTTATATGAGGTTTTCCCCTCTGTATCTAACAAACCTTTCCTGATCAAAGTTATAGTAAAATCGGTCTTCTTTGGTAACTGTTCAATTTGCAAGGAAACTGCATTTCTCCACAGACTACCAATCTCATTTCATCAGAAGAAATCCTGACCTTCTCCAGCTTAAGTGCTGTGAAAAGTCATTATCGAACTGCCTGGAAGATGGAAGCCATCTACTGAGTGGATTATTAACAACACACTTTGTGCAGGCTTCCCAGGGCTACTCTACCCATCTACCTTTTCCTGACCTGGATGGACAAGCTGTTCTCGTCAAGACTTCCAGCAAAACTGCCAGCCCTTGCCAGGGGCTTGGTTGGCTGGGGGGGTTTGGCACAGTAGGGAATCTTTCCATCCTGTGACTGAAGTAGTATTTTATCCATTCTTGGAGACTTTGGATGGATCACAGCTAGTCAGAGGGCAGAGCCCTGTGGCACAAGAACAATGGGCAGATATGTCTCGTGACTAAGCTCAGATGCAGAAGACCTCACCTTCTGCTGCAGTGCAGCCAGCTTAATGTCACCCTGAGTTCCCTTGAGTGTTTGGGGCAGCATGAGTAATGTTTACAACTCAGATGTAGATAGTGTGCTTCAATGGTGTCTACTGCCTTTAAAACCACAGTATGTTAAGGAGAAAAAACAATGAGATTATAAAGTCAACAACAAGATTACAAAGTCTACAAAACAATACGCCCAAAGTAGGCTTTTTATCTCATCCATACTTTCCATGTAAACTTATTAGATGAATTAGAAATTTTAAAAGAAGAAGTCTAAACATCGGTGAGAAACCAAGATGGAAACTCACTTTCATTTCCGGTGAAGATTTGAAAGCAGACAGCATGGTCACTTGATGTGTCTCGAGAGCAGAGCCAAAAGTAGGTTTTTACCTCATCGGGCCAGAAGAAACTCAGAAATCTGCCTTTTTCTAGCAAAATTTTGGGCACATTAACTGCGTCTATTTTCAGTCTGAAGGGAAAGCTTTACCGGAAGAATTTTAAGACTGAGAACCAGGGGCTGACTGGAAAAATACAACTACATTGTAGGGTTAAACTCTTATTCACCTCATACCTTTCTAGTAGCAGAAAGAGTAGAGAAAGAGAAATTTAAACAAGATGAAAATTCAGAGACCTAAGATTGGAAATGCCATAAGGATATGAAGAAGACCATTATTAAAGACTTTCTGTGATGAGAAAAAAAACAATGTGGAGCTAGAAAGGAAGGACAGAGATGGTGGGATGTGAAAACAGACCTACTGTACCTACTAGGTCTTGGAGAGTAAAATCCTTTCAACAAGGAAATGTGATTTCCTGGTTTATCTCAGCGTCTTATTCAAATTCAGTATGAATGATTTTACAGCAATTCAGTTCCTGGCACAGACTGAAGAAAGTTAAAAAATTAATGACTTATGGGAAGTGTGCTGCTTATGGCAGAGAGCGGAGCCAAGGTCAGCACTGCTACTGCACCAAAGGACCAAGCATCACCACCTGGATTTGTCCCAGCGCTGGCTCACAGCAGCAGGATGGTCTGGGAAAGCCCTACAAGCCTTGCCCCACTGGGAAGCCCTACCAACCTTGCCCTGTACGGACAGATCTGTTCCACCTCCAATGGGAGCAGTGCTCTGAGAGAAAGGGACACTGTCCAGCTGAATTGTGGTGCTTTGATTTAATGCTCCTCTTGCAAATTCTGCCATCAGGGCTTCTGTGACGGCTTAGCTGCGATTGAAGCTGCGTGAGGTGATCTGCTCGGGTGATCGAGAGCGCAAGCGACACCTGTGTTTCCCCAAAGTGAATGTTAACGGGTAAACGGCATGTTAAATTGCCATGGACTTGTCGAAAGCTGGCTTAGGTGCTACTATCCTGCACTGCAGTCTGCAGTCGACCCACCATTTAATGCTGAATCGGTCCATAAAATGTTTCCAAATGCTTCCCAGCTGGGCAGTGTGTAAAAGGTAACGTCCCCAGAACAGATATATCAACAGGCCTGTGCAGCTTCTTGATGGGCTGGGGCTGCTTTGCAGTTTTCTGCTAGCTCAGGTGGTTTTCTTAAAGGGATTGCCTTCAATGCCTGCAACAAAGGATCAGTCAGCGCCTTTTATAATATGTATAGAAAAGGCTCAGTCAAAACTACTGAAGCTGAAAACCCATTTGTCAAAGTAGCTTTGAAACGTTACACGTTCACCATTTTCTTCTCCAGGTGCTTAAAATGGGTGTGATATAATTCTAATTTTTAGAAAACCTGAGAATGGGGGGTTGGACATATATAGTTTAAAAAAGAAAAAAAAAAAGAGAGAAACAATGAAGTGAATGTTTCCTGTCAAAGACCAACAGAAGGATGTAGCTGCCAAAAGAAGAAGCTGCCTTTGATTAACCTTTGGATTCAGTACTCACTCGTGGCTCTTTTCATTTGTGTCTCATTGCAGCAAATGCATAAAAAAGCCCTGATTAATGTGATTGCTTTAAAATAATTTTATTTGTAACAGCCTCCAAATATAAATCTGCGTATTCAGGACATCTGAGTGCCGGTTATCCTCCTGCCCTTCCCGTAAGTGCCTTGTGGAGGCCGTTCCCTCGAGGATGGGGAGCAGCGCGTGCTGGGCTGCAGATGGGCAGCGATGTCTCTCCTCTCTCCGACAGCTTTGCTTCGGCAGTCCTACTTCTGACGTGCCCAGCCACGGTAACGAATGAGCGTGTATGAGGATGGAAGTGTGAGAGAGCTGTGTGGGGGGAGGTGATTTACGGCAACCTGTCTGTCCACACGATTCACTGAGTAAGCCTCTGGGAGCAGGGCAGGGTGCGAGGAGAGCCGGGCAGTGCCGGCCAGGGGAGAGGAGAGCGCCTGCCCCGCGCTGGGGGGGTGGCTCTGCCTGGTCACGCACCCATCCATCTTCTCGCGTGGAGTGCGCCAAGCACCAGACTTAAATGAGGGCTGCAAGTGGCGTAGGGGCTTTTTTGCTGCTCCCAAACAACCCTTTCTTCCTTGCTTTCCTTCTCCGCTTCACGCCATCTTTCCTGCAGCCAATTTCTGTTTCTTGAATTTTTGCTTTCTTCTTGTTGTTCTTTGTCTCTTTTCTTCTCTCTCCTGCACCCCATCTCCGTCATCTTTCCCAAATCGTTAATCTCCTGCTATCACTCTGCCTGCGTGCTGCCTCTGCTGGGTGCCGGTGGCTCTGGAGCAAGTCTGGCAGTGGGAGCAGGAACGGGCAGAGTGCTCTGCCTGCTGCAAGCCCTGGCCCAGCCTAGGGCAGCAGCACAGGTTTAACATTTGGAGGTGGCTTTTTAGTCTGAGCTGGGCATCTCAGTTTCTTCTCTTGTCAACGTGGAGAGTCTAAGGGAGGAGTCTAAGGGAGGAGGGGTGACTCTTCCTCTGGAGTTGCTCATATTTCCACTATTGAGTGACCTTTGACAATCAACTTTGACTAGTTATCCAACTTTTAGATGGCTAGAGCTGCATAATGGAAATCTCTCTCTAGGGCATAGAAATTAATGGAGGATAAATAATTCAAATAGGTGGATCATAAATAATTTACCCTCTGAGAACTCAAGTTCTATAAGCTCTTTCCACTAAGGGTCTTTGGGCATTTTATTAATTTTGCACAATAACCACATATTATCATACCTTTCTCTTATAGGTGTCTGAATAAAGTACAGTCACTTCCTGATATTATCATCTAGTGGAGCTATGAGCTATTCCTGTGCTAAATTGGTGGAGGCTTGTATTTTGGAGCTAGAGGCTTTTTAGACAAGTCCCACTGGCAGTTCATTGTATGCGTCACTGCACAAACCCTGAATGAAGTTTCTCAGCATCCGATGAGTTCATAGCATACCTGCCCCACTGCTCAGCAACCCAGGGCAGTGATTTACCAAGTCACTGCAGAGCAGAGTGCTGGAGCCCAGACTCTGGCTAGAGTGGGTTTGGAGTTTTTTTTTTTGAGCACAAGTGACACTGCCTTCCAGAAGCAGAAGTACAATTCAGTATTTATTATCTTACAGAAAGAGCTGTGGCTGCACTTGGCTCCTGCAATGAAAAGCTGGCCATTTTCAGAAATACTGTAACTAGCTGTGTTAAGCCAAGGAGGAACTGAAGAATTTATCTGGCTGGCTGCTAACAGATAGAACAGAGAATTTGTATTCCAATCTGTGAATCCTGATCAGGCTCAGATGGCAACCTGTTCAACCAGGTTAGCAGCAAGGCGCTTCTAGGCATGCTCAGACACACCTGGAGGAATTGAAAACAGTATTAGGAAAAAAATTCCAAGAGTCAGGGCCAGTGGGTTTTTTTGCACTGTAATGTTGGACATAGGTACCTACATCCCCCCTAAATCCTAGATATATTTATTTAGAAGTGGTCATTAGCCAGTAAAGTATTTTGTCCTGACAGTTGTGTCAAAAATTGTATTAAATATGTATCAGATTTGGGATCTGAAACTCACTTGCATGAGTTTCTCCTCTTAGCTCAGAGCAAGTGAACTGAGGTGCACCATCTATCTAACCACAGTATTTCGCAGCAAGATGAAATAATCATGACATCAAGCAGAACTGAGACAGTATGAGATTGGGGCCTGATGTCCTACTTTTGTCTGCCAAGCAGCATCCTTTCCTTTTACACCTCCTCTTCTGCTGGTGGATAGGAGGCTCTTTTTTCATAGTAACTGTTGTCACAGACATGGGGCAACTTCTGATTGAGGCCCAAAGCTACAGTGAAGAGCTAATGTTAGTGCTGGTGTGCATCATGCAGCCAAAGGATGGATAGAAAAGCCATTTTTACCATAAGATTTAGTGTAACAGAGAGGAATGCCTGCAGGGACTAAGAAAAACACGCAATGTAAATGCACAGGGTCAGTATATATGGTGTGGAGGATGGAAAGGCAGGAACAGAATCATTAATAACAGGAGATGTTGTCTTTTCAGAACAGATCGCCAATATGAAAGACCTCGGTTCCTTCATCTGTGAGACTGAAGCACCAGCACAAGTCTTCTAGTGTGAGCTCTTGAGAGCTGTTTTTGAACAGTTACGTTTTCATTGCATCATCATGCCTGAGGTACATTCAGGTATATCAAAGGTACAGGATGACAGCACGGTGCAATGACAGTGGCCAGCAGAGCGGGGCATTAAGTGACTAGGGATGGAGCTCCAAAGCAAGGAACGGAGAAATGGCAGAGAACTGGGCATTACGGTCCTGGGGTTAGAGGAGATACAAGAGAGAGGATGTTCTGCTGATGAATGTGACAACTCAGTGAAATGAAAACCAAAGAAAGGTTTGTCGGCTCTAATTTTAACCAAACTAGTTCTTTCTTCCTTGCTTTCAGAGCACGATACCCAGCATATTTAATTGTGTGGTTATGTGCAAAGAGTAAGCGTGCTCTGCAGTTAGTTTCAGTGGAGCCCATGAGAAGTCAGATCTCCACCATACATATCTGTGTGTGCGCGCGTTCGTATTCCACAAGCGAGGAAAGATCCCCATTAATTGCTGCGGGCAGGCTTGTGGACAGGGATCTGCAGGCAATGGGGAGATTAGCTCACAGGCAGCTCCTCACTTTGGCAATGGAGTTCAGCCTGGAACAACTTCTTGAGCATAGTCTGTTTAAAAAGACAAAAGACGGATGTCTCATTTATGTCAAGAAATTTTGTATTTAAACTATGCTTCCAAGTGAAATGTGCCCTCAAGGAATCTCTAGTGATGTCAGACACTCATATGCTTCGCTTCTACAGAGGTGGTGAAAATGGAGTAGAGAAAGCCAAAGTAATCAGAAGCCTTCCCCCTCGCACCGCTGTAATTACCGCACAGAGAGCATTACACGTTTGCCTCCTCTCCCTAAAGCGCTGCTTCATGGCACTCTTCACATGAGCAGTGAATTTCCATAAGTGAGCGGTGACCTACATTCAATGCAGAAGCCTCGCTGCCTGCTGTCGGAGTGCACCCTGGCTGCCTTCCAGCTCAAGCCTGAGATTCTCAGCATTTCATTTCCTGGCTCGTCCCCATTGGGTTTGTCGGGGACCGGCTTCGCTGTGGAGCATCTGCATGGAAAGGTCACTGCAAAAAGAAGGGTTGGAAAGAATTTTTGTGGTAGGCTTAGACACTAGTCTGGCCTAAGTTATAAAAATATAGCCTACAATGAACATAAATGAATAGGTAGTGAAGAAATTAGCAGCCTGGTTGAAATCCGTGCTTGTAAGAATCAAGACTGCGATTCAGCCATAAAGTGTTTTTTTTTTTAACTTTGGCAAACTCTTGCCATTAAATGAGCTATTGAATTAAAAGTTTAATGTTTGCCATTGATGCTTCATCCTGCTCTGTACCTTCACTGACAGGTGAAGCTACCAACCTGTGAAGCAGTGTAAAAGTATTGAATAGCCAAGCAAAAGTGCCATCGCAAAACCTTTTTGCGAGGACAAAATGAGAGTGTGTAAACTGACTGCATGATTAATTGTTAATGAGTTACTTCAGTTCTACAACACCAGCAACCTGGCTATGAACTTCCTATTTCTGGTTTGGGTTTTGTTCCGCAAGTGAAGCAGTTGTTCAGAGGGCTGCAGAGAGTCATGGTAGGAGCGTATGAATCACCAACATCTTTGAAAAGGAAGCTCTGCTTCAAGTGCGGCTGTCCCAGTGGTGTGGTGGCATGCAGACCATGAAGAGCAAAACCAAAGCAGGAATTAAAGAAATGAGCTGAATCTGCTCAGAGAGAACCATTTCTAGAGAAATTCAGACCAGCTGTTCCTTTGGATTCCCACAGCACAACTTGACAAATCCTTCAGAATAAGCAGCACTGGCCTCACTAACAACTTCCACAGCTATAAGAGAAACTGAATATTAGGACGTGTTGCCTGGGCTCCAGAAGAGAGTTCACCCTTCCAAGTTACGTCTGCCTGATGTGAAAACGTGCGTGGGCCAGGGGAGCGCATTCCTCTCCACCCTGCTCTGCCGCGCTATGTAACCACATAGAGCGAAAGGGGAGCAAAATAAAAAGGCCAAGTCAAACCATCCGCAAAAAAATCCCGCCAAACTTACTGCGCAAGGACTGAAATGATGAAAATTTGGCAAAGCAAGGGGAACTTCTCTTGACTAGTGGACAAATAGCGAATGAGACATTCAGGATTTGGTAGGGCTAGTTCAGACTTCAGATCAGCTGGAGCTTGTTTCAGGCAACTGAGTTTTTTCTTTGACACAGACACCAGAAATGCTGAAGCAGTAGAATGAAAATAACTTCCCAAAGACCCTCTTCCCCAGTAAACTGTCTGCTTACTGGGAGGCTACTGACCATGGGGAAGTGCTAGCCTTTGTTTGTTTCGCTTTTTTCTTAGCTTCAGCCAACTGGGGCAGCCGTACGTGAAGCTACTTCAGCATGAAAATAGATCAGGAGTGATAGAAATAACAGTGGTGATGGGAAGCTTTGAGATTTTGCATGTTTTGGCTCACAGCTATTTCCCTGAGCCAGGAGGGATTTCCTACCTTATTTTGTGGTAATCTCCCTTTCCAGAGGGCCTCATTTAGTACTCCTGTGCCTGACTGAGGATAACAGGCCGGGACTGTTTTGGTGGCCGGTCGGCGCAGTGGTGTCCCTAAGCAGCAGTCGGGAAAGAGACTGGTCCTCCAGGCTTGTGCCGGGGAATCACACAGGCCCGAGTGTGTTACAGCCAAGTAGACCTGACCCGGCACAGCTGGGCTGGTTCTGGATGTCCCTCTGAAACAACCCCTCTTTCACTTCCATTTCTGCTTTCGTGGCTCCGGCACACCACTGTGTTTTACTTATTTCTCTGTCTTGCTTTCTCTGCTTCTCCTTTTCTTTCTTCTCCCTCACCTCTTTCCTCCACTTGTTTTCTCTTCTTCTTCTTGTTCAGTGTGTGCTTCTCCTCTGCTCTTCTTCAAAAATTGCTGCTACCACCCTCCACTACCAGCACCCAGTGATCCTCACCCTTCTTGAACACTGACCAATGTTATGAGCTCAACCACTACAACAAATCTGATGGATGAACTTAATCCCTGAAGTTTTTTTCTGATTACTGTGGTATAGAAAAGGCTGTTTTGGGCATGAAGATCTAAGACTTGCCAGTTGTGTTTTATCCGGAGAAATGTAGCAGCCAAACCTACACCATGCTACCACTAGCTGCTAGGTCCAAAGCTAACACTGTCCTAAACCAGGATTTTAGTCTGCAAAACCAAACACAATTGCAGAACTGCGTTGTCCAGTGAAGAATTCAGTGTTCTCATTTTTCATGAAAAAGCATGGGAAACTGAAGAACAACACTCTGCCACCAAGCATGGCATGAAGCAAGATAAAGACAAATGAATAGTACTGGGCTGCTTTCTTTACATAATTGCCTTGGGAAACCACCTAAAGCAAATTTGGATGCTAAAAAATGCTTGGAGAGATAAAAATATCAAGCAATTTTTACTTCAGAAAAAGATGCCAATACTCTAAAACTTGACTATATCCTCAGTGCTTAGGTTCCATCTCTCCTCTTGATAATGTGAGAGTAAAAGCTTTTCTGGAAGAAACAACACGGCCTTGTGTCCTCTGTCACCATTCAAAACAAGAAATGCTTCTCCTTCTAAAGCAGGGGCACATCTTTCACCTATAAATTGAGAGGTCACATATTAGCGTCAGCAACCCGCTGATGCCTTGATGTCATTAAACCTTCTATTTCTTTCCTATCCAGCCTGCCAGAAACCTTTCCAGGATAACCAATATGACTGAAACGCAGCTCTAACACTATCATCCCTTCATCATGCTTGTATAAATTAAAAAAATAAAGAAATCACTAAACTGAGAGCAGGCATTAAATATCATTAATAAATATAGACTTCAGTAGGTCATCGAAAGAAAACTGATCTGGGAAAATTCCTGAAATTAACTCTTCCTTTCATCTATTTTGGCTTCTTAAAGGGAAAAAGAGCAAGATTTAGTAGCTATCTTAATTTCTTTTAGGTTGTGGTTATTTTTAATCAAAACAAAAGACGACTCAGAGTGCTGAGGGGATATGAGATAGACCAGTTCTTCTCAAAGTGAAGAGTATAGAATAAATTTGAGGTGGACCAGGGAAAATCCATCTCACCTTTGCTTCCATTCTTTCTCCCCCTGTCTTTGGGATCCCTTTCCTCTTTGGTGGCCATAGGATGAAGGGGCAGAAAGAGAGCATGAGGAAAGCTCAGCCTTTGCGTAGCACCTTCCCCGTGTAATGGCATGGCAAGCTGAGGTTGGGGTCACAAGGGCTGCATCAGCCCCCCACTGCAGAACCACCCCCACGGGGACTCTGCCCCGGGCAGGAGGGAGCTGGTGGGGTTGGGTGGGAGTGCAGAGAGGTCCTGCCAGCAGCAGGGCTGCGTGGCACAGGGGGCCAGGGCACCAGGCTGTGCTGGAGTCAAGCCCACTGTGCCAAAGCTGGCGATAGGAGGAGTTTAAAATGCTTTCCTTTAATACAGGCTTGATTGTTACATGGGTACATTGTGAATTCGTATCCCATTAGTTAATCGGTTTAAATGGATTGTACAATCTGCAGGAAACAAAGAGGCAGGCGTGGGCAAGGCTGCAGGGTGCAAATCCATGTTACAACCAGCCGACGCTGAAAGGGGGGTTCGCTCTTCCTCCTTTTTTCCCCTCCCTTGTTGCCAGCACTCTGACTGCAGGGTGCTAAGCTAACCCTTTCCTTTGGTACAGCGAGTATTTTCCTTGTTTTGTTCCGTGGCAAGGCACCCGGAGGATGCAGGGAGACCGCTGTTCTCAGCAGCAGCATGTGTGGACCAGGTCAGCCTGGGCGCAAAACTCTACCCCATGTCAAGAAAGACAATCTCATCATGAACAGCCTCTCTTCTTGCATCCACAGGGGCTGCGTTACAGGCAGAATTTGTAAGCGTTACTTAGTTTCGGGTGTCTTCATAAAGTCAGTTACTACTCAGTTTGCTTAAAGAGCTTGGAATACACAGTTCTAGGCTTGTTCAGAAACCGAACGGAACAGTATCTTTTCTACCTCTTTCCTGCTGATTGCCTTTATGCAACTCACTAACGCAGCTTAAACACTGTGATAATGATTTAATTGCCTACACACTACCTGTTAATACTGATTTTAAAAAAAATCAAATCCTTCTTGGCTTTCCTGGATTGAAATCTGTGTAGCCCAGTTTTTGGCCCCAGAAAGAGAAGGTTGTTTTTTTTCTTTTATAAAAGGAAATTATGGTATTAAGAGCAGGACAATTTCCAAGGACTCGAGCGGCCAAGGATATGTGAGCAGTGCAGGGGATTGCCACTAATGCTGTTTGCTTGGATCCTGTTTCTCAGACAGAATTGCAATTTTGCATGTGCCTGACTGACACATATACAACAACTGATGTGCAAAGCCAGGATTTGTGCATGCACATCCCTGTTGCATGAGGAAACGGAAAACTTTGCTGATTTATAGGATTCATACCACGTGCAAAGCTCAAATTTCTGCACTAGCTACAATAAAGCTAGCCTTACATATGACTTTCCTGAGTGCTTTTCAGGCTAGAAAGATAGAATAATATTGTCAAGAGTGGTTTGGAAGATTTCAGAGCAAGAAATTCAGCGCCCAATGTTTTAAGAATCGCTATTGTACACAAAAAGCCTGACAAGTGTGTGTGGGTGGGAAGGAAAGTCAGCCTGTTCCTTATGCAAAATCATGATCAATAAGAGCAGAATGATGGCTGGGGTGCGACAAGGGGGTTACAGTGCGAAGAACTGAGATAAGTGAGACAGCAAAGCTGCAGTCAATAGAAATCAGTTCAGATCTTAATCATCACTGTATACCGCAAGGGCTGGGGAGGAAAGAGGCTGTTTATCCCTTATTGCTTCTCCCTCCCAAACTGTCACCAGCTGCCCTGCCCTGCTGCTTTAAGGGCACAGCCCTTGCAGCCCCTTCTTCCTCCCCTTTTATAAGATATCACCATGGGGTGCCTTTTTCTTGGCACACCATTTTGTCTACATCCCACCACTTGCACCCTGGTGTGACGACACCAGCAAGTGCCACACATCTTTGCTACCAGAGCCCCATCTGATTTATCCTAGACACTCCCCCGCCCAGACCCCCGAGTTGGGGTGCATTCATGACAGAGCCCACTGCTCTCTGGTAACAGGCCACTGTGCAGCTCTTTGGATGCGCTCTTAAAAATGTCCTTGGCTGTGTTGCCTACGAAAATCTGAACTGCGACAAGGAAATGATACCTTCAGCTTGCTGTGCTGATCAGCGTTGCCTTATTTCCTCTCTTATTTGATCATCCGTGTCCACCTTCTGCACAGATGCTACTTAAGGGGACCAGGAAAAGCCTTTCAGAAGCTCTCTGGTTGGAGCCATGTGTAGCAGAAACCACAGATGAGGCTGCTGGACAATATATCCATTAAACTGATAATAAGCAGAAATATAAAAACCAATATCAAGCAACATTTGAGTTGGTATGTCTTGATTGATCAAGCAGTGTCTCAGCTGTTCTGGCTCTTCCCAGTTGTCTCAGTACATGGTAGCAGGCCCTGTATGCCCCAGTAAAAATGTGAAGTATGCAAGTCCGGCCCATGTTACAGGTTAGCATTTATTCAGGAATCGGTGAGTACACTCTTTAGATTTTTCTTGTGATAATCAAATAATGAGAGGTCACAGACTGGGAAGGCATTCAGGGGAAAGTTCAGACTACTGGCCCAGCTCGCTTGTTCTCATATTTCCTTCCCAGTCTGTAGAGTCGCTTTCTTCCCTTTCCCTCTGAAACGCTTTCTGCCCTCTGTCATGGTTACACCCGTCTTCCTGGGCTGCGATATGGACACGTTCAAAACCTCCCGGTGACAGTAAGCAGAAACAAAGCCCGAGAGAGTGCGTTCCTGTCAGCCAGCTGGCCATCATCACGCGGGTACCGTGGGTGCAAAGCCCGGTGCATTTTCCCTGGTGTGCCTCTGCTGCCCTGCTTGCAGAGCAGTCGCAAAATCTCCTTTGCCGGAAGCCGAGTGTTGTGTTTGCAAATGAGAAATCCTCCTCTCCGCTCTTCTCATCTGCTATCAGTGATCTCCAGCGCGTCCAAAGCAAAACAAACCCCAGAGAATAAAAAGCACTGAAAATGCTGCTTTTTGACCACGGAAGCCTTTCGCAGTTGCTGACTGTCAAGTTCACAGCTGGGACACAACCTGTATTTGCGGCCAGCCCTCGTCACTTCCTCAGCAGCTCCCCAGACACTTCTGGGCATGACGGGGCGCACGGGGGACCTGAGTGAGCCCACGCCGTGCTGGGAAAGCACCAGGAGCAGCCTGGCCAGTTGGCATCCGCGTGCCCCTTTGCTGGAGATGCTGGGGGGGCTTCCCCATGGGTGAAGGGCAGGGGTCCCGGGGCCACCCGCACCAGGAGGGGAAGGAAGGGCTGAGCGCTGGAGGCAGCACTGGTAGCTGCCCCCAAGAGACAGCAGCAGCGATGCCAGTGAGTGGAACTTGCTGGAGGATGTCTTATCAGTTGTTTCAGAAACTGGCTGTGATTTTAATAGCAGTTTTTCCTGAGGTAGACCAGTTACTTCCAGCACAGCCTTGGCTTCTGGCTTTGCAGCTAATTTGGCTGATGTCTGTGCAGAGCGAACATGCCACAAAGACACAATGACACAGAGCAGACAATGCCATAAAGAGGGTGCCACCAGCGCTGGAATGGGAAACCAGGGCTCCTCATCTTTAGGGACATTGACCTCGATGTAACTCAGTTCAATGCATGTACCCTGCGTGGAGCCCGTGCACTTGGACCCTTGTATCCCTGAACGATGCTCCTCTGGACGGCCACTATGCTGGGGGTGGGAGACACAGAGTGGAAAGATCCTGGGATAAACAAAAGGTTTAGGGTTGTACCAAATGGCACAAGGCAACATGGAAACTAAGTTCCCAGACCACCTCCCATTACCTGTCTCCAGCCAGCTTGGGGAAAGCAGTAAAACCCCTGCGAGAAGTAGTGTCAGATACACTGCTGTCCACTGGAACTGGAGATGACTGTAAAGCCACAATGGCCTGGTTTACTGTCCTTTTCAACATATTTCTTGTTGGCTCTTCTTGTTAGCCATTTAAAAGCCTGCTCCCTGGATTGGTTTAGAGAGGCGTTCAGCAAGCCCTCCTGGGGATAAAGAGGTCTTAGCAGTGTTTTGCATCCAAGCCGATGACCCTTCCTCTACTTTGTCACCCCGGGATTATTACACAGCCAGCAAAAGCCAAAAGCCTAAGACAAAAAGGATGACAGCAGCCTCCCAGGCTAACATGGCCCAGGGGCTCTGTGGCTGGGCACCAGCTCGCCTGTGGAGCGGAGAGGGGAGGGGAGGGGTTTTCTCCTATAGGGTGGAGCAGTGCCTGGGGCATCTCAGAGGATGCTTCTGGTGCAGAAACACAGAGCGGGGCTGGGGGTTTCGGTGGCTCTCCCGAGCGAGCTCAGGCCTGCCACACTGCAGGGTGGTGCTGGGTGAGCAGTGTTCTTGGCCGGCGACTCCTCTCCTGGGAGGCAAACAGCCGTCACCACCAAACACATATGTGTCCAACCCTGTATGTGCTGTCAGGGATCCATTCGAGAAGGGACTAAATGTATCTGAAAACATCATTGCGGTGGTGAGTCTGCTACACTTGTATGTAGAGAGGCCCTTTTGCTAAGTACCGCTAGAAGAGGTGTTTACTTGTTGCTTATACGTCAAAAAACATCATCTGTGCTGTGGTGCCTGCAAATTCATCCTCAGCACTTTCCTGCTGCTTTCCTCTCAGATAATGTTTTCCCAGCTCAAGAGATCTCGCCTCATTGCCTCTATTCCGCAGAAATAAAACATAAACAAAAGCACGATATAAACACGTGGGTCTCCTGTGTAAAGCTCTATCAAGCAGTGCTTCTGCTCAGGGCTGGGTGAGTCACCCCAGGCAGGGCTGTTTCTAAGCACACGCCGTATGGGCTTTAAAGCAAAATAGGAAATACCTGCTCTTCAGTCTTATAATAGTCGCGCTCGAGTCAAAGCAGACGATCCATAGCCAGGGTCGGGTTCACAAGAAAGGGCGAGGTTGCTAGAAAATCATAATGATAAAGCTTCCTGTTTTTAAAGATGCATTTCAACAATGATTATTGCTGCCTCGGAGAAGGAAATGGATGCCTGCAAGCTGAAAAGTACCTCGCTAGTTCTCCCTGCACTTGTGTGCCAAATAGTCACACAAATGAGTGATTTGTGCTGGAAATGAGGGGAGGCTTCCTTTCGGAGTTTTCAGCTACAGCAAAATTACTACACGCTTGCACTATTAAGGCTGCTCCATTTTTTGCTATTATGCAAACTTTAGGCTTTCTCCTTGGCAACGCAGAATGCCCTTAAGAGCTACAAGTGCTCAATGTCTTATGACTTTATTTTCTTTATATACACAATGATTAAAACAAAATACAGCTGTTAATTTCAGGAAAAAAGCCACCACGTAATAAATTTTTTGTGACAGACCAAAATAAGTTTCCTCAGGCAGACACAATTTAGCATAAGAGTTGTCTGCATTTGGTACTACTTACCATAAGAAGATATTCTTTTATTTCTAAATATATGGGAAAGCAGGCTGCACATCGCAGAGCTGCTGCTTATGTTACAGGCCGAGTGACATCTCACTTATTTTTTTCTTCTTAAATACCACTTCACCGAAGGCACAATCTGCTTTCTGTGTTCTGAAATAAATACCCTTCTATTGTTTTCAACAATGTCATCATGTGCTTTTGCGATTCAGGTGACAGATTTTGTGTTTGGTCCTATTTTGCTGTGAATCGCATTGAGTCAGTCAACCAGAAGAGTCTGAATCACCTTTTTGCTGCCACGGCTCACCTTTGCAGTGCTGGGAGGAGAGAGGCAGGAGGAGACGATGCACTGGGTATTTTCCTGGTTATCCAGCCCACAAAACCATCGTACTTTACTCCAGATTGGAAGGGTCAAGAGCAAGCTGGCACGTCATCAGCTCCTCTTCCACCTCTCTCTCCGTGAGCTTTCCCCATGGCAAGCATCTGGTTCGCTTCAGCGCCCCAAGGAGCACCAGAGATGGGACCCTTCCCACAGCTGGGCTGTCGTGTAGAACCTAGGCTTGTCCTTCCTAGGGAATTAGTCTGCACTACACGTTTGAATTTGAAGGGTAGTCATAGGACTGAGTGGACACCTGGACTAAAGTTGACTTTCATTCGCTCTGCCCTGGTTCTGACCGGAGCAGAATAACTATTTGTAATTGATAAGAACAGTTTTAATAAAATAAATAAAATAAGTAAAAAAAAGGAAGGCATCCAGCATGGGACTTGTTCTTCAGCAGTCGCTGTAGAAGTGTTTCTTCAGTCATTGCTTCCTTATATGGAGAGCATCCCTTGTTCATATCCTTGAGGCTCAGGGTGACTTGAACACCTGAAGCACCACCACCACCATCAGGTGTCCCCCATCAGTTGCATGAGAGCAGACACCCTCACAGGGCCATAGCACCACATAAACCAATCCATAAGACAAGCTGATGTACCGCAGCTGAATCACGTGGCATTTACTGGGACAAGCACATTGTGGCAGAAGCATGCAGAATTTCATTGCAATGAAATTGCAACACCAACTCTAAAATGTTCAGATGTGAAAGGGATCCTGCCTGGATGTGTTAGCTCCTTGACAAAGCAAGCTTTGCTTTTGTTTTGAATCACTGCTGTGGAGAACAACGCAGCGGCAGAGAATTTAGGTAGCTAGAAAACACTGAGTCAGCCTGCTCGGTTTAATCATTTCTCAGGCTCTGCGGGTAACCTCTATGAAAATCTCTGTGGATTTTGAGGGAGGTAAGATTTTATATGCCAGGTGTTGTAGAGGATTTCGTGATCCTTCCTCTTGATTTCAACTGTTATAGAAGGTGGTACATACAGTTCTTTGTTGGGTACCTCCTACACGTCTCTGTTCTTGAAAGCTGAAGATAAATTTGGAGTCACCTTGAATCTCTGTTTTTTCAGGGTATTTGTTGTACAGGTAAGTAGGTAATTTGATACAAAGAAGGTAATTTACATAGATTTTGTGGTTTAGAAACAGGGATACTTATGAAATATTGTGTGAATTTGAGGTCTTGGTCTGTCTTTAGAAAAGTTAAGTTTGAAGTTCAGACGGAGCTAGGTGCACTCTGCAGACCACTTGCTGGGCTCAGCAGAAGAGAAGTATGGGAATGGATAAACCATTTAAGAAAAAATAAAGACAAGTCCAAAGAGGTCTTTTTCAGGTTTGTTTGCTTTTTTGAAAAATGCCTTCAAACTGGTAGAACTCAGAGAAGTTTCTGTGCATTTAGAACCTATTCCAAATACAGGCTTACATATTTTCATGCTAAAACTTTGCAAAACCCACTGTAGGATGCTTGCACTTTCTTCTGGTTTTATATCTCTGTAGCTCATCTCCTGACTGTGGAGTAACCACAGATCCACATTTTGAGAACTGGATAAGGGTCAATCATGAAGTACTTGCCCAACTTGTACCATTTTTTTAATGGTCCTTTCCACACTGGGAGCACTTTGGAGTAGTGCTTCTCTTGCTGCAGCAAAGACCAGGGAAAAGTAAGGAAGAAAAAGGTATAGATGGAGCACCTGCAGCTGTTGGAGCAGTTCAGGGATCGTGAAATAGATTGTTTTAAGATGCTGTGTTCTATGCTGGGAATGGATTTGTGGCCAAATGTCCTAAGGACTGTGGGAACTATGAAGGCAGTTTAAAGCAACATTTGCCTGTTTATATCCCAATATAGTCCACAAGAATGAAAGAATTCAGCAACTGTTTGAGAGCATACGACTAAGTAAAGGGGAAGGAAGGAAGGAAGACACAGAAGACCAGACCCCTATCACCTGCCCTACCCCATTGCTAGCTCACTGCCTAGCCCTGGTTTGGGCCACTCCAACAAGAGAAATCTGCTCTGGAGGGGACCGTGAGACTTGGCTTGGCGGTGGAAGATGAGTCCCTGGACGCTTTTTGTGCAGTAGTAAAGACATGGCATCTTGACCATCTTGCCAGATTCTCCCATGCCCTTGTAAACTAAGCATCTTTAAAAGAAATGAAAAAGAAAAGATTAATTGAGAACACCTAAATTGAACAGTAAGACTGTAGTTCAGTCATGCAGGGAGCTGATCTCTTTTGTTGAATGTAGAAAATCCAGCTGGTCCATGATGCAGAGAACTGATCTGGTAGAAAGGCATTCTGTTGATTTGGACAAGATGACCTCCGGAAGGACTGGATGACTTTGAGACAGTCCCTCCAACCTCAACAGTTCTGTGATTCAAATGTCTGTGAAAATGTCTGGAGGGTTAATTTTGTCCCAGAAATCTTTATGCCTCATCTGGTGTATGCTTGTCCATGTGCTTTAATTTTGCCCTGAGAATTTCTGTTCTCACAGTTGACATGGTGTGAACATAAAACCAGAAGAATGAGATAGACACCTTGCTGGGAACTGTGCCTCGTTCAACAGAAATGGCATTTTTTGCATAGGCTATGTCCAAATCACGCCTGATTGCTCGTGTATATTTCTGATGTTGATCATCACTTGACTGTCCTCAAGAGTCAAAGGGGAGCTGCAATTTTTCCTACCAACGTTAGTCAAGGCCCCAAAGCAAAGTAGCCAGCTTGCTTATTCTTATAAAATACATTTGTTTTTCAGGTATGAACCAGTACACTGGATTTTCTGCTGTGCTCAGCACTGAACTCGACTAAAGCTGACAGTCCTCCCATTGCTGCCACTTAGCCACTGGACTTCAATACCCTATAGCTGTGTTCTGGGGAGATACACTGAGGGCTGGGACTTTCAAGCCACAAGATTATTCTAAAATAACCTGTCCCGAATTTGTGGCCATGAGCAGACACGTGTGCACACACCAGGAGGCCAAGCTTCACTGGAGAGAGAATGACACCAAAAGACATTCATATAGCATGGCTGAATTTTTAATAGACCAAGACCCTTGTTTAGAAAAAGAAAAGAAGCCTCTCTGCAGGCCAAGCACATCTCTAAATACACGTCTGGAACTCAAGAAGTTTGGGGTGGGAACAGAGCAGTTTTGATTCACAAAGGATCCTGGAAGGCCTTGAGGGAGGTGAAGTGAGATTGTATTTCTCAGTGGTCTTATTTAATATAGTTGAAGAGAGATGTTTTGACTCTGTAATATAAACACTTCAGGAAAAACCCAACGTAAGGCTAGAGTGTGCACTGAAAGATGGGGCTAAAAATGGCTTAAACTTTGGGACTCACTTCTCTCCTACCCTAAACAGTAATAATACCAAGGCACTTCTGATCATGTGTCTCAACTCACTAAGTCTGTGTTTCCATTGGTTAACGCTTTGAAACTACCAGCAAAACTTGTAATTACTGCCTAGTTGTGACCCGGATGCTGGTTCACTAGAATTGGGCAGGACCAAGTAACTCTGTTCCAGCTGAACTAGCACAAGTGTGAAGAATGTAGGAGCAGCAAGAGAAACTTTTACGCTGGGATTTTAAAACAGTTACACTGAAGGCAATTGCACACCACTGGTATAAATCATATTTAACATAGTTTAGCTGGAATGAGTCTACAGTTTGCCGTGCAAGCTCTGAGATGTGAGAAGGACAGCATCCCGTCAACATTCACTACATCGCACCTTTTCATATTCTTTTTATCACGAGACTCCTACTTATTTTTACACATAAAAGTAGTTTTGTGGTTTTCTTGGTTAGTTTGGTTTATACGTAGATGCTCTTTTACAAAAGATACTGGTTTGTTTTTCAAACATTTAGAGCTAGCTATTTAAGCTAACAATTTGGTTATACTTTTGAGTGATGGTTAGTTCAGCATATTAGTAAAACTCATTGCATATGAAGCAGAGAACAAGCAGAGAGAATTCTCGGTCATTACAAAGAGTGTGTTACCTGGAAGGTGTAGCCCGGACTTAACAACTGAGGGATGGTGAAAACTTTAGCTAGGTGGGAAATAGCTCAGACTCCTAAGAAATGGGAGTGAAATGACCACTTACACAGCCCAAGCTATTTTTGATGGTCTAAGCAAAGTAAAAGAAAGGAAAAAAGAATCTACCAGGATTCCTGACACGCTGTTCCTTTGTGGGCAATATGGAAACGGGGCTTATTGCAAAGTGAGGCCAAAATGATGAGACACGGAGCCCTGTGCCAAGGGTAGCCTGAAGTCCCAGAAGGGAACTGCCTTCATCTGTCACAGATGACAAGCTTAGTTTAGCAATGGGAAGTTTACATGAGAGGCCAGTAAGTAAAAGACTCCTCCAAGTAATTTGCTAATTTGGATTAAGGAGGGAAATACTTTAAACTCTTGTCATAGACACCAGCTGCAACCCTCTGCTAGGAGAAATTCAGCAAACTTTCTTGTTCCAAACAGCAGTGCTGCCGCATGAATTCTAACCTTTGGACTGTGAATTAAGGAAAGGTTGCTCATTTGACATATGGCAAACAGAACATCATTTATGATCTCAACTTGAAAGTGCCCAGCAATAGATTCTCATCCAAACTTTATGCAAATCCCGAAGCTGATAGAGCTGCATAATTATTTATTTCACAAGGAATTTGTGGCAATGGGTACTGATTTTCTACCAATGAGAATTCGGGTCTTCTCCTTAGCTTTGATTTTGTTGTGGATATTTGTCTTTTAAAAATATTTCATGTGCAGAGTATTTTGCAGCAAAAGCAAAACTCTCAAGCCCTAATCAGATTCTGAACCGATGAGCAAGGAGCAGTTTGATTTCTCTTCTGCTTTTAGCAGCCTCTGGGATTACTTTTGCTTTCAGAGAGGCAAAGTTGAGCAACTGTTGCAGGGTATTCATTCCCAGCAAGCAACCTGTTTTTAAAATTCAAGCAAACACGATTCCTGCCCCCCCCCCCGCCCCCCCCCCCCAGTGTCTGTGAATTCCAGACATCCAGCTGGGTGCTGCTGATAATGAAAAGGAACTGACAGCTACGTCCCAGCTGTCCCGACACGGAGTCAACTTCTCTGTTTCGTAAAGAGAAAACCAGCCCCAAGTCTTGCCAGTATCCCAAGGGGGAACGGGCCGACTGGGCATCAGAAAAGGTATCTGGCATGGGTGAAAGCAGAATACTAGGTGGTAAAGTAAGAGATCTTGTGCTTTCATGGCTGACAAAAAGCAATCAGCCTTTTAACGTTGAGTAAAGTATAAAGCAATCCATCAACTTTGCATGCAATATATTTCCTTTCCATTCACATCTTTGCCCGGTATACTCTTCTGAACCAAGATATTAACATTGAGGTGGGATGCACCACAGAGCGTGATGAGAGGATTATTTCTGTGGAGGCAGAGTGATACCCCTCCAGCAGCGGCAGGCTCCGGCAGCAATGCGTATTCACGGGTGTCACTCTGAGCATGTACAAATATGGTTCTTTGTTCCATCAGCTGCTCTGCGTGTGACAGGGGGCTGTTTCGGAAACAGGAGTTCCTTGTTTATGGTGCCCTGAGGATAAATGAATATATACTTACTGAGATATCTTCACATTAAAAGTCCAGCCTTTTAGCAATGAAGAGTTAAAATTGCCATGGCCTTTTTAAAAGACCTATCTATTTTGTGACTGCGTTCTCTTCCCTTCCGTCCAGTTCTAGTGAGTAGTACCTGCCAGCCCTGATATCCCTCAGTGCTTTGCATTTACAATTGTATGGAAACAGCAGCAGTTACTTATGTATGCTCCTGCCTGCTTTCTTCCCTGTCAACTGATTCCTGTTCTTATGGCACACAGTGCAAACCTGTTAATCATAACCTTCACTGGATGCACTGTCCTTATGAACGAAGGAGGTTACTGTTGGGGCTGCAGCATCCCTCAAAGATATTTGCAGCCTCAGTTTGCTGCGCTGAAGCATTTTTCTATGTGAGTTATCTCTTTTTTCTTTTTTTTTTTTTTTTTTAAAGCTTCTAAAAAGATGGTTTTCTGCATCTGCTCTCTCCAGTCTGTGATCCCAGTGGAGGACTATTTGCAGGGCCTGATTGCCTCTATTTCCTAATAATTACTTGCTAATTACCTTTGCGAGTGAACATTTGCTAATAATTACCACAGCGGTATCTAAGAGAACACTTCCTCCCTGTAAGAAGCATGTAAGATATCTATAGTACCATGGAATAACATCTGGTATATAGAAACTTTTTGAATGGAATACCAATGCAAGTTAGCAGTGGATTTAAATGATCAGCACTTGAATTTTTAAGAAGCAACTCAACATACATGCAATCAGAAAAAATATTTTAGGCCAAAAAAACAAGTTTTCCATGACCAATTTCATAGATGTTGCCTTTCCTTGACAAAGGACATTGTTTCCTCTGTAGCCTCTACTGCTAAAGGTATTTTAGCATTATTCTGCTTTGATACCTGCCATTAGCACATCCAGATGAATTAAAGCAAACCAATTCAATGCCACAGTATGTTCTAGAGGGGACAGGTGTCGCTGTGGGGTGTTCCCACAGAACAACCATACTGCTGAGAAATCCAGGGAAAACTGGCCAGGAGCCAGGGAATATGGCTATATGGCCAGCTCTCCTTCCTACACAGGTTGTTGTCTGCATCATAACCTGGGATTAATCAATGTTATCAGAGCTGTGTGAGCTGCTCCTGCAAGGTGTGTAGCACAGCAGTGTTGCCTCTTGTCGCCTGAAGCATGGAGGAAGAAAGGAGTTCAGGGGGCACTCAGAGCAGGAGAGCCACCATCCGAGCATCAGTTTAACATACATACATACTTTCCTACACAGAAATGCTCTTTTGCAATTCCTCGTCACCATTGCAGATGCCTGGTTCCTGTGGGGCAGAGGGAGGAAGTCGGATTTAGTGACTGTGTCTCAAAAACATGTTCGGTTTTTGTATCATTTTGTCTTTACTACCCGATGGTGCCCTTTTTGAGGACAGAGTGCTGCATTCACTTTTGCTGTACACACACTAACACAGACTGAGGAAAGCCTCTCTCTGTCGCAGGCCAGGTTTTTTTCTCCTCCCCATAGTCATTTTAAGCACCGTGTAATCTGTGGTACAGGAGTACATCTACTTATGTGCAGGACAGCAGAGCTCTGAACACGTAGTGAACAGAACACCCAAACTATGATGCTGCCACTTCTGAAATACTCCTTTGAGATCTTTGGGCCTAAATTAAGCTTGCAGCTTTCACGTCGTTTGCTGAAGTTTATTAACCATAATCTCATATCTCTTCTCTTTTGTTCTGTTGTCGCTTTACCTGTGCAGCAGAGCTGATGCATTGATATCAACATGAGGAATGCTAAGGAACAGAGATTTATGCCACAAAACATTTCCCAGGCAGCAATGGCAGAGTGACTGGGGGAGTACAGATGAATGAAAGACAAGCTACGCTAGAGTGCAGAGATCTGAGCCTACCATCCTGAAGTCAAACTAATACCTTCGTTCATTGAAGTACCTTGCATCTGTCAACCAGTCATCGTTATCCTACAGCACATCAGGAGCAGTGCAGACACAATGTGGGTGAGGGGAAGAGGAACAAAACAACAAGTGGGGGGCCCGGGTTTGACAGCGTTAAACACCTACGCTGCCTGGTACAGCCAGGACCAACATGGGGCTATTTGAACATGGGTCACCGAGTTGTTCCCCCAAAAGATGGCGTGGGGCACTGCTAGGGCCTGAGGTTAAGTGTGGTGTGAGGACTAGTGTTGAAAGCCTGAAAGCAGTGGGGCTGCCCACAGGCAAGCGTTAGAGGACGCTGTCTTTCCCCGCACCTTGCTGTCTCCTATTCCCCATCTCTAGTATTGTGCCTTTGCACGAAAGCACAGTATGTGTTGGCATTTCAACATGGGAAGAGGGACGAGGATCCCCCTCACCCTTTCTAATAAATCCACCCCTGATTCATCAGGATTGAAAGTAACCCATGGGAGGAAAGGAAAAGTGAGGCTGTAGGCGATGATCGTGGCCTGCCGGAGGATGCTTCACACAAATAGGGTCAAGGTCACACGAAGAATCCGGGAAGACAGTAGTGTCAAACATCAAACAGTGGGGATACATTTTAGTAGGGAGTTGCAGTACACAATTATGAATGCATATTTAGTCTCACCTACTGAGATAAAACATTCCTGAGTAGGGAAGTGACAGATTTTTTTCTATGTCTGTCCAGAAGACAAGTGACTCTTTTACACAGAAGAACTGAAAAACAAGTTAATAGAATTAGTAATGTGACCTTTGTATCTAAAGCACTAGTGACCTTGTTTACATTTTTTAATTATGATTTTTGTGAGTTTATGCATCACTTGAAATGATTGCAAAAAGAATTTGGATATACAAATTTTACCTTACTTGCTTGGAAAAATAGTTCTTACATACAGCCTCTGTTTAAACAGCAAGGAGGAGAATATTTAATGTATTCCTTGAATAGATGAAATAGCCACAAAACCACATAGTGATCAGACAAATCTTTTGTACAAATATGACCTCCTATTCCGAATGTTATTTTGAATATCATTATTTATGTATGCAAATATTTACAACACTGCTGAATTCTGCAAAGATTCTTGTGAACTAAAACCTACTTGTGGAGTTGTTAATGAATAGCAAAATAAAAGTGGTTTTAGACACTGCTTCAATTAACGAGCTGTCTTATTTCCAGAAGTACTCAAATGCCATATTGCTACATTCACCAAATACATTGAGAGGGTAATAGCAGTGATTAATGAGCTATAGCGAGTGACTTATTAGAAGGAACTAAATATATCATTCTTGCTGACTCTGAAGGAGCACCTGCAAATATTTATATGGGAGACTGTGAGGTCTTAAATCTGATGTACTGCTGAACAAATCTTGTACCCACCAAAAGGGATCACTGAGGTTGACAAGCTGTCTTCTGAATCACCACATTGGTACACGTGAATGATGATAATAGTGCCAGGCTTGAATAGAGGTACAGGAATTACTACCCCAGTACCAGTTTGGGGATAAGATGGTAAGGAAGATAAAAAAAATCCTGAAGTTTAATGACAGAGAAAAAATTCTTAAAGGCACAATCTATGACGAGTCCTTAGGTGAAGAGGAATGCCCATTTTTGGGGTAAATAAAACAACTAGCAGGTCCGTTGGCATAATCTGGCCTGTGCTGTCAAGAAGATGGTAAATACCACCAAATATCGGGTGATATCCTCTAACTCTTAATACTTTTATAATTCCACAACTTTGCTGTGACATCCAAAAATCAAAGTTACCTCCTATAGTCATGCAGTACTTCAGCTTCAACATGAAGCGAAAGTTCCCAGACGAAACCATACATTTTTTTGTGGCTACTCTCATGGTTCCTCATTCTTCCCTGGACTACGAAGACCCTGCAAAGTGAAGGCTGAGTCTCTGAAAAACATCTAGGTCACCACTCAGCAAATGCACCAAGGACCTCCTGAAGAGAAGCTTGGTAACCCTTCTGTATCATGAGTTTCAGCTGCAATAACATGGAGAATCGTAGAATGGTTTAGGTTGGAAGAGACCTAGAAGATCATCAAGTTTCAACCCCCCTGTCATAGGCAGGGACACCTCCCACTAGACCAGGTTGCCTAAGGCCATGTCCAGCCTGGCCTTGAACACCTCCAGGGATGGGGCCTCAACAACCTCTCTGGGCAACCTGTTCCAGTGCCTTACCACCCTCAAAGTGAAAAACTTTTTCCTAATGTTTAATCTAAACCTGCCCTCTTCCACTTTAAAGCCATTTCCCCTCATCCTATCACTACATGCCCTAGTAAAAAGTCCTTCCCCAGCTCTCCTGTAGGCCCCCTTTAAGTACTGGAAGGCTGCAATAAGATCTCCCCGGAGCCTTCTCTTCTCCAGGGATGAACAGCCCCAACTCTTTCAGTCTCTCCTCATAAGAGAGGTGCTCCAGCCCGTGGATCATCTTCAGGGCTCTCCTCTGGACACGCTCCAGCAGGTCCATGTCCTTCTTATGTTGGGGACTCCAGAGCTGGATGCAGTACTCCAGGTGGGGTTTCACGAGAGCAGAGTAGAGGGGCAGAATCACCTCCTTTGACCTGCTGGCCACACTTCTTTTGATGCAGCCCAGGATACAGTTGGCCTTCTGGGCTGGGATCATGCGTTGCTGGCTCATGTTGAGCTTCTCATCAATCAACACACCCAGGTCCTTCTCCTCAGGGCTGCTCTCCAGCCATTCCCTGTCGAGCCTGTATTTGTGCTTGGGATTGCCCTGTCCCAGATGTAGGACCTTGCACTTGGCCTTGTTGAACTGCATGAGGTTGGCTTGGGCCCACCTCTCCAGCCTGTCCAGGTCCTTCTGGATGGCATCCTTCCCCTCCCGCGTGTCTACCTCACCAAACAGCTTGGTATCATCGGCAAACTTGCTGAGGATGCACTTGAAGCAAGAAGAAAACAAGAATACAAGGTAAAAACTCTCTTGTTTTGTTTCAGGAATTGAAAAGTGAAAAGAGAAATGTGGACATGCCTGGGAATGGGAGGGTGGAGAAGAAAGAACTCCTTCACTCTCTCTCTCTCTCTTTCTCTTTCCACTCTGAGTTTCATATTTTTTGTGGGTCCAGGTTTTCTAAATGCAAAGGAGCCTCCTCCCCTATTCTCCCAAGTCATGCTGTTGCCTATCCCAGAGCTACAGGCTGTGACGTCTTTTTCCCTCCTGCTTGTTTTCAGCTGAAATGGAAGAGCAGGCAGCAGTATGCGGCTGGCACACAGAGGAGCAAAGGAAAATGCTTTTATTTTGTGCCCATAGTTTTTAATTAAGGCTCCAGCAGGATCTTTCCGCACAGGGACCGAGATTACCTAGTACAAAACTGAGAGGGTGGGACGTGGGGAATAATGAATCCTAAAACACACAAAACTATTCATCAAATCAATTTGGGCTACTGGGAGGCCAGGGAGCATTATGGAAATGAGGCAACCGAGTAAAGAAACGTCTAAAGACCCAGGAACAATGGGCTCCACTTTCCCAATCTCGTCTGGGAGGCAAAAATGCGGTGCAGAGCCTCGGTGGCTGTGGCTCCCGCATCTCCCTTGTACTGGTGCAGCAGCTGTCCCTGCGCGACGGGAGATCTCCCCTCCGAGCGGTTGACCCAGAGAGGCGATTTCTGCGTGACTGAGCGTGTACACGCTGCGGGGGCTCTGGCAGTCCTTTTTTTTTTTTTTTTTTTTTGTGGCACCGCAACCCCAAATCGCTGTTGACTGCCAGGCTAAATAATTTCTCCCCCCCCCTCTCTCTCTCTCTCCCTTGCCTGTTTACGCTCTCAGATTGTTGTGGACAATTACCAGGGTTGCCTTGGTCATTGTTTCACCAGCTGTTATATTAGCACATATTTTGTGCTCTCAAGTTTTCTACACATGCCATTCACTCCACTTCTTGGGTTTTCTTTCAGAATTTCCTCTGTTTTGTTTGAGTACTTTTCATATGGAAGCATTTAAAGCTGTGAGCCAGCGTACGCCACCTACCATACCGTTCATTATTTGAATTGTGAGAGCGGGGCAACTGTTAAATATACTTCAATTCGACGTTAAATCTATTGCAGTGTCTTAAAATACACTCTTGACAACGTTTGGGCTGGAAGCAGTAAACCTCAGGTGTGCTTCCCAGTTGCCAGGTAGAGATGAAGATATCTAGCAGGTCCCAACTGAATTTTAGGTTGGGACCCAGATATACATGATTCCGGATCTACTCATGCCCTGTGTATCTTGCGTGCCACAGAAAGCAGCCAGGCAGGGGCACAACGCTTTCCCGCAGACCTCCCAGTGGGGACCAGCAAGGGGGCAGGACTGCAGGGCAGAGGACCTAGCGAGGAGCCCCTCTCACAGAGGGCTCTCAATGTGTACTGAGAGAAAGGGGGAAGGAAAATAAAGGGAAGAAGACAAGGTTATAGCAACACGTCTGTGGGTGGTAGCGTGTCTGTGGGTGGTAGAACTTTAGAGCCCAAGCTAATTTTTTCTTATTAACATGGTGTGACTGGGTATTGTCAAAAAGCTTAACTTTGTAGTGACTGCTGGCAAAATATTTAGGAGTGGGGTGAAGAAGAGGAAAATCCTTAACTTACAACCCAGCACTGAGCAGCAGTGTGTGATTTGAAGCATCGTATAATGAACAGACAAAGCACAACATGAGACAACAACTCAAAAAAAAATGAAGAGAGTCTTAGAAAAAGAGATGTTAAATACAGCATAGTTAACTGACTTAGTCCCAGATTATTCAGTCATGACCAGGCTCAGATATGTTTAAACATCTGAGAAGCAAGCCTTATTTAAGGAAAGGCAACAAGTGCAATTTCAGTTGTGCATCTGCTCAGTTGTACATTAAGGCTATCCTCAGCGTCCTCTCCTGGCTTGATGGGAGGGATAAAAGCAGAAACAGGAGTTGAACGTAGCAATTTCTAGCTTCCCCTCTAGCAATGAATTCAAACTTTTGACTGGACAAAAGCGTAGAGGAGTCCAGGGCAAACGTACCTGCTGGTAACCCTTGACTCCAACTACCGCATTTCCTTTGTGGATTTTTTCATCAGCTATGCACGTGCTAAACTTCAATCCTATCCCATGTCCTTCTCCATCCCGCATGCATTGTATACAGAAAACTGACTGTTGCTTGAAGAAAGGATGAGAGTGGTGAAGTGATCCTTCAGCTCTTCCCCAGCTCCTCAGGTGCTTTCAGCTTCCTGCTAACAATATGGAAACGTCATTTTTACTCTCTTCATTAGAAAATCCAGCAGGGAATATTGCCAAGTTCCTCTAGTGCTGGAAACCAGAATTTTGGTTCAAATCCAAAACTGAAAACAGTTTTGTGAGGTCAGCCTAAGTCCCTGGAGAGTTGGTTCCTCCTGTTACAAACACAGAAGAGAAAAGGCACAAACAGCTGCTGTAACCAAGATCTCACGCATGTTCCTACATAATCTAAATGTACACAGCTTGTCACAGGTTATGCTAATGCCTAACCTCTTTGCAACCAAACAGCTTGGATAAAATCTTGAACTGAATAAAAGCCAAGCCGTAGCCAATGCCTGGTTACCCAATACATGTCAGCCTTGTATTATTTGGGTAGTTTCATGAAAATCTGTTTCCTGTAAACTTTTGTACTCTGGCTGATTTTACGTCTAGTGAGGTTCAAGATCTGATTAAAGCATTGACTTTGAGTGGGGTTTTCACAGCTTCCTCTCCTGTGTATTCACTCTGGTGTGGTGGTAGT